>NC_056735.1:1848382903-1848719153 GCF_019279795.1 Protopterus annectens
TTAAATAACCTCTTACAATTAGAAACATCCCCCTGCCCCCCACCCCCAGTGGCATGAACACAACATAAGACTCAGAATCAATAACAATTAATATCAACCATGCTACAAAACTTGACAATTTCATATCTCAAAGACTCACCCACCTATGGCATAAGCTTGCCCCTACCTTTTAATTCATTTCATCCCATCCATTCATACATTCAAAAAAAATTGGATGACTGCATGGGCATCCAAAACTCTAAAATGAGATCTAAGGCATCAATCTCCTCAATTGCTTATAAGCCTTCAGCATTTTTTCCAGACCTCTGAGGCTATTTTCAGCAATTACAGTTTGGGAGATTCTCCCAGAAATTCTCATTGTAGATTCATAGATTCATAGGTGTGTAGTAGCCTAACAACCACAAGAGCCTTTTTAAGCCTAGCCATGCATCCCAAATCTCTGACAAGTTATGGTACCCATCATAAGTGTAAGCAGGGGCTTGGGAGCTGAAACATTTACAAACATGTGCCTGGAAGATGAACCCTTTACAGGCTGCCTGTCTCCATTAGAGACATAGGTGCCAAACAAGGGATGAATCTTTCCTGCTCCCCATCCAGTTGTTCCAGTTATACTTAAACTGGGTTAGGGAAGAACTCTATTTTGCATGGATGGGGAGCCTGTTCCAAAGAACGGGTAGTCTCTGGGATACATATCTGTCTCTCCAGTCAGTTCTATTTATATCACAGGCAATGTTTAAGTCTTTAGAATGAGTAATTCTGGTGCTGTTTGTTTTGTGGCTATGCAGGAGGTCCATCAGAGTGGGGTCTGACAATGCCTTTTATGCCAAGCATAGATCTCCCCTCAACAGTCTGTAGGAGACAGAATGCAGGGATAGGGCCTTGAGGTAGTTTGTATAGGGCATGTTACTTATGCCCTGTATTCTTTTAATGAGGATCCTCTGTGGATGTTCCAATTGTTGGGTTTGCCTGATTAGGAACATACCAAATGGGGCATTGTACTCAAAGATAGGTCTGATGAATGCTGAATACAGTGGAACAATGTCTTATTTGGACCTAGACGCCATACCTACATGATTGAATTTTACATATCATGGGATTACTGAGTTTCATACTGATGATTATATCTATGGACATTGATTTTCAGAGTCTGTGACACTTCATTGTTCGATTTATATGGATAGTGGTATGTAGCAGTTTGGAGTTTGTATCTCAATGGTAGACACAAGTAACAGTGGATTGACTGGCTTTTTTTTTACATATAGGCCAGTGATACATGTGCCTGAAAATTTCACAAAGATGTTGTTGACCCTGCAAACATAGCACATTTACTTAACTAGTATCATGTGCAAATCGCTGGCATTAGAAAGTAATGCTAGTATTATTAGAGACAGAAAAGTTTCCTTTCAAGCAATGTTACATATTTGTTATTTTTTCTCTTGTTTCCTGGATGGGAATATTTTGTACTGTGTGTGTACCTTTTATCAAATAGCTGCCTATTTTTGTAAGGACAAGCTAGTCTTGCTCCCCTTAATATAATGGAAGCAAGATGGGGAAAAGTAGACAGTGAAAAAGTCTAAATAATGAGCAGATGAATGATTTTATGTAATATTTACCAAATAAAAGAGGTCAGAAATGCCACATCTAATCTAAATAAAAAATAATATGTCAGTATGGATACCTATAGTCAGCAGAGAGTCTATATCATAACATCAAAGTTTCAGAACTTCAAATGTTATAATATCGAACCCAAAACCACGAAAGCTTAAAACCCCGAAGACTGAGAACAGCAAATTTTTCCCTGAGAAAAAAAATCACTGTTCCAGCACAAAACATGAAACACACAAACACTACTTAAATATACCAACTCCGAGATCACACCACAGTGAAATAGCAAAGCCGCAGAAACGTCCCACCGAATTCTTTCCCTGGGAAAGAATTTGATGTTCCACAGCTTCGCTATTGTCAGTCTTCAAGGTTTTGGGTTCGATATTATAACATTTGAAGTTTTTAAACTTCGATGTTATGATATAAACCCGTCAGTGGCGGATACCCCATTTTTCTGACACCAAAATGACAGCAGCTACTTCATTTTTTCAGTGTCTGAATGAGTGATATCTTGTGTGTTTGTGTGCACTCAAAACTATCCCCACCCTAAACAACCAGGTTGTGGGCAAAATTACAGAGCAGTTTTTGCAGATAGGTTATGCTGGTTTGGGTTTGATATTGCAACTCTTTATAGAACTTCCAGGTCAACTAAAGATGAAGATGGCTGCAAACTTGGGAGCATTGTCCTTAGCTCTACTAATCTTCCACAGCCTGACTTGGCCTTGATCCAACCATCTGTAGTCCCAGCTTGGTCTACTACCTTGTGCAGATGATAACCGATAGAAACTTTTGAGCGCACTGCTATTTATATAAATGTTCTACGGTGTGAATAATGATATCAGTAATCATATTTTATTACACTGGGTAATCAGATGGAATTTTCTTTCGAAGTTCAAAGAGGTCTGAAAATAGACAATGAAAAAATGTCCACAGCAGAATTTTTTAGAATATGAAAAAATACAGCAAGTTATGCACAGATGTTTATATATAATAGTCACTACAAAAACATAGTCTTTAGGAAAGTGAAGGAACTTTGTGCATCACCACTTTAAGTGCATAAATACATTGCAATTGTGAATCACTAATAAAAGGTCTATATAAAAAAAAAGATGTAATTTACCAGCTGAGATAATTATTTTGAGCATAGATGCATAAAACACACAAAGCAATACAGCATAATGTAAAACACAATACAAGAAACAAACTGCAATATAGCATACTGTAAGGGGAAAGGGACAAAAAGGATGACAGTATAGTGGTAATGAAAAGCTATATAGCTGCATACACTTAGCAGAAAAGGACATTCTTGCTACCGAGTTAAAATCACCTTATAGAAGAAGAGATACACATATTCGAGGTGGGGTTTATTACACAACTGGAACTGCTATGGCCAATATGTTGAAATTTTTGGAAGTATAATGTCAAAATAGTAAGAATGCTACACATCTAAGGATTTTCAGCTACATACATTATCATAAATATCACTGGATGACTTTTAATTTAAGGTAGTTGGATTGTTTATTCAGATTTATATTTATACAGGTCTTTGTTACACTATCATATCACCATCCATAATCTAAGGCATGCCACTTTACAGGCATAAGTGTTACCAAATGATTCTCTGCTATATGATGAAAATTTCCCTAGCAGAGTTACATGTTACTTCCACTTAACCTAAAAACTAAAGTGCAGCAGTGGCAGTGGTGGTAGTGGTGGTGGTGCATCAGTAGCTTCATTAACACTGGCATTTCTAAAGGGGCACACTCATTTAATGCAGATCCTAGAACATTGCCATGGTCCCAGTACATGTATGTTTTCTAGCTGGTATGTCCGTCCATGGTATCACTGACCCAGATCTGACTAGCAGGCTTAGTTCAGTCACAGGAATAACAAATGAGCAGTCAATAACTGGTTCGTATTTCTGGTGGGAGGATGAAGTGGGTAAGGTTGCCTGAGTGGCCAGTAGGGTGCCCAGAAGTCAATGGGGCAGAGTAATATTCAGGAAGTGTCTCTAGCACTATATATCTGGAGAACATGTAAATGACAATACCAAGATCTGAGGAAATATGTAAGCTTACATGAAACAAGAACATGTGGTCAGTGCATAAAAAAACTCCCCTTTGTAGTACCACTCATGGGAACAGGTGAGACATAGCAGATATCAGAAGGGAAGGAGAACGTGGTGCACAGGCTGAATATTGCCTGTGGTCTCCACCAGCCATAGGTCAATCTTTCATTCAGTAACAAGTGTTTATTTTAGGGGGGTCTATTAAAAAATGTCTGAAAGATTAGAGTACTAAAGACAGGTGTGCAAATACTATTTCTGTAAAGTACACACACTGCAAAATGGAATCCATGCAAAGCTGTCTGATGGTTGTTTTTTTTATTTTTTTCATGTAACAAAGATCACAATAACTCTCCATTCAGGGTAACTTGTTTTTAATATAATGAATTTGAGGTCACTGCACCTTGGAGGAAAAAAACAATATTCTCTTAATCTCATTTCTTGGACTAGTGAGTCTGTCAGACAGCTGCCTCAATCAGTTGACCATCAAACCTTTGCTATACTCCTATACAGAATCATGAAGCAGATGTGATTGAATCATGGAAGCTTTAGACTAAACAGCAAATATGCTTTCCGAAATCTCAAAACTGGTGAAAGACGTATTTTTTTTACTGTCATGTAAATGACAATACCAAGATCTGAGGAAATATGTAAGCTTACATGAAACAAGAACATGTGGTCAGTGCATAAAAAACTCCCTTTTGTAGTACCACTCATGGGAACAGGTGAGACATAGCAGATATCAGAAGGGAAGGAGAACGTGGTGCACAGGCTGAATATTGCCTGTGGTCTCTACCAGCCATAGGTCAATCTTTCATTCAGTAATAAGTGTTTATTTTAGGGATACTATTAAAAAATGTCTGAAAGATTAGAGTACTAAAGACAGGTGTGCAAATACTATTTCTGTAAAGTACACACACTGCAAAATGGAATCCATGCAAAGCTGTCTGATGGTTGTTTTTTTATTTTTTTCATGTAACAAAGATCACAATAACTCTCCATTCAGGGTAACTTGTTTTTAATATAATGAATCTGAGGTCACTGCACCTTGGAGGAAAAAAACAATATTCTCTTAATCTCATTTCTTGGACTAGTGAGTCTGTCAGACAGCTGCCTCAATCAGTTGACCATCAAACCTTTGCTATACTCCTATACAGAATCATGAAGCAGATGTGATTGAATCATGGAAGCTTTAGACTAAACAGCAAATATGCTTTCCGAAATCTCAAAACTGGTGAAAGACGTATTTTTTTTATTTTATTTTTTTCTGAAACATATATATGAACCCTTTTACATTACTTAAGTAAATTTTCAGCTTGCTTCCAAAAACATAGCCTGGCATACACAATATGCACCACAGCATCCTCTATTTAAATATAAATTCTTTTTCTGTAATGAGATGAACTAAAATTTAAATAAAATGTCATCTTTGCTTTTATTTTATGTTATAGATTTTGATAAATAATTGTATTTTCCAAGAATGCCTGTTTGATTAATGTGTGTGTGTGTGTGTGTGTGTGTGTGTGTGTGTGTGTGTGTGTTAGTAACACTGCTATTTCTGGTGTTTTTCCTCAATATTGAAAAGGTATGCTGTTCAGAAGCATGCAATGTCTAGAAGACGGAAAATATACTTTAGGCTTCATTCTGATAGCCAATGTATAAATTGGTGTACATTTCCAAATATCCTGATTATACCCTCCATTGCTTTACCTGGTTGTTTCCTTTCTTGCAGATAGGTAACAAGGATGTTCAGTGTTTAGGTTTTGCATTAAACTAGCTGCAACTTCAGTTTTCCACGATAATCAGTGAACTGGCTTAGTGATAACTTTGACAGTAGTGTACTGGACTATATGCATCAGCTAGCACTTTGAAATTTCTAAGTTATTTAAAGCTGCTCACACTAGTAACATAATTTATAAACAGATGCCTCATATAGGAAGTCCTACTGCATAAAGAGTCAAATGTGCATTGTGACAGATCTGTGTACTGCAACAGACCTTTGTCATTGCCACACTATTTGAGAAATGTATGTTTACACTAATTTATGTCATGCTTTGTAAGGATGGGCTAGTGGCCCTTTAATCCCCTAAAAATAATACCTTTTAGTGCTACACAAGGAAACAGATGGCTAAAGGGGCAGTAGCTACGCTTACAAAGTAGAACAGAAAGTGTAGTTTACCGCATGCCCAATAGTACACTTTTAGCCATAAGCAGTCTCCAAGTATTCCAAATTATAAGCAACAGCACATGTATATAATAAAGCAAAACATGAACTATGAAAACATATCAGTGATTTCAAGGGACCTCTCTGTACCCATTATGTGCCCTCAAACCCCATTTTAAAATTCCAAATCTGAAGTAGCACAGCTTCTGGGAAAAGGGAAAAGATTCAGTCCAAACCAGGTACTTACATTTTCTTGATGTTGTTACTGCAAAGTCAGAAGATTTGGAGGATAAGCCTCTAATGTAAGTAGATGCAAGAAGGCTTTCCTCTGCAAAAAGTCTGCCTTTCATGTTAGTCTGCATTTACAGACAAGTAAGAAGTTGCGTGCTTCAAAATTTTAATATCCAGAATTTTTACTTCTGATATTTGTTTTTTATTTCAAAACTTCTGTTTCATGATTCTAAACTGCAACCATTTTTCTCATTTGCAAGCTCTAGGTTTTGTCTTGTATTTAATTTCTGTAACATGCACATAGGGCTAGTTTTTCACAGATAATCTTTTTTCCTGCTGCACAACATCAGTGATATTTAGGCATCACTTCAGGTTATTGGGTACTTTATAATCACATGACAAAACATCATGGGGGAAAGATCCTGTGTTTTTGTTTTTGACTTTTTTTTTCAAATAGAAATTTTACTGATTTTGTTAAAGGCATAACTCAGTACAAAACATTTGCAGTTAGAACATCACATTAATACATCAGAGATCATTCAAATAATAATAATAATAATAATAACTATCTACAATATGTACAATAGTGCTGCCGTAGGATAAATCCAACTCTGGGGGTAAACAAATTAATAGAAAAGAGAGCATTTATGCAGGTGGGGGGGTACCAAAGCTACTCAAACAGTGAAGCCTCTACTTAGTATATATACCAACGGAGTCATAATGACGATATGCCAGTGATACTTAATCTGTCAGAAGTTCAAATATAACATTCCACAGTTTTTGAAAATATGTGCGTTTATGCTCATTAGTAATTATAAGCTTATGAGAAGTAATGTACTTAACAGCCATATTTCTGAACCCTCTCCAAGACATTTTAGACTAATCTAACCAGTGTTTGGAGATATAAAATTTTACTAGTAGGCAGAGTGTTATTAGGATATGAAATTTTTATTTTGAAAACTTAAGATTAGTAATGTGTAATAAAGCCATCTCCCATGAGATGGTTGATTTGTGGTAGCTCATCTTTTCAAGTCTCACTTTTAATGAGCACCATATACTGTGAGAGTAGTGGCAGAACCATAATATACGTAAGATATCGGCATGGGGGTAGGAACAGCAAGGGCAAGCAGGAGATATGTTAGGGTTGAAATTGTTTAGATCTGTAGGAGTGTAGTACAGGTTATTATTAATCATAAATTGTGTATAGGTGAGTTTTTTATAAGGGGAAAATGAAAGAGTAGATTTAATGGCTGCTAATTTTTGCTCATCTAGAAAGGTGACCCCTTGTTGGTCCCAGTATTTCATGAAGAGCATCCTATCTTGATACTGGAGTGTACTTATGAAATTACAAGCACATGATAACATTCCTATTGCTTGTTAAAATCTGAATCAGATTAGATATCTGGAGGAATTCATATTCTGGAATTGTAAGGTTTTGAATTAGAGATGTAATAATTTCTCTGCTTTGCCGTAAAATTATAATGAATTTCTTGGATAATTTTAAGGTGTCTCTTAGCTCTCGTGGTGAGAAGGCTTTGTGCTTGTGTATATCCCAAAGTGAGAAGTCTTTTATTAATGGAAAGTCACCAAGGTTGATCATGTTGTTATTTAACTTGATGATAGGATTTAAATAGAAGGAGAGCTTTGTCTATTTTCAGTGAGTTAAAAATCTCATGGAAGGATTTGATTTTACATTTCAGGATATGGTGTATTTTTAACTTTCTGAGAGTTAATGGGTCCAAGAAAGGGAGAGCTTTGGGATTTATATTCTTTTCCAAAACATGATTATACCACATTTTTACCCAAGGGGGGGGTCCATGTATGATTCTTCAGGTGGTACTTGACTATAGTAATTAATCTATTAGCTTGTAAAATTTTATAGTAAGGCTGAAGGTCTGCCATACCAAGACCACCTTTAGACTTTGGAACAACAAGTCTCTGGTATGACACCCTAACGGATTTGGGATGCCAGATGAATTTTGCAAGGGCTTTATGAATTCTAGTGAAGAATGAGTTAGGGATGAGTGAGAGAGAAGCATAAAGGTGGTAAAGAATCTTTGGGAGGATGTTCATTTTAATGATGGAAGTTTTAGATAGCAAGGGTAATTTCATCTGTTGCCATCTGTTTAGGTCTTGGAAAATAGGTGACCATAGTTGGGAAACATTAGAATGTACTGTGGAAGATACCGAGTGATCATAACTAACCCCTAAGTATTTGCAAGAATATCAAATGTTGAAGGGAGAGTCTGTGAAGAGGTTTTCTTTATGGGCTGCTGGGTTAATTGGGAAAATATAAGATTTCTTTAGGTTGATTTTATAGTTTGAAATGTGGGCAAATTTGTTTACAGTCACCATAATTGTTTTAGTATCAGTCAAAGGAAATTCAAAATAAATGTTGAGGTCATTCGCAAACGCGGTCAAATTTATTTTCATGTGTAATATTCTGGGGCTAGAGTGGTATGTTAACTGTCTAATGGAGAGAAGTAGAGGTTCTAAATATAAATTGAAAAGGAGAGGGGATAGTGGGCACCCTTGTCTGGTACCATTTGAGATTTTTATTGGCTTTGATAAATTCTTGTTTATGTATAGATGCGTATATGAACTGTTATATAGAATTCGGATCATGTTGATGAAACTAGAGGGATGTCAAAATAAGATAATACAACAAACAGAAAATTCCAATTGACCCTGTCAAATGCCTTGGAAGCGTCTAGAATCATTGCATATCTTGGGTTTTTATCATTCTTAGTAAGACCAATCATAGATTCTAATGTCACAGTATTGTCCCATGTATGTCTTTGGGACATGAAACCTGCTTGCTCATTAGAGACCAAGGAAGTAACTACTTTTTTAATTATTTCAGCTAGCAAGGAGGATAAAATTTTAATGTCCACGTTCATTGATGAGATTGGTCTGTAGTTATGTACATTAGAATTGTCTAGGTTATTTTTAGGGAGAATTATGGTCTTAGAATGGTTAAGGTAGAGGTCTGAGATACCACTGAGGGAGATACAATTAAATAAATTAAGTAATATGGGGGCTAAAGTGTCTTTGAAGCTTTTATAGAAATTTGTGGAGAAACCATCTGGACCTGGGTCTTTCCCTATCTTAAGTCTTTCAATAATATTGAGGACTTCTTGTAGACTAAAGGGGGCAAGTAGGTGCTTTTTCTGATCTTCGTTGAGTTTTGGGAAAGTTATGTTGTTGAGATAGTCTTTTATCTCAGTTCCTTGCATACAAATCAGAATATAGTTGATGAAATAGATGTATAATTTGTGGGTCAGATTTATTGAGAGTGTTGTTGTACTGGATAAGGTTAATCTTAGTTATTCTCTGTTTATTTTCGATTAGCCTGGATAATGCTTTGGAGGGGGTCTGTATCCATTCTGAGTATTTTGTTATAAATCTTAGTTCCTGCATGGTGTAGTTGGAGTGATGCAATTCGAATAATTCCTTTTGCCTGTCTACCATATTTTTTTCCAAATGTGGGGAGTAATTAATTTGAAGCCTGTCATCTAAATCTCTAATTTCAGATATCAATCGGCTTTCTTTTTTTTTCCTTACCTTTTTTAATTAGGTCAATTTTTGAATAAATATACCTCTAATCACTGTTTTACATGCAGCCCATTGGATGTCATAAGGAATATCAGCGTTGTGAGGATCAGAACTGAAGTTAAAACTAGTGCAATTTCATGAGTAACTGATGAATTATGTAACAAGTTGTTGTTAATAGACCAGATAGCGACCTTATGTAATGTAGGGGGGCTGGGTGCAAAATTTAGAATTAGAATTAGAGTGATCTTTGAATAATCTGAGAAAAACCTTGGGTCGGTAAGATATTTTATTTGCCAATTTGTTAGAATATCGGAGATCAAAAAGAAGTCAATATGTGACCAGGAGTTGTAGCAGCTAGAGAAATATGTATAGGTATTGTTAACATGAGTGATCTCTTCAAAGGAAACAGGGTCAACCAGACTAAAGTCCGATATTAATTCCATCAAAGCAATTGAGGCTTGTGTGTTGTATGACTTAGAACGGCTAGAGCGGTCAAGGTTAGGGTCAATTACAGCATTTCAATCGCCCCCCAAAATGTAAGTATCTGAGTATCGGCAATCTTTATGTAGTGTGCAGAGAGGAAAATATTTTTGCATCGTTCGTACAAGCAGTCCCATGATTCAAACTAGGACTACAGGAGTTGCAGGAAGGAGTCAGTTTTTCTTGTGGTGTACTGGCTTAATATGGAAGACAGTTGCCACCTAAAAGGGTCCCCTAGGCAACTTTACTTTGAGTTGAAAATACCTGGTCATTATAAATGATCATAACACTTTTCCTAACTTTCTCAAATTAAGAAAAAACGTTGTGAGAGGCATTGAGCTAGTGCATAAATTCAGAAGGCTGAGACTGGAGAAGAAGATAACAGAAATGTTGATGAAGAATAAAAGGATAATGATGCCATAATGCTTCTTAGGCTTCAGGTACTTTTCCGAAGCATTTCTGGAATATTGGGTTGGCTTCCTTGGGTGAAGCCATACTGTATTTAATTTCATTGTGAAAGAAGGCGAGTGTATTAGGAAATCTCATTTGGAATTTTATTTTTCATTAGATAAGGTTTGCACAGTACGGTGACAGTTTCCAGTGGTTTTCTTTGATTTTCATGGGAAGGTCTTGAGAGATAGAGATAAGATATGTATTCCAGATGAAGTGCTTATGTTTTTTGTACATCTTGGTGATTTAGGAGTTTACATAGATTGACCATGGGCTTGTGTTGCTTTGAATTTTATACAGGACTCGGTGTGCTCTTTCGATTATGCAGTCAGACGCAGGCTCTCTTGAAAGTAGTAAAGTGTTGAAAATTTGTTTTATCATGGGACTGAGCTGATTGTGATCATATTTTTCCGGCACACCACTGATGATGAGATTATTCCTTCTGCTCCTCGCTTCTAGGTCTAGTAACTCTAAATGAATGTTGGACAGGGCCTTGTCTTTGGCTTTCACATCTGATTTTAGCTGGTCAAGTTCCATTTCATTGGATTTGGTTCTTTCTTCTGTAGAGTCCATTCTTTCAGCAATTTGTTTCAGAGTGTCACCAAAAGTATTGAGCTGCTCAGAGAATCCCTGGACAGCAGATTGTAGAGGAAGAAGGGCGCTCTTCAGATCTTCCATGGTAAAGGGATTATCAGTTTTTAGTTTGGAGGTGTCTTTATTCTGTTCTTGTTGCACTTTAGCTGTTTTTTGTCTTTTGAGAGTAATTTCTTTTTCTGGAGAAGCTATTGCTGATATCTTGGTTTTAGATGTTTGAGTTTCCATACCTTCAGCTTCCTTGGGCATTTTGAGATTTTGGCTTTGATTTCTTGTCTCCATCATGGTCGTTGTCTGCTATAGAGGTGTTGAAGCCTCCAGGCCTCTATTTACATGTGGAAACTCGTGCTGTACACTTTTTAATCAGTAAAACAGATTTAAACTGCTGTTAAACGCAGATTTATAGGAAATTTATATAGAACCAAGATACTTGCAGGTTTATTCTTTCTTTATGCTGATTATAGTTGCTGATTTGCTGGCAATGGCAGTATTAATTTAAATTTGATTAAGAGCTCTGTGGACAGGGTGCTACTCAGACGACCACCATCTTGGAATCCCCCTTGTTGTTGACTTTTTAGTATGCCAGAATGTAGTTTATCGTGGATGTTTTACTTTAATCTGAGATCACAGCAGATGGAAAAAGTGATAAATATGTACAACCTCTGAATGAATATTTTTAGAGACTTGGGGGTATATAGGTTGAGGCCCCACATCTAGGAGATGTAGAAAGCTCACTTTTAAAAATGATTATTTGGGAGTCTTTAATGGGCTTCTTAGCACCGTGATTTTATGTACCATTAGATGCTTTACTAGTGATTAATTCCACTTAGATTTAATGAGATGCGATTATTTGTAATAGATCTGGATGCTGTGTTAAGTGAAGCCATGCCTCATTACTATGCAGCTGAGTATAAAACCTGGGAGTATTGCAGCAAGGTGAACAGTGATGAATTACCATGATCATTCATAATACAGGGAAGAGTAGTACATGATCCAGCATTGTCTACAGTTACTAATGCACATATCATTCAGCTGTGTCAACTGCTGTTCAGGAATTATAGTCCATTATGGTCACATAAAGAGCTGACTACAGACAGCATGGTACTGAATCTGTCTTTAAAATTACCCACTGCACTATGAAACCTACTAGAGGATGAGGAACTGAGGATGGAAAAATTACTGGGTGGTGATCACCCACATCACTCAAGAGTGAAGCAGTGGAAAAGTGGGGCTCACTTCTCTCACTTAGCATTATGACTTGCCAGTGTCAGTGTGTGTTTTTTGGCTGCACTGGTTCCTCTGGTTGGTAGAGTTACCCACATGTGCATAAGTGTGAATGTATGAGTGATTTACAGACTTACCTTTTCAAAACGACTCACTGAACACTGTAGAGCTTCGTGTCTCTTGGTCTTGTGTGTTCTATTTATGGTACACCTATTTCTGAATATGTTAGCCCATGTAACCAGAATTACAGCCTCAGGTCTTTTCACCCTCATACTATAGCTATTTTACTTAGATGTTTATCTTGTACCTCTGGGCTCCCATCAAGCAAATCATTCACATTTGTTCTGTTTCATCTTGTTACTATAGTTCTGTTGCTCATGAAGTAAGCGTTTAACACTAATAACGAATAACATAATACTAATATTAATAATAATAGTAACTGACAGCACTGCATGATCAGAATGGCCTGTGTAAATGTGATGCATGTGCCCGCAAACCAATAGATGTCTAGCTGCACTCTGGGTAAATAACATTCACAAAAGATACCAAGATCCAAAATGAGCATGAAAAATAAAAAAATAAATTAAGAAGCAAGGTATTGATGTAAGTAAGACAAAGCAATTTTTTGATGACTTCTTATTCCAGCTTTATTAAAATGCCTTTAGGCAATGCAGTTCAGTGAGAACAATTAGCCTGCATTTACAAATCATAGACGGGCACATATCATCTAACAGCATTTCTTGCAATAAGACTGCATTTCTTTTTGTTAAGCATATACTCTGTTTACTTAGCATAATACTTCTCTGATGAATCTATAAATATTTAATTTGCTAAATGTTTTATTGCTTTTATGCCTTTCTTTTTTTCCTTCCTTTCTTAACATTCATTATATAGATAATAACATACTAGTTGTTACTAGAGTTCTTTATTTCTTGAATATTTTCTTAGATTTTACTTTATAACATTATACTGACAGAAAATGTTTAGCATGCAGCCATCACAAATTATGAGCATCTAGCCTTACAAATGCTTTTGTATGTTTTTTAATGATTCTTTACTCATTTTTTTATGCATTGTTTTCTTTCTTGTTTACACTATTTCTGTTTATGCTCAGAATAACAATTTACTTGTTAGTTGTCTGGAAAACATTAAAGGCACTGGGTTAAGAGAACTTTAGCTGCTTCATCAAATATATACCACTTAAACACATATTTTCCCACATTCCCACTTCTAATGGTACAAAAAAGATAAATACTTCCATTATGAGCTACTCGCACATTCCTTCTCTTATAGCTCCATTCCCTATTAGTTTTTATCAAAGTACCTATAATCAGTCTTTCTCTCATATCCTTTTCTGCTCTGCATTCTTCATCATGTGTTTTGGCATCTCTTTAGTAAAGACATTGACACGGTAAATCATAACATCTTGTTAAAAAAGAAGAGGAACTTTGGAATAAACACACACACACACACACACACACACATACACACATGATTTGAAGCTGACTGCTTCACCCAACATTATGACTGCAGTCCTCACATGAAGCACACTCTAAATCTATGACCTTGACCACCACTTGCCTCAGAAGATACCCTCTTTGAATAGAGAAACCACTGAAACCTTGACCACAGAATTTTATTTCAGTTTCAGTTCACACACACAAACACACACACACACACACACACACACACACACATGATTTGAAGTTGACTGCTTCACCCAACGTTATGACTGCAGTCCTCACATGAAGCACACTCCAGATCTATGACCTTGACCACCACTTGCCTCAGAAGATACCCTCTTTGAATACAGAAACCACTGAAACCTTGACCACAGAATTTTATTTCAGTTTCAGTTCACACACACAAACACACACACACACACACACACACACACACACACACACACACACACACACACACACACACACACGTACGCACACAAACATAAGCACATTGACAGTAATAATCCAGATTCATGCCGGCCCCCAAAAATTTGCACTTTTTGGCATTCTAAATTGGTAAACCACTGACAGTGACACTTGACACTGATCAAATGAAATAACTCAAACCACAGTAATGTATTTCATCTTACTTTCCATGTGTGTGTGTGTGTGTGTGTGTGTGTGTGTGTGTGTATATATTTATATATAAAAATAAAGAGAGACTCTCGCACACACACACACACACACACACACACACACACACGTACACACTCCATACCTGTGATAATAAAGATCATTGTCGCAGCTATAGAAATTCATAACCAAAACGCCACTATTGAGATTAAATACTGTTCAAATGGTAAGCCTCTCCTACTCACCTCTGGTCAGATTAAAGACATGAACTCCCAGTACATAATTTCTGCTTTTTTCTAGTTCTCACTTCCTTTTATTTCCAGTTTCCAGTTTCTCTTATTATATTACCTTCTATAAATAAAAAAAACGCCCCAGAATGACTAACACATCCCCCAGTTATTGATTACTTTACTAGGTGTAGTACATTATAAAACTTTGACACCCCCCCCACACACACACACACACACACACACACACACACACAAACAAACAGACAAAACATTTTCAGTATCTGTGCCCAGTTTTTCAACTACATTGGCAAAGGAGATTACACTACAAACAAGTTAAGTTTACCTGGTAGGCAGTAAGAAAAGCAAAAACCAAAAAGAAACACAATAGGAACATATTGTACCTTCAACCCAAATCAACTGCTAAAATATACTCTCAATCATTAAACTAGTTTCTGAGCCTGATGGCTGGACAGTAGCTTCACAAACACACACACACACACACACACACACACACACACACACACAAACACATTCGCACATAAACAAATGTTTAAAAATGTGCACACATAAGTATGTAGCTAAAGACAGTGAACAGATTCAAACCAGTTTGTAGTCGGATTCCACAAATGAGAGGTGTCCTGCCCTCCTTGCAATAATAGTGAACAAATTATTTCAGGCACAGAGAAAACCAGTGGTCACAGTAACACAGCAACTAGTAACAGAACACAAAAATTATTTAAAGCTAGTCATATTACATTTTCTTATTTCCACGTTGTACTTGTCAGACTACCGTGCAGTCTCGTCCCCACCATTTCAAGCAAATATCTTCCCTGTATTGCAGATCATCATATTTACAATGTCACTAGCAGAACTCCACTATAACTAGACTAGCCAGTCCAATTTAGGTATAAAACAAGCCACATCAAAGAACCTGGTGATCCAGACAATTCTTGCCAGTTCTTCTCTTTCTGCTATGAATTTGCAGATGATAACCACATCCTTCAGAGTAAGATTATGGGGTGAAATAAAAGAAAAGGCAAGGCACACTAGAATGTGTTATGCAACATGCAAATTATGATGGAAATATTTTATTTTTCTTATTTTAAATTGGGCTTCTTTATGGTCCTAGTACAAGCCCTCTTCTGCAGGATCTGTACTAAAGAGTGGTAGTGCATTGCTTACTACAATTAATTTTCTTTCTTCCTTTACATCATGGTAAACAAGTTAAATGTACAGGCATTAAACTGTCTAGGACATGTTTGGAAAGGGCGTTGTCCGTTTTTTTATTTTACATCCTTTACATCATAACAACTCTGGTCAGACTTATTTACTAGATTTGCAGTCCAGGGGACCATTGAGAAGCCTAGCCCAAATTGCCAGTTGCCCCAAAGCACAAATTAAGTGACTTGTTCAAGCACAGGGTATAAACATGAGGCAAAAATCAAAGATGTTCTGCAAAACTGGAGATAGGTAAGAGCAGACCACTCTAAATAACTTCAAAAATTAATAGAACAAGTTTTGTTCATGCATTATGTAAACCACAAAATTATGAAAATCTGATGACTGACACTGATTGACTGTAATCCTCAGCGGTTTACAAAAAATAAAGAGTTAATGGAGATCTAGCAGTTAGCGTGGAGGATTAAGGCTCTTTCCTCCAGTACCTAAGAAACAAGGTCTGACTTTGAGCTGATTACTTAACTAGTAAGTACCCCATAACTGGGGCATTTCACACAGAGATGTGCCTCACATGCTCTCTCTCTCTCTCTCTCTCTCTCTCTCTCTCTGTATCTGCAAGCCAAGTGCTCAGTACATCCCTTGTTCTGGAAATTGCTCCTGCTCATGCTGTAAAAATCTAGTAGGGAAATTTGTCAGCTGGGCAGAACATTGTGGATTTTCTTCTCTTTTTTAAGCCTGGCAGGAAATTTGGTTTCCAACTTTTTTAGCATGGGTAGGTCAGCTTGTGCTGGATCCATCCCTGCCTTAAGATGAAAAGGGGAGGCAATAATTTAATTTAATTATGCCTGCTGAACATCCAGCTTCTATTGATAATATATATGATGTCTTAAGGTCACTGCGGGTGATAGTTTACATTCATGCAGCATGAATACAGTAAAAAAGGAGGTTACTCTTGTATTGAGGGTACAGGGAATGGTGAGTATTTCTATACTCATTTAGTACTAACAGCAATGTTTAATGACATTCATCATATTCTCATTTATTGCTTTCTAAAATAAAAAGGGAGCAGTTTGAGCTGTTATGGAAGGATTACAATTCCGAGTTTTTTATGTCCAGAGAAGTGTTATGGTATTGCTATTTTGTTTAATAATCCTAATCTTAAGTTATTGAATGCATGAATCTAAGATCCAGCAGAGGAGTTATGCTAAATATTTGTATACAGTTGAAAGTTTTTTGCCATATGACCTAATATGTCCCCCAATAGATTATTCCCAGTGCAGTGAAAATGTACAGCCCTTTTTGTTAGTTCATGCATCATTCATCTTGATGACTTTAACTGACCACCCAATCCTACTTAACCACCTCACTAACACTGGGATTAGCCCTCACACAATTCCCTCGTTCAAAAATGATTTGCCATACTAACATTTCTCAGTAAGTTGTAACAACAGTAATTCAGCCACCACTCCTTTGCTTAAAGGAGTCCCTGAAGGTTCCATACTGGCCCCTCTTCTTTTGTCCGTTTTTATAAATAAGCTTATACTCAACCTTCCCAAACTTCCAGTCTTACTATACACCGGTGACATGGTTATCTTTGCTCCAACCATACAACCCACTCAATTAAACAAGATCTACAAAACAATTTCCTCTAACTCATTAATTGCCTCACTAGCAAAAAAAAAAAAAAAAAAATGGAAAAAGAATCTCGACTTGCTTTTTATTTTTGACCACCTTAATAATGCCATTGAGCAAGTTAACACATTCAGATACCTGGGAGTCTGGTTTGATCCATCACTTAACTTCCACCATCATTTCAAAACTATAAACTCCCTATTCTCAAAATCTCCTCTTTCCTCTCCCCTCCAACAAGAAATGCTATTGGCAAAGTGATTCTTCTAGCCCAACTTGAGTACTGTTTACTTCTTTAAGCATCTGCCACTGAAAGAAACTCTGTCACCATCCAATCTCCAACTCTATCTGCTGCTTCATTACCCTTTCCAAAGTATAAACACCACTGGCTTAGACTAGTCAAAGCCAACTGGCTACCAGTTCAGCAATGTGCCAATCTGCTCCTTGGCTCCAACTTTTTCAGCTCCTGAAAGAATAGTCCTGCCCTTCTCTTTCCTCTGGTTTACTTAGACAGCTTCAGTCATATAACCTTAGATCTCATAGACACTCAGGGCCTCTCTTGCATGCACCTAAAACCAGAGTTCAATGCTCTAACCACTCCCTTTCTACCCTTCCCTCTTCCCTCAAATCTTAAAGGCCTCTCTAACTTCTCCTCCTTTTCAGCACAACTTAAAGAACATCTCACAGCACAAGCTGTTTGTAAATACTCTGCTTCAGGTCAAATAACCTAGTTTCCTTCATAACTGCCTATCATTTTCACTACTGCATCTCTCCTCTAACTCTTAACATGTCATTACTCTAACTGATGTAAATGGTGTATACAGTGGTTTCTGTTGACTGCCATCTTAAATCACTTTTTCTAGTGTATATTAACTATACCTATGTTTTTAGTGTGTTACTTTATTGTATAAATTATTTTCATTTTTTTTTACTTGATTTGTGTTCACATTCTGGGCTGAGACTGAAATTGGTCCAACGGGGTCAGGGCTCTACCCAAGTTAACAAATTGTATAAATAAATAAATACATTTTACAAAATGT
Source organism: Protopterus annectens (assembly GCF_019279795.1). NCBI lineage: Eukaryota > Metazoa > Chordata > Ceratodontiformes > Protopteridae > Protopterus > Protopterus annectens. Next base: position 1,848,401,428 of record NC_056735.1, read on the forward strand.
CTCCCGACTGGAAAAAATCAATAGAAATTATACACAAGATGTACTGCCCACCAGAAAGAGGGGAAGAGATGTTAAAAGATAATGTAATTTGAGTGGTGAGTTTCCTGTCCAATATCTCTGAAGCAGTGTTATCTGTATGTCTTCCTATGTCTGTATAAGGCAGTGTCACCATACTTTTGATAACTCTACTAGGAGTGTTATGTAAAGCTTGCATATAGTGTATTTAATTATGTGCATACTTTAACTATGTCTTTAAAGTAATAATAGTTCTCTGTCGCAGGGAACTTTTTGTATTCAATGTTGTATTCAGCTGTTTTTATCCTTTGTTTATATTGTCTGTTCTGTTAAGTTTCATTTTGTATAATTATCACGTGGCTCATGTAGTGGCTGAAAATGGTCTTGTACTATCCCACCCATTCAGCTAAGAACAATAATAAATGCACACACACACACACACACACACACACACACACACACACACACACACACACACACACTCTCACGCGCGCACACACACACACACACACACACACACACACACACACACACACACACACACACACACACACACGCGCACACACACACACACACACACACACACACACACACACACACACACACACACACACATATGCACGCACACACATACACATAGATACACAAACATGCATAGTCATATCCTACTATTCAGGTTATACTGCATTTGTTCTACAATTTTCTAAATCATTTCAATACATTTATTGTCTGTTAGTCAAAGATATGTGTTCATATAATGTCAAAGTGTTTCACTAATTCCTCCAGGGCTGACCCTGAAATAGGATAACTTGTTTCAATGCTCTTCCTGAGTAAACAAATCCATCCTTATCTTGTTACCAGCTGAAAAAAAATGTGACTGACAGTTATCATCTTGTGGACAGAACCTGAACTCTTGAGCTTTGACTGCCCAAGCTTGAACTTGCAGATAATCAAAGTTCCTCCATAGGAAATCGCTGTCAGCAAATTGTGTCAGAAGTGATTCTCTTTTTGGGGAAATTTCCCCTTTTATTTGCCTTGGAATTTGGATATATAAATTTGGGGCTATCCACCACATCTGATGGCACAGAGGGGTTTGTCCAGTACATAAACCCTTAGAAAAGTGTTTCTTGGCAAGATTTTTTTGGCAAATGCAGTTCTGGGATTCTGATCCTGCATAGATTTACTTTCGTTCACTGACAGTGGAAGTGTGACTGACTAATGAGATGGTGGAATTTTCTGATTAATTTCTACACTGAATTAACTTAATTCATTCAATGGACAAAATTATATTCCCTGGATTCCTGACTTCTCTCATGTTTTTCCCTTCTGGGTGTATTTTCTGGGTTGTCTACCTTGAACAGCATGTCACTGATTATCTTTCCTAACTTTGTATTTTTCTCAGATTCCATAAAGACTGTAGATTTGTGTATTTTAATATGCTTTCAGTATCAGTCACTTTTTGTTCAATTACAAAACATCATTCCAGTTGCAGTACAGCTGTCAACTTACAAGCCTTTTGTCCTGAATGAGGAAAAAGAATTCTTCAAACATGATAAGCATTTTGTTTTCCACAGAAGCCAATTTAAACTTCTGCATCAAATCTCTTTCCAACCACTGTCACCTTTTATCTCCAAATTCTGTATAGGATATTTTGAAAAGGAATGTAATAAAATAAGTTTTAATTTTCAGTGGGTCCCAGAAAAGTCTAAATCAGCCACCTCTTACGGGCTTGCCAAGTCCCCCTGGACAGTTTTCTTTTCAGATATGGAAACTGGTGGATTCTACATTGACCAGGGTAAGTGTGAAGATGTACACTGGAACATAAGTATCGCAGCATCACAGAAAAAGAGGAATGAGATGAAAAACACAACACATCTGGATTTATTTTCTGCTGACCTGAGCACACATAAGTGTTCCTGGATGGAAAATATGGCTGTCCTTAGTGATTAGGAATGACAAAAGGAATTGCACAGTGTCATAATGTAATGTTTTTGGTTTACAGGAATGGACACTGGTAGACAAGACACCTGCAAGTATCTCACCTGTATAAAGATGTCATTGGGGCACTGTGTAACCTTTCCCCAAAAGTGTTAGATTACAGTTCATTATTATAAGATATCAGGAGAATAAGAGACTATCTGGATAACACTGTTACCATCCATGACATGAATCCAAGGCAATTGCACATGTACACAATTGTGCACAAGCACCGAACAAACTGCAACTCCATTTCTGGTCTCAGCAGTATCAGAAGCCCTGCTAGCTGAGCTGACATCTCAGCAAATAAGCAACAAAAACTGGTAAAGCAGGAGTTTTCTGGGTGCCTGGCAGCAAAACCTGCACTCTAGGCTTAACAAAACATAATTTTTTTGTTGTCATTCCAACTGCAAATTAAAAGCAAATTACAATGCCTGACAAGACCGTAACAAGTCCATACCTCTCAACTTTCCTGATTTTTGCAGAATGGACAGATTTTTGCTTCAGACTTTTGGTCTGCTCCTTAAACAAATTTGTGGTTTACTAGCAAATCACTGGAGGAAGAATCACTGTGTGATTTCCTATTGGCAGGCTAGTTTAAAACTGTTTCATTTTGACTGTATATAAGCCTCATGTTTGCACTCTGCTTTTGGCGTCCTTTGCCAAAGTTCTAGAGTGTTTCTGCTTGAATTCAAGCCATCCAAAGCTAGGAACAAGAAACATAGTATATTTTGAGCTTTATCTGCACTTTTTCAGCTGCATTTAACTGTTTTACTGAATTAATTGGTGCCTTTTTGACTGTTTTTATCTGTGCCTACTTCATTATCTGCTCTTGTTTTGCACTGTAATATTGCTTAGATAGCATAGACTAGATCCCAACTTGCTGAATCTAGCCTGCTTTTGATACACTTGAACTCAAACTCCAGCCATCTTATATTAAGAAAGACTCCCCTGCATCTTTGTTGCAGAAGAATGTGGATAAAGCCTTGTCTGAGATGGGGATTGCTGCATGAAGGATCACTGTGTGATTTCCTATTGGCAAACAAGTTTGAAACTGTTTAATTTTGCCTGTGTATAAGCCTTGTGTTTGCACATAGCTGCGCACTGTTCAACAGGGGCTAGCATTGTCTTGTATAGACGCAAACACCTAGAAACACTTTTCCCCTAGACATCAGTCAGCAAACCCCTCCTAGGCTTCCCTACTGCTCTGTGGACAACTCAGCTGCACACTTCTGCACTGCAGGTAACTCAGCTGAGCACTGAACAGTGTTGCCACTCTTTTTCATCCCTAATCCTCTATAGAGTAAGTCCCCTTGCTAATCCCAGAGCACAAGATGATCTAACCTGCCCTCTCCCAAATTAGTACTTCTGGATTAACCTACTACTATGGCAGTCATTTTCCCAACATTTCTCCAGCCAGCCTAATTGACATGGGCATCCTGTGACAATGCTTGCTTGTTGGAGCTTTTCTCCATTGGCCTCCACTGAAAATGGGCCAATGGGCCCAGTGGACTTTCCCGGTCAACAAACTGGAAATAAATAAATGTAGCAATTGCCTCATGTATACTGACAACCACTTGCTCTTAAAGCAAATAAATACAGTATGTGAGAGATGTAACTATACCATGACACTTGAATCAGTCCTCTCACATAACAATAAAAAAGACATCAGGCAGGCTGTCGGCACACATACCTCTCCTCTCACACAAGATAAGGTCAAAACACATAAACAAACATAAGTGGAGGTACTCAACAAGAGCCTATCAAAAGACCAGAGACCTCCCATGTGCAAACAACCCACACATACTGGTACAAGAACAGAATCCACCACTACACATAACAACACACATATCAGTGTCTCTATAATTAACCCCTTAAGGCAAAACATCTCAAAACCAAATGTCCTGGTCATAGGCGACTCAAATGTGTGACACACTGATGTCGGTCGGCTGCCTGTCAGTTGTCAGGATCCGTCAAATCACGCATGCACACACTCAACTCACTCAGCAACAATTACCGTTATGACTCTGTCATAGTACATGTTTGTCACTCATCTGGTCAAGAAAAAACAGACAAACATTGATGGGTTCAGTTCAAGCAACTTTATTACACACAAACACATCAGAAATGATGCTTTGTAACTTAAGCTTAAATAAACTTATAAACAGACTGACTACCACACTCATACATGTTAACACTCTGGCTGTTCTCTCAAAATGGCACTGCTGCTTGCATGTGTTCAGTATTTATATACATGCGCTACATCTGGACATGCTTTTTAAAGGTACATACACGCTCTGATCTACATCCTCCCTCTTTGAGAAATAGTCCATATAGGAAATGACAGTATTCAATGACATGCGATTTACAAAAATGATCTTTTGACATGAAATTATACAAAACTAATTATTTGACATGCAATTATACAAAACCAGATGCATATAAAACAATTATGTCCAGGTTGCTGTGTATTTTACACTAGGTCTAGAAATACGACCTGACCATGTAACATAAAAGTCAGATTGGATCTAGCAACAGGGACTGTCTTCAAGGAATGTTCAGCTTTGGAGACATCTGGGACATAATCAGGAATGGGAATGGATACTGCGACATGTTCCTCAGTATGAACATTATCAGGGTTGCTCTGAGATCTAGAGTCTGTATCACAGGTACAAAGTTGCAATATCATTTCTGATACAGGAAGAAGATGTCTGTGGTTTCTCCTGTACTCTATACCCTCAGATTCCAATAAGTAGGCTCTCAGCTTGGTACATATACCTCTCACTTGACCAGTTTGATCAAAGCATTTCACCATTTGCATCCTCACTGTCTCTCCTTCTTTTAATGGACGAAGAAATCTGCTCATTTTATCATAGCTGGACTTCTGAGAAAAACGCTTCTAAAACAGTTGGGCTTTTATTGCTCTGTTGTTTTTAGCATTAGGCACCAACAAACTAGAACTGATAGGCAAGGTTGTTCAGGTTTGCCTAGATAGAAGTCTCTGAGCAGGCGAGCCTAGTTGGTTGTCATGGGGTATATTTCTGAGATTGAGTAAATTCAAGAAGATATCAGCATTGTAACACTTTGACCTTTCCAGTAATTGCTTTGCACCCTGTACTGCACATTCAGCAAGGCCGTTTGACTTGGATATTCAGGATTCCTAGTAACATGGATAAGGTTCCACTCTTTAGCAAATCTCTGAAACAATTGACTGGCAAACTGAGGACCATTGTCAGAAATAACTGTGTGGACTACCATGGACTGAGAAATGATGCTTCATCTTAGTAACAGCACTGGAAGTTAGGTTAGGTAGCAAATTGATCTCAAACCAGTTCGAATATATCTGCCAACACTAAGTAATGCTGACTGTTCCACTCAAATATGTCAGTTGCTACTGTTGACCAAGATAGTCCAAGAATTTGGCTTAGATGAAGTGGCTCTTTTTGCAAATGTGGCTTAGTACTGTTGCACACTGAACAAGACGAAAGCACTTTATGAATGTCTTTTGCTAGAGAAGGCCAAAATGCTAGCCTTCTCACCCTTCTTTTGGTAGAATCGGAACCTGGGTGGCCATCATGTAAAATCTGAATGTATTCGTGTTGTTATGAAGTAGAAACAACAACTTTTGGACCTTTGAAAATGATACCATCTTCCATCAGCATGTCATCTCTGTATGGAAAGTAAGGTTGTACTACTGGCAGTACACAGGATTGCTTTGACAGCCATCCTACATTGATGAAGTGCTTGAGTGTTTGCAAAATTGGATCAGTCTTTGTATGATCTCTCAGTTCATCAAGTCTTGTGGTAGAAAAATTATGCATTTCCATGACATCAAAGTCAAAATTTTCTGCATCAAGCTGTTCTGTGGTATTTCTGGGCAATCTGGGTAAGGTATCAGCCAGATAAAGAAGTTTACCCCTTGTATAGAACATTTTGAAACTGTACTTTTGCAATTTGAGCATCATTCTTTGTAGTCTTGCTGGAACAGAATGCATAAGCTTCTTTAAAATAGATACAAGAGCAGTGGTGCAGGATGTCTGGCCCCGGGGCCAAATCTGGCCCTCGATGCAACACCATCCGGCCCCCAGAGAGTAACCAAACATTTTTTAAAAAAGTGAAAAGATTCTATGTCTTACTCCACTCACGCAAACTTTCCAGCACATGCTTACTTACCTAATTGACTGCAGTTGTGCACACCTCTAATTTTAGCTGCAGAAGTAACTATTCTTTGTTGTTTATAACTTGTAGTCTGTAAACAGTAGTAACTTTCTGCAAGAGTTTGTAAATAAGTCATGGCTGCAAGCCAGAATAAAATTAAATGCAAAGTTGATGTAGAAAAAAGGCAATTTCATGACTGCTGTCTTAAGTAAAAATGCCAGTCACCTGTACCTATTGTTAACTCATAATGACTTACTATGTTTTGAGGTGGCCCGCAGATGCATTAAGAATTTGTGTAGTGGCCCTCTCCACAAAAAGATTGTGCACCACTGGACTAGAGGTTGACGGTCAGTTTCTATCTGGTTAGCTTGGCCATAAATATAATTTATGGTCACTTTAGGTCACTTAACCACCCTAAACAATTCAAAACTGCCACTCGTGAATACCTAAAGAAAAACTGGTCTTGCCACTGCACTCATCCCCCATGACCCTTTCTCCTTAGTATCCAACTCCCCTCTCTCTCCTCTGCCCATCTTACCAAAACCCTCTCTCCTCTGCCTATCTAACCTACACCCTCCCACTACTTCCTTTCACACCCCTTCTTCCTTGTCTAACCTTCTACCTGCACTGTCCGCTAACAGCTTCCTTTTATCTATTCTTTTCCAATCCCAACCTCCCTTCTCTCATCTTTTCTCTTCAGTATTTTTTCTCCTATTTCTCTCCATATTATTTAATGGTAATTTACTATAAACACATGCTATTCTGCTGATTTTGTAGACTATCCTTGTCACCTGATACTGTCTCTCCTCTTTTATCTCTTACCATTTCATACCATATTTATTACCACAAACCCCTTCTATATACGTCTGATCGCATATCTTAAGTTTATTATATGCTGGTTTACTGAGTCCATCCTAGATGTGCATTTCCTTTTTCAAAATGTTTTGCCTCACAAAAGTGCTTTTTGGTTTCTCTACATCACTTCTCTACCATTGCAAATATTGTATATATGTTTTGAAACTTTTTGTGTACTCCTGAATGTATATGTAACTGAAATGTATTTTTAAGTTTTTATATCTGCTGTATAATTTTATCTCATTGTGGAGCTTTTCTCCCCAGGTCTCTGCTGAAAATGAGCCACTAGCTCAGCCAGACAAACCCGGTCAACAAATGTAAAATAAAATAAAATAAATTAAAATAATAATAATGGAACTTCGAACATGCGAACACAATTACCAACAGTTCCTTCTCAATTTGAGCATACTGCATCTCAGTTTGGGTAAGAGTTCTAGATGCATAGGCAACAGGTCTGTCCTCTTGAAGAATAACTGCACCAAGACCGAACTTTGAAGCATCACAGGAAAGAACTACTATTTGTGGACATCATAGTATCTAAATGTAGGCAGGTTAACAATTTTCTGTTTGAGGTTATCAAATGCTCTCTAGTGTTGTTCTAGCAATGACCATGCAACATTTTTGCATGTCAGCTCTCTTAAAGGTGCTGATAACTCACTAAAATCAGGGATGAATTTGCCCAAATAGTTAACCACACCAAGAAAATGCTGTAAGGCTTGGACATTGTCTGAATCTGGCATCTCAAGAATGGCTGCTTGCATGTAAGGATCTGGTCATAAGCCTGTACTGGTAAATAAATGATGTGCATAAGTAACATATGGTAGTCTGAATTTGCACTTCAGAGAATTGAGCTTCAAATTCCACTTCACACACTCTGTTCAGAACTTTCCTGAGGTTTCTGAAATGTTCTGGTTCACCATTACCTCCAAGTAAATCATCAACTATTATTGTACACGGATAGCCTGAAAAAAATTGCTCCATTGCACACTGAAAGGCTTCACTGGCAGAATTTATTCCAAAAGACATCCTGAGGAATCTGCATCTACCAAATGGGATACCAAATATAGTCAGTAGTGAAGATTTGTAATAAAGCATTACTTGCCAGAATTAACTCTTTGCATCTAAGACAGAAAAACAGCGGCATTTGGATGATGAGGTCTTTTTAATGCCTTGTGCAAGTCTCTTGGGTCAATGCATATTCTGATGTCATCTGAATTTTTCTTATGTGCAGTTGCCATGGAAGATACCCACTCAGTTGGTTCTGTGACTGGAAAACTTACACCTTGCTACACTATTTTGTCTGACTGGACCTTGACTTTGTCCTGCATACCTATTGGAAGTCTTCTTGCTGGTCTGACCACTGGACTGAACTCTGGGTCTACTTTCATGGAGTACACAACTGGAAATTTGCCTAGCTTGTCGTCAAAAACATCAGCATACTCTGAAAAAATAGCTTCACTGATGCTAGAACTGGAACATGTGCTTACATGATATACTTCTTTGGTAAAAGAAAGCAGTTTCATTCTCAAACTGTCTCTGAGACCCAATAATGACTGCACAGGTCTTCTGACTACATAAAATTGTAAGCTGTAACTGTTCCCAGATGAATAGCATGAAAGCATTACTAAACCTTCAGTTTGAATCTCTTCAACTCCATAAGCTATAAGCTTCACACAATTAACCAAATTAAGCTGCTCACTAGCCCTCACTTTAGCAAATGTTTCTGCTGGCATTACATTACACTTTGAACCAGTGTCTACTTTGAGCTCTATGGGTTTACCATTGATCAGGATAGTACAAAACACTTCATTCTTTGCAAACAAATCTACTGCAATAACCTTTTATCTGACCACTGATACACCATCTACATAGAAAGTAGGGTTGCAGCTCTCTACATGATCAGCTTACTTTTTTGAGTGACCTTTCTTAATATTTGAATAAGGGTTGCTTGATTTACAAAACTTTTGAAAATGGTTCCTTTTTTTACATTTATGGCATTGCTGACCAAATGCTAAGCACTTCTCTCTTTTAGATTCATGGCTGGCTTCACAATTACGAATTAACAATAAGACTTGACTTGGGTTTTGTTGACTTATTGTTATACTGTACTGAGCATGCCCTTTTTACTGAGCTAGTCTTGGAACTTGCTAGAAAGCTGCTGGTTCTCCCTGCCACACCCACAGGGGTTACTGCTGTCATGTGCTTAGGCCTGTTTCTGCTTGCCACGTGTTGTATGCTATCTTTGCAATAGAGGCTGTTGAAATCATGCTTTTATCACTTGTAAGCATACTTATGTGCCTTTCTGTAGGCCATGGATTTGACAAATCTCTATGGCTTTGCTTAATTTGAAATCACTGTCATGAAGTAAAATCTTTCTCACTGTAGCACTATTAACAACACACACAAGCCTGTCCTTTATTAACTCATCTTTCAAATCATCAAATCTGCATGTTTTAGCCTTGTTTCACAAGTCAGTGGTATAAGCTGCAAAAGTTTCACCTGGCTTTTGGTCTCTTGTATAAAATAAGTGCTTCTCTAAAGTAACATTTGTCTGGTGGGGTTGGACATTTCTCTAAATTTGCATTTTAAGCACTCAGGGTCTTCCCTGGATTCAGCTGGTACTACAATATGACAGTTTTCCCCCTCTCCTGCATAAACATCTGGTGCATACACAAATGAACACTCTCTTTCAATAGCTTCTGACCCAGCTAAGTTAAGCAAAATGAATGCCCTTATACATGCATCTTCGTCAGAAAAAGCTGCTTGTATGAAAATATCAAATTTCTGCTTGAATACTCTCCAATTCTCTGCTATATTATGATCAAACACAAATGGACCTTGTCTGCAAAATGCCTCTGCCATATCAACACATAAATATATATACCAGGACTTTATGCCAGTACTTGTAATTATGCCCAGTAGCAAACAAACTCTTTGAAATAACTGCACTTTGCCAAACAAGTCTCCATAGCACAAAAACACTCTGAAATCACTGTATTTTATGAAACCACTCCTTAGTGTAAGAAATACTTTGAAATAACTATATTTTGAGAATAAACTGAACACAGCAGAAGATCAGAATAAGAAAAACTTTGAGGTGAATGTACTTTGCAAATAAACTGTACCCAGCACAAGAACCTTTCAAAATGGCTGTACTCTGAGAAATGACTCTGCACAGTGTAGGAAACACTTTAAAATGATGGCACTCTGTGAATAAATGCACACAGCACAAGAAACATTTCCAAATGGCTGTACTTTGACTGCACTTTGCACACAGCAAACTCTTTGAAATAATTGTACCATAATAAAGCAAACACTCTGCAGACACTGCACACTCTGAGATACGTTGAACAACTCTAGTTATGCTTTGAATGGCTTCAGTCAATGTGAAATAGTAGTTTGTGCCCAAACATGGTCTTTTACTAGAAAACATGCAGTTGCCTTGCTCTTTAAGCTTATTTTGCCCTTTTATTGTACTCATTATGCCCTTTTAATCTCTTATCATGCTCATTATACTTTTATTATGCCAGTGTTACATTAAACATGCTCTTTATGCAAACCAAAGGTAATTCTGAGCCCCATATGAATAATGTTGCTAGTTTTATCAAATATCATGGTTTTGAACATTTTGTTTAATTAATAATGCTGTCTGTGCCTTTCAGTTGCTTAATAATATGTTTTTGTGCTACTCGTTTAATTAATAATGTGTTTTGTGCCTTACAAATGTGCCATTTCATTTTTTTTTTGCCAACTAAATCATTTATGCAGTTTTCTTTACCTTTAGCTCGTTTCTGGCCCTTTTTTGTTTGCCTGAGCTCCATTTCATTCAACCTGCTTAGTCTGCCTTCACCTTCAACTCTGCAGCTCATGGCTCGAAGAAGTTGTTTTTCTAATCCTGGTTCTGGTTCATAGACACACCATGTCACTTGTCTGGTCAGGATAAAACAGATGAACATTTGTGAGTTCAGTTCAAGCAGCTTTATTACACACAAACACATCAGAAATGATGCTTTGTAACTTAAACTTATAAACAGACTGACTACCACACTCATACATGTTAACACACTGGCTGTTCCCTCAAAATGGTACTGTTGTCTGCACATGCCTAGTATTTATATGCATGTTCTACATCTGGAAATGCTTCTTAAAGGTACATACACACACACTCTGATCTACAATGTTGGAGTGAATGACTTGAGACATACCTCTCTGGACTATATGAAGAGAGACATGACTGAACTCTCAGATTATGTGTCCCAGGCAAGTATGCCCCTAGCCCTAAACAGCATTCTACCTCCACTTATGATGATGCCATAATATAGGCAAAAATGATTGATTTCAACAATTGGCTTATCTTCCGGTGTTACTTCAGGGGGATCCAGTATATGTCAGCCGGGAAGACATGGTCAACAGACCATGCTGCTTTGTCAGAGATGGCCTTAACCTGCCTCCTCAAGGCTTTTGTATACTGGCAAAGATGCTTGCCTCCCCAAGAGTGCTTTTTTTTGGCTATGTCAAAAACAGCAAAACTTCTGATGTAAAGAAATCCAAACTCAAGGTCATGCTGTTTAATGTTAGGACCCTAAACAGTAAACTGCACTCCCTGGAAACACTCCTTACTTTGGAAGATGCTGACATCTGTGCAGTCACTGAGACTTGGTTCAAGGTCGTAGAGAACAACTCAGCCATTCAAGGCTACAATGCCTTTCACACGTTCAGACCCCAAAACAAGCATGGAAGAACCAAAGGTGGAGATGTATCCATCTTCATTAAATCCAAATATACCTTGAGACTGGTGAACAGTACAACTCTCTTGAACTTCTCCAAGTCCAAATAACTATAGGTAAAATACCCTACCACATCATAATTAGCTACAGGTCCTCCATCATAAACAAGGAGAAGCGCATTGCCTACCTGGACTTGCTAGAGTTACTCAATAGACAGCCAAACACTTTGATCATGGGAGATTTCAGCTATCCTTCTATTGACTTGGTGACATACACGAGCCTAAATATGATCCCTCTGAGGTTTCTGGACTTTGCTAATTCAAATGCCCTGGACTAGTTAGTCTGCACCCCCACAAGGGGCTAAAATGCCCTAGACCTAGTACTCACCAACATGGAGAAGGTTCATTGCACTACCCCTGGTATGCTGCCCTCCCCGGTAAAGTCAGACCATAAATCTGTCACATTTGAAATAAATATCAAACCTAACTTCCCCACAGGCGAAAAAAAACTCAAACATTTCCTCAAAGCAAACTATAGCCTACAAAGCAACAGTATAAAAAGTTTTAAAACTCTTGCTAACACAGCCAACAATGATTCCTATGCAGAGAAGTACACAAACTACCTATAGCCACTTAAACAAATACATTGACTTGGCTGTACCTGACAAGACCAAAACCAGATCCTCTCAAAAAAACAAGCCACCCTGTTAAACTGCAAGTATAAATAAGTTATACAACAAAAGAAAGAAACTGATATCTAAGACCAAGAGGGAACCTACTCAACAAAAGAAGAACACCCTCCACAGTTTAAACAAGCAAATCATATATCTTGTAAAGCCCTCTAAAGCTCTTTATGGGACAAAATTAGAATCCCTAGCTAAAGACAATCATATGGCATTCTTTAGCTACATCCAAAACCTAAAAAGGAATGCCCAGCTGTGTGCTGAAATTATAACAGATGGTACCACAAACACTGAACCTGAGAAAATTTCCACCCTGTTGGCTGACAGATTTGGTGATAATTTCACCCCCCTGTCCCCACCAGCCACACCCTAAAGCATTCCTGACACCAGTCCTCTACCGAGTATCTCCAAAGTACAGGTCATACACGCACTCTTCAAGGCCAAACACTTGGCCTCTATGGGACCAGATAACATCATGGGTTGCTTACTAAACAATCTAAAACAAGACCTAGCAGAACCACTTGGCACTCTCTTTAATCATAGGCTGGCTTTGTTCCAGCAGGGTGGAGAACAGCAGCAGTAATCCCCTTGCATAAAGTGGGTCCATCAACCAACCCTGAGAACTATTGACCCATTAGCCTAACCAGCCTTATCTGCAAGGCCATGGAAAGAATCAAAACAGACCTTATCAACAAGACATGGGTGACCTTCAAACTCTTGACCCAACCCAGTTTGGTTTCATCAAGAGTAGATCTTGCTTATTAAACCTGGTGGACTTCTTTGAGAATATCACCAAAGCCCTGGATGAGAGCAAAGCAGTACACACCACCCATCTTAATTTAGCCAAGGCTTTTGACACAATCTTCCACTCAGGGATGATTGATAAACTCTCTCAGCTGGGAATTAACCCATATATCACTAAATGGATAGCTAATTGGCTAACCAACAGAATGCACACTGTCAAAGTTGGGGAGTCCACCTCCACCGGTAGAGCAGTTACCAGTAGGTTACAACAAGAATCTGTACTGGGCCCTCTGCTGTTTGGAATCTATTCCTCTGAAGTTCAAGTGAAAGTAGATGACATGCTGCTTAACAAGTTTGCAGATGACTGTAAACTAGGTGCAGCCATATAGTCCCCCAATGATGTTACTATATTACAGAAGGGGCTGACACAGAGAAATAATTGGTGCCAAAGCCACGGACTAAAACTAAACACAAAAAATGCCTTATTATCCCCTTTGGCAAAGAAGTAGCCTCTGCTAATTATGATATACATTGTACCCCTCTAAGCTCCAACCCAGTGGTGTGAGAATTGAGAATGCAGGTTGATAGCAATCTAAACTTCAACCACTATGAGTCCATAGTTGTAAGAAAACCCTTCTTCATTCCACATCTCATAAGTAAGGGCATTTCCTGCAAGACTAAGGAGGTTATAACTCCACTGTACTTGACCCTTATTAGACCACTAATTGAGTACAATGCTGCCTTCTGTATGCACCTCACTAGACACCTGCAGCAACTGGAGAGACCACAGAGAATTCTAACCAAGAGAATCCATGGCGTCCAAAACCTGACCTACACTGAAAGACTGAAAGCCCTGTCACTGTAATCTGTTTCATGCAGGCTGCTGAGAGGTGACCTGTTCCTGGCTTATAGAACAGTCTCTGATACCCTAATGGGAATGTTGCACATCTGTAAATCAAATGGGACAAGAGTCACTCGCTCTAGGGATCTCAACGTAGCCTGTGAGCTTAACAGAACATGCTAGAGAGACAGATATATCTCTCAGAGATTGCTGCTCCTCTGGAATAAGCTCCCACTTCATGTAAAGCAGAGCTCCTCAATGACCCTATTTAAGTGCAACCTTGACAATTGGATGAGTGACCATAAATTCACCCTGGGGTTGCACCTATGTCTCTCATGGAAAGGGTCATTCGGTGATGATCATAGAACTGCTCTGCTAAAACGACCATCTAACTATGGTCAGTTAGGGTACACGGGTTTCTTACATGGCTAGGCTTATAAAGGCCCTAGGTCCATTAGCATAGTAACCTCCTCTGAACCTGTGAACCTATAAATCACTGAATAATGACAGGAATTTGAGTTTCAGACTTCCATTTCTTTCAGAAAATGCATTCTAATGCAAAACATGTTATTCTAGCAACTTTCTAAGTTTATAATTGCAATATTTAAAATCTGACTTTACTTTTAGCCTTTGTCTTTCCATTACGTTTGGCTTTGTCCAGCTTTCTTGCACTACGAGGTTGAGAAGCATGGTAACAACCCTTGAATATGTAGATTCATTGCAGTTTGATAGTACTATTAATGCTTGATGACCTTTGTCCTATACTTATTGCTCAGAGTATTTTCTATAAAAGCAGTAAAACTCTTCCACAGCAGATTATTTTTGCACATTCACCCCAACAGAGGTCATCCAACACCTACATTAACGCACAGCTGCTTCCATGGTAGCAAGCTATAATGTTTCACTGAAGAATTCTGACATGAAAAACGTGAAATTAACTCTAAGGAAAACATCATAGAAAATATGTACATTTCATAAATGAGATTGAAGAAGAGAAGAAATACTTTGCAAGTAGAAAACAAAAATGGAATGATTGATTATTTTCATTTTTAATGTTTCTCTGCTGTGTTAGCAACTCTTTAAAGAATATCCTGCCTAACACAATGGGAAACTTCAAGCAGTACTCAGCTAAAGAATTACAATGTTATTTTCTTCGGTTGCCATGGCAGAGATATGCCCCAGAGAAAACATAAAATAAAACATAAGGGGTATGTTTAATTATGTTTTTAAATCTTGTTCAGCACAGAATACTTATATCAGCCTCCATGCCTTGCCCTTGGGTTTTATATGACTTCCATCACCTTACTATATACATAAAATGCAATTAAATTCAGCAAATTATGTATTATTTCACATATTACACATGCATTCCATAAGTATATCAACATTTAGCTGCTGGCTTTGTTCCTTTTTGTGCTAAGAATTACTTACACACAATTACACAAAGACAAGTGCATGCACACACACACACACACACACACACACACACACACACACACACACACACACACACACACACACACACACACACACACACTTACTTGTATTGACATATTCTTGCATTTGCACTGGGTTCTATGTAGTATTTGTTTTTTTGTGCATAGCAGAAAGTACCAAACTATATACTAATTTAAGTTTCAGCTAAGCCACATAGGTAACACGAAATAAAAATGAAAAGGTATATGTACTCCCCTTTCTCAGTCTTGGCTGTCGAAATCTTTTGTATTAGCCAGTTTGTTTTAATTTCATCTATTAGACTGCAGTTATACATGCTTCTTTTTTGTTTGTGCTCTATTGGTTTAAAGGCGAGTTTTAATGCCAAAAACAAATTGAAAGTATCTGACATTAGAACAAAAGTGTTTCACTTTGTGTAGTCTATATCCTGTATAACTGATCTTCCAATATATCCTACTGCATCATATTATTGGTGGCTGTAAGTTATTATTAAATCCTCCAAGCTGATTCGCCACATATGTAATGAAACATCACATTTCTGTTAGTCAAGATACAAAACACTGTAATTAACATGTACAACTTCACTTCTCATTATCCTGAAATATCAAAAACTGATAAGTCACAAAACAGTACACAACAAGCATTTTTGTAGTTGGGCTCTGCCTTCTACATTCCTCGTGTGGAAATTCTGCCCCACATTCCTCGCATCTATAATGTCTCCCGTGTCTGTGTGTTGTGTATATGTATATATATATATATATATATATATATATATATATATATATACAGACACACAGACACACACCCACGCACACATGTCGTGTATGCACACACTACGTCCAAGGTTACACAAACTTGAAGAACAGGTAAAATCCGAATTAAAAAACAGAAACTCACCTTTTCCCTTTTATCCAACTCATGTAGCACAGTGGTCTACAGCACCTGTGACAAAACAGATGTATAGCAGAAAATCACATTGGAAAACTTTGTACCATGCAAAAGTAAATATTTCACATCAAAAACTTACATCACCAATTTAACAGAAACAGTGAAAAAAAAGCTTGTCTCCCTGCATCCCTACTCCACCACATTTTAACTACACTAACTCCAACATCATGCAGCCTTGGGAGTTAAGGAGAAACTTGTTTTCCTCTACAGTTGATTGAAATGACTGGTTTCAATGGAAATGGAATAACTAAGTATGTCAAGCAATTACAAATGATCGATTATTTCCATTTCATATTTAACTGATGTGAACATACCTCTGTATCTCTGCTAAAGGAATGTCTGATGTACTAGGACATTAATAACAGGAGCAGATGACCAACAATTATGGCAAAACGACAGATGACAACTATAGGTCTCCCATAATACAATGTGGCTGTTGTCCATAACATTCTCTGCTGTTTACATATAATAGGACAAATAACTATATATTATGTCAGACAACAGCAATAGTTTTGTAATGCAAGCCATACAGATACTATGTAAAGTAAAATCATGAAAGAAGCAGTGGGATGGAAGAGGTACAGCAATGACTATTCTGCAACATTTCCAAAAAAATGGAAGCAAGCAGGACCTGCAATACATATCACCAGCAAATTTTATTACAAATAAAGTCACTTTTTGGTACTTATTTTGGCTTACAGGTTAATGTTGATTATTTAATTTTGCAGAAGTGTTATTAGTTTGTAATATGTCACCTTTAATGATGTTAATAAAGCTTGTGAAGAAATTTGTATTCTAATGAAAGGGGTAGTCATAGCCTCATCCCATGAAATTTGTCATTGGAAAAAATACATGACATTAAAAGGGAGAGCAGCTGTTAAAACTCCATCCTGACCAGTATGTTGCAGCTGGAAGATAACCTGCACAACTTAAAATTAAGCAGCAATTTTGTACATTTTCGTTGAACAGTGACATAGTAAAGAGCTGTACATATGAACTTTTATGACTTTCTAGTAACAAGGTAATTTATTTAACACAAGGGGTTCTTTTCAGATGTGACTTGGGAGCACTGAGTTATACTGTATGCAAGAAGAGAGGTAAGGAATCAAATTCAGACTTCAGGATGGAGCTTTTTAGTACCTCATATATGCTATGAGTATAAAGTACAGTAACTGTAATGAGATGTCCAGCACATGTAAGATGTCTACAGATTTTTACAGAACGGATAATGAAATGATGCAAAAACACTGCAGTGCATGGAGTGTGGTGATTACACTATTAAATCAGGAAAAAGACTGGCTTGTTAATCATTTTTCTGA
Organism: Protopterus annectens; assembly: GCF_019279795.1. Taxonomy (NCBI): domain Eukaryota; kingdom Metazoa; phylum Chordata; order Ceratodontiformes; family Protopteridae; genus Protopterus; species Protopterus annectens. The sequence continues at coordinate 1,848,419,149 of NC_056735.1, forward strand.
TATCAGGAAGGTGCCTTTGCTATGTGCCTCTAAGCACTGCTAAGCTCTAGTATCATGGTAGAACATAACAGCAGCTGATGGCCACCACAGAACAGCAGTAGAAGTTAAACCAGCTTTAAAAGCTGTTAGATGCTTCACTCTGTGACACTTTTTAAACAAAAACAAATAACATCTAGTAATGCCATTATTTGCCAAAAGAGACAATTCCCTTCTACCTGCTGTCTATGCAGCAGTGCTGTTTGTCAGCTTTCAAAACCACAAAGCACTTTGCTCTCCTACATTTATTTCTGTAACTGATAGTACATGGTAAAGCTCCATGCTCTACAAAGAATTAGGATCAGTTTCTGTAATCATAACCCTTATTATTTGTTCAAGGATGAACACATAATAAGTTGCTTATGAACCCACTGGACTCAAGTGATTCCAACTTTTTTGAGGAGACCAGGATCACTTTACCATTATCTGACTTGTTCAAATATACAGTTTGCAATGAGATATTGAGAGAATTGATCCCATTTCCAAAGATGAGGCTCATTAGCATCTCATAGTCTTAAGTCGCTGTGTTAAATAACCATGATAGCCATGTGTCAGTACAATAGATAGCCATGTATCAGTACAGTACAGTACTCTATCACTTCTCAAAAACGATCTGCAGAATATGGCAGCATGACCAGCACTGTGTATCAGAAGTAAGGAACAAAGATCATTATAGAATATACATATACAGAATATATAAAATATTACTGAATATATAACCTGTGCCTAGAAAAACAAATTGCTTCAGTCCCAGCATTCTCCAGCCTATTCTGCTGCTATAAGGAAGTTAAGTTGCACATCACGTCATGAGTTGGTACAAATAAGGTATTGAAAAGGTGTTCCACAAAAAAGACACATACAAAATATGAAGCACGTGCTATGAGAAAACTGCATTACAGTGAAAGGTGGAGCAATGCTGCCATCTTCTCCACAGTGAGTTCATATAGTACCCTTCATAAGTACCATAGGTAGTGCTGTACAACAGCTGGCACTGAGGTACAACACAAAGACAACCACTCGGTTTTCTGAAAATAAAATGTTATTCAGACAAGTAATGCATGATATTAGAAACATAGATAAGTACAACAGTACAATATCCCACAGGCACTACAATGAGTATGGCAACCCAGGGGGTATTTAAGTTCTAAAGGGAAGTCATAGACTCTGGCATTTAGTCCTGGCCTCTTGTTTATGTATAAATGGAATCTGCATGTTATTCCTTTCTCAGAGTGTTTTTTTTTCTGGCAATTCTAATTTCCTCCTACCTCCTTAAAGCATGCCAGTTAAATTGGAAACCTTACATCGTACATATGGATAGAGCATTTACTACTCCTCTGTGTCACAGGTTGTGGCTGAAAAGGGGCAATGATAGACCATTTCTCTTCATAAGAAACTCAACTATATTATCCAGTACTGGTGGTAAACTAGCACTGTCCCCCATTAAAAAGGCTTTCTCCACATATTTCTTTATAGGGAGTTTTTCATAGCTTCATACTACGCTAACTGCCCTGAAGGGCCATTTTAAGTCTAGCTAATAACCCAAGGTGAGAATAAAACTCTGTACCCTGTGTCTATGAGGTGAAGACCTTATCCATTATGCCAAACCCTATTCCCAGATAAAACTTGTGATTACCCATCCAATCATCCAGATTGGTTTTAAAGGTTGCTACGGAAATGATCTCCTAGATAGGTAAGCCAGTCTAGTCCAGAAATGGGATATACATTAGGTACATCTGATCTTGCTGACATGATAGTGTAAGTTTGGGTCTCTGAATGGAATTTACATGAAGGAGTTCAAAGATGCTGGGTCATTCATAACATGGAAAGCTAAGAAGAGATCACCCCTTAGGAGTCTGTGTGACACAGGGTAGAGCAAAAGAGCTTTTAGTCTGTCCAAGTAACTAAAGGTACTGAGACCTGGGAACATTTTGGTGAGGAAACATTGAGGTCTCTCAAGCTGGTTTAGATGCTTGGTGAGGTACATACTGAAAGGTGTATTGTATTCAGTTATGGACCTTGAAGAGATGCCACAAAGGATAAGTAAACAAATAAATAATTCAGTTCTCAAATGTTTCAACATATTAGTGCTGTCATGGGATGTAATACATTTGTCCATACAAATTACTGGCAGGGACAGTCTCAGTCTAGCACATCCATAATATCACACTTACTAACTACAATAACATTTTCCTTCATGTATGTAAACAAATCATTCATAAACACTTTCAAGCGACCATAGTTCAAATCCTGTGTCATTTTTATAACAGCATCCATTCACCACTGTCTGATACACACACAACAAAAGCTGTACATCTCATTCTAAAATTGTTACATTATTTCTGCCTGCTGTTTATTATAGTACACAAGCTGTTAATAAAAGCATGATCATAAATATACATGCACAGCCATTGGCCTTGTGTGTTAAACTACAAGTCTGAACTTGCTAAGTTATCAACTTGTACATTCATAGGTAACTCCCTGTTGCAGAAAAGTTCTTTGGCATCATATTAGCCTTATGTTTATTGGCATTTTTGTGTTAATGAGCCACAGTATGACTGTGTATTTTCTAATTATAATTAAAATATGGTTCTACTACATTGCTCCATGGTCTACTCTACATCAATAAACTTTGATTTGTCAGAGAACTTACCATGAACATTTGCAAATTGAAATTACAATAAAAAGCATAGGCCAAGTAAGCTCTGCCCACTTTAATGTTGCAAATTATGTTAAGACCATACAACCCTGGAACAAGTAATGTGCACCTAATGGGGAAATCTATAACTTACACTGGGCCTGCATTTGACAAAAATTCTATAGTCTGCAGTACAATGAAAACTGTTGCTCCAGGGCACCGCTCTACACTGATATATTTTTTACACCATAGGCACAATTTGTCTATACTCAAAGATCATCCGAGATTCTTATGTTTATTGAAAGTGTTTGTATACTCTGCAGTTCACCACTTGTGGATTTTTATTTCACAGGCACAGAAAGCCTGCACAAAAGGTTCTGAGGTCTCAGACTTTACTTACTTTTTTCTCCTACTTGTGCACATCCATTAGTTCTGTAAAAATGAGCACTGCGACTTGTTTTCCACTGCATGCTATTTCCCTGGATGCATGTATCGTTTAAAATGGGAATCACCTGGTGTAGCTTTAAGTGACTACCTCCCCTGCACATAAAAAGGTCTGTCTTCATCAAGAGAAAGAATAATGGGGACTGGTCACATTAATCATGTATATGAGCCTCTTCTAAGCTGCTAAAGAGACTGCTCTGACACTTAATGAGAAAATAAATTGCAATACAAGACATGTAGGAAGTTTAGTTAAATCCAGAGATGGAAAAAAATAAGATATCATCTGTAAGTTGTCAGTCTGTCTGAACAAGCAACCTTTGTGAGATAGATGTCTTGGTTAACAGAAAATATGAATTTGCAATAATATCCAGTTCTTGGTGAAGTGGTGTTTTTATGAGAAAGGCAGACTCAAGCTAGACAATAAGACATTGGGGTAGAATGTATGGATGCTGCATGTAGTTCATACGCAATATATATTCTGTGTTTTAGCTAACTGAAAGAAAGATGGGGAGAGAGAGAGAGAAGAAAAAATGCGTTGACATAGTCTAAACTACTAACAGATACCTCTGACAAGTAGCAGTACTGCACAAAGTTTTGTTATACTGTTAAATTATCTCAGCATTAAGGCTTTAATGACTGTTGAGCTTATACAGAAGGGCAGCTAGTTTTTGCTGTCTTCTGATCTAGCATGCCCCTTAAATTTAAATTGAAAAGCAAAAAAAAAAAAAAAAAAAAAAGTACTCCTTTGCTACTCTCCTTGGACACTTGAGGTGCCAAAAACATCCCTTCCGTCTCTTCATTCCTTTTAAACTGGGCAAATTGCTTGGTACAAAATTGCTAGCAAGCATCTGGTACAGTTTAACATTTTATGCCATTCTCGGAGAGCTAAAGCGCTTCAGTTCTGACCACAGATGCAATACCAGTATTCAGAAATGAATGGTGGTAATGCACTGAAAACCAGTCGAGATCTGCTGATTGCTCCTCCTAACATTTTAAACATGGAATGGCAGCCCCCTTTGTTCCACCCTACACTTCTGAGCTAATGATTATGTTACCTTATGTGAGAATAACTACTGTCCTGTCATGAATATAACATGAGTACCAAAATACAAACCCCAATAATTTTATAGTTACTGTATCTTTCTGAGATAGTGAGCAGTTTGGATTCAACTTTCGTGTGGGCACTCATAAGACAATGTCAAATCTTACAACGTATAATGAGGCTGTACAGTTAAAGTCTGTATCCCACTGAGGGCAGTAACAGCACTCAAGATTCAAAATCCACCAGGTTTGAGAGGAATTTCCAATAGGTTGTCTGTGTACAAAGTCTAGGTTTTCTGGTGCCCTATGCAACTCCCTGGTTTAGCACCCTCTCCTTAACTCTGAACTGAGAACCAAAAACAAGTTCTTTTTAAGCCACAGTAGACTGCTTGCTGCACGTCTAATAAATGGTTTGCTATAATCTAAATATCTGAATATAACACATGGAGAGCTACAACAGTCATGACTGCAAAAGCAGTATCGGCTTTCATTTCTAAATGCAGGTACGGCACTCTATTCTACACAGAGCACTGCAACACTTCATCCCTGATTACAAACGCAGAATTGGCATTTGTTTTTGAATGTGATACTACACTACCAACCTATTGCAATTTGACACCGCTGACATTTTGTGTCTGGTGCAACTGCCCCCTTCATCCCATCACAGCTATGTTTTTACTGTGTAGCACAGATTTCACATTGTGCTTTACTAATATGGTGTTAAAAACTTAAAGTAGTACATGGCACATGGAGCCATTCATTCTTGTAACATAAACCTAAATAGGAATCCAGTGTTCTCAATTATTGCTCTGTGATAGCATTCACTTGTTTCTTCATACACTATACACTTTTGCACTGTCATAGAGCAATCTCAAAAAAACTTACAACAGTTCAAATGTATACATAAGCTCTCACTGCTTTTTCTTAAAGAATGTAATAATACTTGCTGTTTTTGGACTGCTAGCATTTGATTCTATTCATAGCTTTACAGTTGTTTTGTGCTACATTTTTTTGAAGTATTTAGTTGTTGTATTTTGGTAGTTTTCGCTGTTTATTACATGTAGAATAATTTTGTAATTGGTATATAGCACAGTGGACTATATAGTCAGTAAAATGTAGACCAAACTTCAACTTTAGCAAATTCTTAAATATTTGAGTGCAAACATGCTAGAGACATCTTTACAGAGGAAAAAATAGCTTTATTCCTGTGTACTGAAATATACCGCATCAGTAGTGCTGGGTCATGGTTCGGTGGGTTGCAGTGAAGAACAATGGTAGTCCTCTGCTCCACATTCTTCCTGGAGCATTTTGGTTCCATCAGTCAAATCACTGAAATGGGAGGTTGAATGAATACAACAAGACTAACATTGTCCCTTGATAGCAGCACAGTTCAACCCTCCCTTAGAGATGTGACTATGTTAAATGTGCAAGTCCCAAACTGTGACCTTGCTGTGCATGTTCCTTTGCAATGATAAAGCAGTAAGTTGTTCTGCAACTGGAATCCAATGAACACTTGATAGTGGAAGGAGAAAAATAGAGGTTTAGGTTTAAATGATAACATTTGCAATAAATCTAGCCTGACACTAAAGCACAACTTGAAGTTTTTCTGAATGTTTTTTAGAATTTTAATAATTTTTTAAAAATGTATTTAAGCCCTGCATGAAGCTGTTCTTGTTGCTTTTATCTCTGTGTTGATTGTTGGTTTCAGTCATGTGACTTACTGAGGTATGCGATTTTAGACTGAAGTTTTAAAAGGCTACGCTATGTTTATTTTAATCTTTTGACTCTGATGAAAAATACATAATTCAAAAATATTTACTCATAGTACTATATTAGTCTAGCATAGTGGTGTTATTCTTATAGGTGTTGCATTCTACTTTTTGTTCAAGGAATACAGGAGATAAGATACTGGAATATCAGTATATATTAACACCAACAACCTCTCTGTTCCTCTATCCATAATGCAAAATGAATCCTCCCTTTTCGAAAGATAAAGAATATAAGGAGATCTTAAATGCTGGATCACGTAGACCAAAACAGATTTCCCACAAAATGACAGCAATCCCATTTTAAAATGAAAAGCAATAAAAATCATCATTTGAGGGAGAATAACATGTTATCAAGCATACACAAGTATGATTCAGACTGCAACTGTATTATTTAAAATAAGAAGCAGCACAGACAACATCAGAATAGATCACTCACCAAATACTTATATGGGAATGGACAAATGAGATAAAAGGAATAGAACAAAAGCTAGATCCTTTATAAACATGCAAGGCATATTTGTCTGTTTTGTATTGCAATTTCAGAATGTATAGTCTACAGATATTTTCATGTTACTTTGTTTCTTTTCCATATAATAAACAAATGTTGCTGCACAGATTTATTTCAGCTTTTACACATGTTTACAAAATGCTCCCGATCTCCAAACAGCCCCCAAATATGATTAACAGCTCTACATAAATTGATGTGCTTGTAGTCACATTTCTTGTACTAGGTCATTATCTACTTCCTTATTTATTACTAAGCTTCATCTTGGAAACCAACAGTTCCTAAAAGTATCATTTTATTTTATTTTTTCTAGTCATTATTGAGCTTTATTTTGCCCTGATTTTACTTCACAGCTTGTATTTTGCACACTTCCAGTCCCTTAGCTAAACCTTTAAGTTGAACACTTGAACATTCAGGCATTCTATTTGCATTTTATCAAGTGTCAGTTATTTCAAATTCTCGTAACAGCTTGTCTCTGATTTGATCATTATTGATGTCACATACAACTCTATCTCTTATCTGTTGAATCATGCAAGTTTCCACAAAGTCTTTTACCCTGTGTTTCAGCTCACTCACATTAACTTGCTTTCTGATTGTATGTGAACCTCTGAAATGCAAGATGTTAAATGCTATCTGCATGGAAATATATATTAACTCTAAAACTGCTGTTATCTTGGATTAGAGAAAGGGCAACCTATATATCAACACCCTGATTGCAGAACAAATGTTTTCCAGCAGGGTATTAATACATTCTGAAAATGAGTCTGCCACTTCACGACAGCATATCAAGCTGCTGTGGAGCTCAAACTGAAAAAAACTAATGGTCGCCATTACTTTACACTCGCTAAGCAGTGCTTTTGCTGTTTAGCAAGGGTAAAAAAAACTGCATTTATGTTTCTGACTGCATGTGTGAATGAATGCATGTATGAAAGAAGAGGAGACTGTGTGTGTAAGAGAGATTGAGAGAGAGAGAGAGAGAGAGAGAGAGAGCTGTTTTGTGTGAGTGAATGCGTGTATGAAAACAGAGGAGACTGCGTGTACGAGAGATCAAGAGAGAGTGGAGAGCGGTCTTTTGTGAGAGAATGCATGCATGAAAGCAGAGAAGACTGTATGTGTGTGTGAAAGATCGAGAGCAAGAGTGAGTGTGATCTTGTGTGAGTGAATGTGTATATGAAAGCAGAGGAGACTGTGTGTGTGTGTGTGTGTGTGTGTGTGTGTGTGTGTGTGTGTGTGTGTGTGTGTGTGTGTGTGTGTGTGTGTGTGTGTGTGTGTGAGATTGAGAGAGAGTGAGAGTGATCTTGTGTGAGTGAATGCATGTATGAAAGCAGAGGAGACTGCATGCATGAGATGGAGAAACAGAGAGAGAGAGCGGTCTTGTGTGCATAACTCTCAACTGTCCAAATTTTGTAGAATGTCCAGAGTCTTGTCTCATATGTTTTGTCTGTTCCTCATAACATTTTTTTTTTTTTTTGAAGTCTTGTGGCAAATCAGTGAGGAGTGAATTCATTAAATAATGACAGGCATTTGAGTTTCAGGCTTTATATCTTTTAGAAAATGCATTGTAATACAAGACCTTTTATTCTAGCAACCTTCTAAGTTTAAAAGAGCAATATTTAAAATGTGTCTGTAATTTTGGGACTTTTTCCCCCATTATTTTTGCTTTGTGCAGATTTTTTTCTTCTAAGAGGTTGAGAGTTATGCTTGTGTGAGTGAATGCAAGTATGAAACCAGAGGAGACTGTGTGTGTGTGAAAGCAGAATAGACTGTGTATGACAGCGAGAGAGACAGAGAGAATGGGCTCTCTGTAAAATTGTTGTGTTTTACTTACCTATTTATTTTTTTAAGTACTGCATTATTTTTTTATATATTTTTGATGTAAAATGCTTCCTCCTACACCATTAACATATACTACAGAAAGTTTGAAACATTAGGTGGAGGAACTATTTTACATCAAAATATATAAAAATATAATATAGTACTTAAAAAGCAAGTAAAACAATTTCACAGAGAGCCCATTTTCTAAGTGCAATAATGCCCTCCAGGGTGTGTGTTAATGTGTAATTAACACCCTTACAGGGGTGTAGAGTTAATTACACATGAACACAAACCTTGTTGGGCATTATTACTTACTTATTCCCTCTTCTCCCAGGTGCAATGATCTCAGAGTCAGTATATAGATATAAGAAGTGGGAGTTGGGGTGCTGACCCACAACAGGGGTCAGGCAGGCTTGCCCCCAGCAAGAAGCAATTCAAATATGCAAACATTCACTGTTACTTGTATTAAATTGCACTCATATTCATGTAGTTTTGGGACTCACATTACCAAGTCTTGAACTTCAGATGAACAGCCTATTAACATCTATATACACTTGAATACCTTGTTTTCTAGTGAAAAATAAAAGCCTCACATATGTACAATTGTTTTTATTTGAAATATGTCTGAAATTTCTCTCAATAGTAGTATCTTTTATTTTTTTCTCTTCCACCTTATGGCTAAAAATTTGAAATACCTTTGCTCCTTCCTTTCCTGTGATAGGAATGAAAATTGCACATTAGAACTTTTCTGACTTCCTGCGATCCCAAACAGTGAGATAGAATTCAAACTTTAGTTTACAGAGTTTGCAGTTTTCAGACAAATTGCCATGCAGCTTCAAATATATTTGTGGTTAAAGAAAATATATTTTGATCCAAATAAAGAGCTACAACAATTAAGTCTATTCATTTAGTAGTCTTGTTAGAAAAAAATGGGAAAAAAATGCTATATGATAGTGGAGATGTAAGAGAAGAAAACAGAAAATAAAATTGCTGTATGACAGGGGAGATGAAAGATGAAAAAACCTGATATGTGCTGTTTCTGAGTTAAAATGGAAGAATGCAAATACACTTTTCATCAATTTTATATCAAAAGACAGAAAATAAACACAGCTGCTATTTCTCATGACAGTGACAGAAACAGAAGTTTCATTGACAAGGAGGACTTCACATTATGAGCAAAATTCCTTTGCACGTTACAAAAAAAGTACACTGCAGCATGAAGGACACAGCATTTGGAGTTGAAAATAGTTTTATACCTGACACCATGTAGAATATGTATACAGTGAAGTACACAAATAGTCACAATGACTAAATGAAGAGGCATTAGACATGTGAATTCAACAACTTTTACTGATCTGATAGCTTTGAGAGTTACACTCCAGGTAGACAAACTTACTGGAAACTCTTTTTTAAAGTTGCTGCTAATGTATCATTAATATATAAACATACACACATATACTGCGGATAAGGGGGCATTTAGAATGTACAGGGCTCAGAAGGGTAACAGAATCTTTAAAACAAAACTAACAAAAGCACCACTGTCTTGTTAGCCTACATTCCACAGCTATATGTTGTTATATGCCAGAATCTGCATGAACATGTCAGAACTCTTGCAAATGAATTCTAGATCTGCTGCAGATAGGCAAGGCCAGAATCCAGAAATCACTGGTAATCAGTACTACAGCAATCCAGAAATGATAGCGCTATAGTTTAAATGATAGTTGCCAAGTCTATTCCCAGATTAAGATGTTTAATTCAGGTGATATGTTTAAAATGGATAGAAAATGTCTCAACAATTGTTGCTTTCTGGCATTGTCAAGAACTACATCCAAATTCTTCAGCTTCATCATATGCTCCAATTATCTCATAAAAGGCAGTAGTTGCCAAAATGAAGTTTGCCAATGACAGATTGTGACATGCATCAACATAGCCTCTATCTTTGCTAAATTGAGTTATTATTTATCAAACTGATGATGGTGTCTAGGCAGTCCTCAAACCTAGTGCAATTGGATATCTGATCTGAAGAAAAGATATGCAATTAAATATTATATGCATAGCAGTGAAATTGAATGCCTCTACCTTGAACCACCTAACTCAGTAATAGCATGTACAGCTTGAAAAGTAATAGATCCAAAACAGAGCCTTGCTGTGTCACATACACAACAAGTATATTGTAGAAGTATTTATCCATGAAACAACCCAGTAACAATGATCAAAGAAGAGGCAAAATACTTGAGAACTATAGGAAAAATACTACTGTGGATGTGAAGGTGCTCCAGTAGAATCCCATAATTCATGGCATTAAATCCTCCAGAAGATAGTGTAGGGTAAGACAGACTGTAATCTTTGACCCCCCTCCATAAATAAATCAGTGACCACTGTAAACAGGCAGACTCAGTACTATGTACTGATGTAATGTAGGATGGCATAGAATACAGATATCAGGTAAAGTAACATAAGAATACAGCTGAAATGTAATCATTTCTTAATGACCTTACACAAAAATGGAGGATCAATGACAGAATGAAAATTGTCCACATTGTACAGATTCAATATATTTTTTAAGAACATGGGTTATTAATAATTCCTTTAGGTTACATGACAGATCTAGTCTTAATGAGGTATTTAAAACAACAATTAGACATAGAGATTACAGGCAAGACTTAACATATTTGGACCAAGGTACATTCCGCAAAACATTAGTTCATATTTATACCTCTCAAGTGTACAGATTTTTGCAGAATATCCAGATTTTTTGCCTTATATTGTTGGTCTGTTCCTCATAAAATTATTTTTTTTTTTTTAGCAAATCACTGGGATTGCCATTACTAAATAATGAGAGACATTTGAGTTTCAGACTTTACATCCTTCAGAAATTAATGTTAATTCAAAATGTTTTATTCTATCAGATTTTTAAGTCTGCAATTAGGTCCTCCAAGTGCTGGCTGAATGCATTATTTTCCTTGCCATCACAACCATGTTGTGGGGCATAGGCTGAGATTAGGACTACTGCCCTTCCTTTACACTTGTGTCTGATTGCCATGAGTCTATCACTAACTCTGATGGTATCTCTCACTCTCATCAGAAAACTCTCGCTTTCCCTACAATTTCCACACCATTTCTTGTCAGCCCTCCCCCTGAGTCCCAAGCCAAGTGGCTTTGCTACCCTTCCACCTTGTTCTTACCATTATGTCCCCTACTTCCAGGCTGTATCCCTTCAGTAAACCAATAATCAGTGTAACAATTCTTAGTTGATGTTTGTCGGGTTAATTGGTTTTACATTTAGCTTTCACTCAACAGAGCTATCTCAGATAACCTAGAGAGGGCAAGTAGACATCAGATAGCCAGTAGCTTATTGACCCAGCGCTACTTGGCTTTATGATGAGCACACACTGCTCTGTAGAGGCATGTAGGTCCCTCCAACCAATAGCATGGGTTTCTGACTTAGATCAGAGTAGGCAGAGTCCTCAACCCACTTATCATTGCAAATACCCATGCCCACTTTTGGTGACATTAGTCAATATGACAAAATCACCTAGAGACATTTTTCACAATATCGAGTGGCTAGCCATGACACAGTGTGCAGTCTGATCTATGTTCTCCTGTCAAGTGATGCCTAAAGCGGTTGGTCTATACAACTCTTCCCCGATAGGCACCACCTAGATTATGAGCTGCTGTCCATGACTCCATTCAACTCTCTTTAGCAGAAGTTCCATAATTTTCCCTATAATCAACAGGAAAATTAAAGTTGATAGTTTCCACCCTATGTCTTGCTCCCTGACATAGGAAGATCAGATTTGTTAGTAATTGGTGTTACTGGTTTGGTCTAAATACACAAATAAATACTATAGATATTATACAGGTGTCATCACAGTTAGTAAAACCCAAACTACAAGCCCATTAATTAACTCCATAATAAACAACGGACTTTACAAGTGCAAAATAGAATGTTCACAGTCACATCTTTCTTGCTAAATGTTCATCAGCACAGAAATATCCCTTTGCATCACTTCATAACAATGCATTAAATAATAAGTTAGATTTCCATTATGATTTCACATTTATAGTGCTGAAAACTGGAACATATTTTCTGCCTGTAAAATGCTGTGGTAATTTTGAATCATTGATTTAGTCTATCTCACACTAGTGCTGTACAAGTCACCATTATTATTAATGGTAGAAATATCTTGTACTGACTTAAGACTGACAGTCTGCTGATCTGGTAATTATCCTGAAGATCCAAGGGAAAACGTACATTATTCAGAACAATGAAATGCATTCTGTTTTCCTCCATTCAAGCTTCTTTATTAAGTGGCTACAGCAAAGCTGCACATTGAAAAAGAATGGTCAGTCATGTATATGTTTTGTGTGGGTACTCGATTACTATATTATTGCACTGGCCTAAGAGCATTCTCTTTGTCTGAACTATGCACTTATACACCATGCTGTACACCATGCAATATTTCTTTTTAACATGGAAATGATGTACAGTATCCTTGTAAAATAAATGTATTCATGGTCAAAGTTATTAATCCAAATTATATAAATTATTATTATAATAAGTTGTCAGATACTAAAATACATATCTTCTCCACTACTTTTTGAAGCATGCTTTTAAAAATTACTGTAGGATTCAGGAAGTCATTGTAAGGGATCAGTGACCTTTCAAAGTCCTTCATTTCTTCTAAGGAATGTTTAACAACTCATAAAATGGACTGCAGTAAGAGCCATTGTGAATGATAAATTAAGTGGTTTGACATGTTATGATGACCTGCACCTTAGCAGAGTTACCTATTGTTCAATAAGCCATCAATCTTGGCATTCTCCTATTAAATAAAACATGAAAAACCACCCAAAAGAGCGAACATGTAGCTGAACACAGAAAAATAAAAAAAACGGCACCAACATTGATACGGCCATGCCAAAACCAGAAGGACTTTATTAAATTCTCCTGTTACACTGAAATTTGGGGAGGGAGGGGCAGAATTTGCAAAGCAGCTTGGCAGATGGCTGGGTAATTTATTTGTTTAATTTTTTTTACAACTTAAGGAATGGAAGATATTTGTGAATATTCACTGAAGCTGTACAGAAAACCTCCAAGAATGCAATATACTGCTACATAAAGCACTAGATATACAAAAGTTAAACTGTGCACTGAATATCTCATATTGCAATATCAAACCATAGAACTAGCTGCCCTGACTCCCACTTTAGAGTACCTTGGAGCTCAAGCATATGCATCTGGAAGGTTTTGTGCATAAACAGCTTGTAACTACTTATAACTCACAATTATCTTCCTTTATACCTAACTGCAAACACCCATTGTAGAAAGACTTAAGACATTCTAAATCAAATCCTCAGATAAACCACTTGCCTGTGACCCTTGTAGAATTCTATCCTACAGGTCTCTTCATAAGCACCTGTTACAGTACTGCTATTAATTGTCTTATCAGAATGACTTTCATCATTTATTAGGAATGACAGACGTCTGTTGCCAACAAAATCGTACTTTTTTCATTTGCTTATGATCTGTAAAACTAAGCATACCCCGTCCAAAGCTTAACACTTCAAAGCTGAATGTCTTGCTTCTTAATGCAGATTAGAATGATACAGTTTATTGCTAGAGGCTAGGACCCCAATCAAACAGAGTAAATATCACTATAAAATTATACATTTCACAGATTTAAGTGTATTTTATTACTTCATGTCTGTTTTCACAACATCCTTTACTTGACTTGTGGGGGTGAGCAGCATTGCAAAAACTGCAGACTTCACAAAATATAGATCCCAGCTGCCTGAAGACTCTATTAAATGAGCGCTGTAGCTAAGCAAACACAAATATAACTCGCTGCATGTGAAGCATAGCACTTGATGAATACGGATCCCATCAATGTGGAGGATGTTTCAATAAAAGTAGGCATGATGCACCTTTATTTTTATGGAAAGGATCAAAGACTACAAAATGAACGTAATTTCTGTAGGCTGTATGACTCAGTAAGAGTTCTGAAAATACATTGCCATTAACCAAGAAGAAAACTCTGAATGAGCACGAATTTTTGTGAACTAAGTATTGTGAAGCATTTTTCTTTTTATATTATGCATTTAAGCGGAGCTTAAAGTCCAAGTCATTACAATGTGTTTTTATTGGTAGCATTTTAAATATAAAATAGGAGGCTAGATTTTTTTACTCTTGCCTGAAATAATACAATCAGTACTGGGAATCTTTATGTTTCATTACAGTTGACTTTTGTTTTTGAACTCTAGCAGGCATATTTGCAACTTAACTCTCAAAATCTTAGCACAAGAAATATAGACAAAGCCAAAAATAATGGGGGGACAAAGGACTAAAATAAGGGAAAGATTTTAAATATTGCTCTTATAAACTTAGAAAGTTGTTAGAATAACAAGCTTTGTGAAAGCATGTATTTTCTGAAGGATATGAATTTGGAAAGTCAAATGCCTGACATTCTTTAGTGACTTCAGTTCTCAATGATGTGCTACAAAACCTATACTTTTTATAATTAATGCACCACAAATAAGGAAAATATCTGGACAAGCTGAAAAAAATCAGTCTGCAAGCAAAAAGAAGCAATTTAAGAAACAATTTAACTATCTGTATGATAAAAACAGGGAAAATGATACACAATATTATGTACTTGGAGGCAGCTACTGTAATCCTTAATGGTATCTAGAAGCATATAAATAAATGTATAATCCCATTTAAAATACAATGATGCCTTTCTCTGACAAATTAAACTACATTCAATTTTCATTTGCCTGTAAGATTTTATGCAGCTGCAGATGTCAATCACTATCCTCTCTCCTCTGGTACTACAAGAAAGAGAGTCTGTGGAGATCATTTAATAAAAATCTACTGCTTATCAGAAAAAACATATTCAAAAAATAGACACTGATCTCCAGGATAGTTCCTTACCAGCACATGGAACTCTCTACCTTGGGGATTGTGTGACACAAATAACCTCATAGCATTCAAGGGCATCTACAGATCCCCATTCAACATAACTTTATCCTGCCCCAAATGTGGAATTAAGTACTTAATTGTCAAATAGATTAATTAATTTATCTCATTTGACTTCTCAACTCACTTCCTATACATATGTTACTGCATTTGTTGATGCATCAGCCTTCTCCTCTCTCCCTGTTCCCCAACGTTACCATTCTGTTACACTAGTTTCACTAGGCCGCGTTCCTTTTTTCATGCCTTTACTATGTTTATTACTACTTAAGCAATTGTCTTACTCTAAACTGCATTTCAATTGCCTTAAATGTTGCCTTTTACTATTAATGTATCATACTACAGTTTTTATATAACAAACTGATCCAGTGACATTTCTTCTGTTATTTTTTTTCCATTTCCTCAATTGCAAGGTCAATACAGACTATGCTGAAGACCAGGATATTAAATGCAGAGAAAGCAAATGAGTTCAAGGAGTAATTTGTGGCTCTAGCACCTCAGAAAGAAAAGGAAATAGGTGGAGTTGAAGAAGAATGGAAGAGCATAAAAATAGTACATTTGAGGACTATAGAACAGATATGTGGCCAGGCCAGGAATGGAAGCAAGGTATGTAAGGAAAGCTGGTGGTGGAATGCAATGAGCAGGAAAATGTCAGAGATATAAAAGAAGGACCAGGCTAAGAAGGAATACTGTCTGGCTAGCAAAGATGCTAAGACAGGAGTTGTAATAGCAAACAGCAAGGCATCAGAGACATTACCATTTTCTGTAAAGTGACTGCGTAGCTAGCACAACAAAACTCTCATCAACATCACCATCATCATCAACTCCCTTTTTCCTATTTTTTACATGGGATCAGGGTGTCACGTCACTTGTCACCACCATTCCATATTTAATGCCACTCTTCTATGTTCTTCAACACTCATGACTGACTGTCACTGGTCTTCACTCACACAATCCATCTATCACTTTTCTGGATGCCCTTGTTTCCTCTTGCTTTCTTCATTCCTGTCCCAAATCTTCTTCACCAGATCATTTTCTGTTTTTCTGCATGTGTGCCTGAACCATGGTAATCGGTTCTCTTTTACCTTTTCTGAAATTGGAGCTACTTTGGCTTCTGCCCTGATGTTCTCATTTCTTCATCTGTCCCTCAGTGAGCATCCTACCACCCATCTCAGGCACTTCATCTCCATCACTTCTAGCTTCCTTAACTGCTCTGCCTTTACTGCCCAGGTTTATGTGCCATACAGTAGTAGTAGTTGCACCACTGTTTTCACTTTTCATCTTCTTTGGCATTCATCTGTCATATACTACCTCTGACACTCTGTGCAATTTGGCTGCAGTCCCTCTTATTCTGTTTTTGACCTCCTCATTCAGACTACCCTTCTCCTCAACCACCCCTCCCAGATACTTGAAGTTGTTACTCTGTTCCACTATCTTCCCTTCTGTGACATCTCTCCTCTGGGCCAGTAATCAAGGAGCCTCAGTCCTTATCTCTGACACCAGTGAGGGATGTTCACTTGGAACAAAAATAGATGCACACAATATTTCCAGATGCAGCTCTCTACACCAATAACAATTCCCCTTAAGAGCACACAGGGAACACACTTCCATCCTGGTGGTGGGTTCCCTCTCTCTCACACCAGGCCCCAAATAAGACTTCTCACTGACCACAGCTGTAGAGTTGAGGCTTTAGCCAAGGGCTCCAAGCCAAGTTCTCCACCACCCTCTCCGTGAGACCAGTGCTCTTTGTCCCTGATCCAAGTAGCTGACAAACACACTCTTTGAGATTTGATTTTCATACATACTTGGGAAAGGTTGGATCTAATTTACTAGTTATGCCCCTCTGCCCAGACTATAAGGCAGATACTGCCACCAGAACACTCCAGTGCCAGCTACTCTAAGGGTCTTACAAGGGTACCAAATTATACTGAGTAAAATTAATACTAATTCAAATGGTAGTGTTTGACCAATGTAGCAAGGCTTTCAGGAGCAGCCATAGTGTCACCAAATAAATATAAGTACTTTCAAAGGTTAAAATATTCTCTAAAAGACCAACCACAATGAAAAGAAGTTTAAATATATTTAATAATAAATAATAAAAGACCATGACAATACTAAATATCTATTTACAATAAACATCAGCGTTTCAATCACAGGAAATATTAAAAATAACACAAATGGAAAGGTTCACACAGATACAGAAAAACAATACTTAACTAATCTCACTATATTTTCCTAACTGATTAAAGAATTACTGTTCCTTAATTTGCTTACTAGAACAAGGCAAGATGATGTGGGTGAGTGGTCTTCCTTCTTTGTTAGGTTTCAAAAGCAGACTGCTCTGAGACTTCTGTCTCATCTAGTATTAAAACATCATTTCAGGTCTAGGTTACAGAATGACATCACATAAATCAGGTTACTTGACTTCTAGCTGAACCAAAATTTAGTACAGACATTTTGTCTATGGCTGCAATCAGAACTGTAAGATACAATCTTTATGACCTAAATTAGGTAATTTAATTTCAGACTATTTTTCAACGTTAGCTGGACTGAAATTAACCTCTTCTCTAACAGTATCCTATGTTACAATACATTAATTTCAACAGTTACAATATAGTCTGACATACAGGTGTATTTCTTTTCTGTCCAGCAGGACCCACTGTTGGTACATTTTTAACACAAGCAGCTTTATAAATACATTTTTCAACATACGCATCTGTACAAATCAGCTTGATATACAAATGACATATAATTCTTTGCAAAACTCAAGCTAGCTATGCTGGCATATGTTACACATCTACAGCCCTACCCCTCTTGGCATAGCTGGCATCACCTCACACCATCACCTCTCCCCACTTTGATGACTCAAGCTAGATTCACAAGTGACCTTGGAGAAACATTGCTTGAGAGAAATGAGCCTGTCTGAGAATACATTAAACCATACCCTGTCTTGAGAACCCATCTACATTTGCATTGCTGACCCCAATACAGTGCTGCACTGTCATGTCATATGCCTGCAACCTTAAGCGCCACCTTAATAACTGGGAATTACTGGCTGGCTCAATGTAGCCATAGATCACCCTCAGATTTCTGCTACCACCCACTGCAAATATTCAGTACAAGGGCCTCCCTAGCATGGTAAGGATTCATCATGTTAACATGGTACAATTTGTGCCCCTGCTGACACTGTCACTGACCTTCCTTACCACTTTTAAGTGTCCTTCCCAAGCTGCATGCAGCTTACTGTCTCTGACAGGAATAAGCACCATATATCCCACAGCATAATCTCAGGCTCAAGCATTCCTGTCATACCAGAACTTTTTCTGCTGTTGAGCTCCTGCCAGGGTCTCCTTGGCCAAGCCTATGATCTCCCTAGGCTTTGTCCTGAGGTTTAGGACATATGCTAGAACAGATTCCTTGTGGGACTCATACTCACTCGCCCGCTCACATGAATCAAATCTAAAGGCCCCCCCCATCCTATCCCCATGCAACAAATCAAAGGGTGAAAAATCTGTGGATTTCTGGGGTACCTCTCTGTATGCAAACAGTAGATGGGGCAAATATTTGTCCCACTCTCTTAAACTGGTCTGTAAATGCCCATAGATTGGTCATTAGTGTATAGTTTAACCTCTCCACAAGACCATTAGTCTGGGGGTGGTGGGGGTGCTCTTTAGTTGCTCACCCCACAGCACTACTACAGACAAGCCAACAGGTATGACATGAAACTGGCACCTCTGTCAGTCAGTATTTCTCTCTGGAAACCTACTCACTGAAAATCTAAGCATTTGCCACCTTTTCTGCCTCAATGGAGGACAGAGACACTTCCTTGGGGTATCTAGCAGCATAATCTACTACCACCAGGTAATACTTCTTCCCTTTGGAACTTAGGGTACTCAGAGGCCCCACAATTTCCATGGTTACCCTCTGAAATGGCTCCTCAATCACAGTCAAAGGCATCAAAGGAGCTTTGACTTTGTCTCCTGCCTTGCCTACTTTTTGCCACCGCTCACAGGTCCTGCAGTACCCTGTTACATCTCTTCCAATCCCAGGCCAATAAAAGTTCTGCATAATACGTCTCTTCGTAACCTTTATGCACACATGACCTGCAAAAGGAATGTCATGGGCTATGGCTAGAAGTGCCAGATGCTAGCACTACCAACTGCTGTATTACCTCACCCTCTAGCCCTCCTTCAGAGGTCCACTCTCTATATAGTAACCTTTTATTCCAGTATACAGACTCTCCTAGCTACCTACCCCAAGTCTCTTAGTGTAGGGTCCAACAGCTGAGCCTGTTTCAACTCTATCTTTGTGACCCTTCCCAGCTCCCCTTCCACAGGAAGACTGGTATCTTGTATCTGGTATCTTCTGACAGAGGTGTCTCATTATCAGCCTGGGGACTACCACTCACCTCTGTCCTTGCAGTGACTCTGTCCAAGGGAACATCAGTGCCTACCAGCAGCTGTGGGTCACCTTCAGGCTCATTGCTACAGGGAGGCTCCCTCCCTGTAATAGCCGTCTCATCAGTTCTGGCTTCAGGTGTGGGGTCTGTCTGGGTTTCCCCCAGGCTACCAGCCCCACATGCCTGTCTCCAACCCTGACTGCATGTAACTGCATGCACACAAGGTGCTGCATTATCAAAATCTTTCCCTATCAGGACATCTGCAGAATATCCTCAAACACACCCACTTGCTTGCTTCCTTTTCCACCCTCCCAGTCAAGGTGAACCCAGGCCAAAGGCATTTGGAATGGGGTCCCTCCTAAAGCTCTGACTGGAGTGGACTTCCCACGTTAGTACTGCTCCTCTTTAACTACTGTGGACTTCACAATGGTTATGTCAGAGGCTGTGTCTCTCTTAGCAGTGGCCTGTTTTCCATCCACTAAGATAGGATATAAACACTGGTGATAGCCTGGTACCCCAGTTGTCTCCAGACAGTTTACCACTGGTGTACTATTATTACCACTTGCTGGCTCCTCCACCTTTTGTTCCCCACCTTGCTTCCATGGACATCTGAATGCTACATGCCCCCCAGTCTAACACACAAGTGCATTTCTTTTCTGTCCAGCAGGACTCATTATTGGTACATTTTTAACACAAGCAGCTTTAGAAATACTTTTTTTCAACACAAGCATCTGTACAAATCAGCTTGATATACAAATGACATATAATTCTTTACAAAACTCCAGCTAGCTATGGTGGCATATGTTACACATCCACTGCCCTATTCCTCCTGACATAGCTGGCAATACATCCATCACACCGTCTATCCCATTTCTCAGCTTCTTTTGATTTCCCCATTTTCTGCCACTACAGCTGTCTAATCTGTATTCAGTTTCATTGAGTATGACTTCAGTTTTGCATTGCATTTGCCTATCCTTCACGACGTTCTTGCTCAGAACCTGTCTGTGATGTCACATCATCAGCATACAGCAACTTTGTTGATTTGTCCCTTCAACCTGTTTTCTAATAGGTTCATAGGTTCATAGGTAGGTACTAGGCTATTTGCCCGAAGGCATTTATAAGCCTAGCTGGAATGTGTTGGCGTTCACCACCCCCTTAGATTATTTCCCTGTGCCTCTGTCCAGCAGAGCCATTGAAGTGATCCCTGGGGTAAATTTTCTGTTTCCCATCCACTCATCAAGGTTTCTCTTGAAGAGGGTTAGCAAGGAGCTCTGCCTAATGTAGACTGGAATCTTGTTCCAGAGCATGGGAAATCTCTGGGACAGGACTCTATCCCTCCAGCACATCCTATTTATTGTTGTGGTGAGGTTTAGATCCCTGGAGCATGTGGCTCAAGGGGATATGGTTTTCTTTAGGTGGAGCATGTCCATCAATTCTGGGTTGGACATGGCCTTGTATGTCAGGTAAAGATCACCTCTGAGTAGGCGGTATGCAACCGAGTACAGCTGGAGTTTCTTCAGTCAAGCTGCATAGGGTATCTGCTTGAGGCCAGTGGTCCTCTTGGTGAGGTACTTTCCAGTTGTTGCAGGTGTCTTGTAAGGTACATCCCAAAAGGGGCATTGTACTCTATGATGGGTCTGATGAGTGATGCG
This sequence comes from Protopterus annectens, assembly GCF_019279795.1. Lineage (NCBI taxonomy): Eukaryota > Metazoa > Chordata > Ceratodontiformes > Protopteridae > Protopterus > Protopterus annectens. The sequence continues at coordinate 1,848,440,421 of NC_056735.1, forward strand.
TAGAGGGGCCCAATGACCTCTTTCGATCTACTTACAAACCCTTTTGTGATTAGGTTTGCCACATAGAAGGATTTTCTAACCACTTTGGCAATGTGATTATCAAAGGAGAGGTTGCTATCTACTTGGGTCCCCAGACCCCTTATTACGTCTTCCGTATTAAGGGGGCTACCACCTATGTGGTAGTTTGTGGGTACTTTGTTTTTTCCAAAGGGGATGACTATGCACTTTTTGGCATTTAGTTTGAGGCCATGGTTTTGACACCAGGTATCTGTCTCAGTGAGACCCTTTTGGAGGATGTCTGTGTCAGCTGAAGTGTCAATTGTAGCCCCTAGTTTTCAGTTGTCTGAGAACTTGGTCAGCCATAGTCCTCCTGTGCTTGCCTGTACCTCTGAGAAGTATATGCCGGACAGGAGGGGTCCTAGGACTGAGCCCTGGGGAACACCACTTGTAACCGGTTTAGAGTCAGACCTAGCTCCCGCAACTCTTACCATGTGGGTTCTGTCCGTGAGCCAGTTGGCAACCCATCTCGTGACATAGGGGTTTATGTTCAGGCTGGTGAGCTTGTCTATAATACCTGAGTTGGGAATGGTATCGAAGGCCTTTGCAAGGTCTAGGTAGGCTGTGTGGACCACCTTTCCCTTGTCTATAACCTTGGTAACTGTCTCAAAGAAGTCCACTAGGTTTAGGAGGCATGATCTGCCCTTAATAAAGCTGAACTGGGTAGGTTCCAGTGTTTGGAGGTTCCCAATGTCTCTATTAATGAGATCCATGATGATGCGCTCCATAGCTTTGCAGACCAAGCTAGTCAGGCTTATAGGGCGATAGTTCCCAGGGTCCGTTGTGGCTCCACCTTTGTGGAGTGGAATAACCGTTGCTGTCCGCCACTCTGTGGGCATGTAGCCTGTGGAGAGGCTGAGTTTAAGCAGTGTGTTTAGGTGAGGAGTTAGTTCATCTTTGTGCTCGTGTAGGACACAGCCTGGGACACCATCCAGTCCCATTGATGCTGTGTTTTTGGCTTTGGAGAAGGCTGTTTTAACCTGATTGTCTGTGATTTCAGGGACACTACATTCTTCTGGTATAGTTATGGGCCCTTTTGGGGGTGAGAGGGGGGTGAAGTTTGCACTGAACCTGTCTGCCAGGATGTTGGCTATATCGGTCAGTTCAGTGTATTTTGTGCCATTCTGCACTAACTCCAAGCAGATCTGAGAATTGTCACTTAGATTCTTGACATAGCTAAAGAATGCCTTGTGGTTATCTTTGGAGTCCATGGCAGTTTTTCTTTCAAAGCTAGCCTTGGATGATTTTTATGAAGGAACGTAGTTTCTTGCTGATACTGATCAGGGATGTCTTCCCTTCTTGGGATTATACTCTTTTCTGTACTAGTTTTCTCCTTCTGTTGTATAGCTTGTTTATGGCAGGGGTCCACCAGACTGGTTTCCTTTTCTTGGAGGAGTGAGTTTTGGTATTGTTTGGGATAGCACGATCCATGCATTCTTGTAGGTGCCCATAGAGTGCATTAGTTAAGGATTTTGCAGCTTGGACAGCGTTATCCTTTAGCATGGGGGCTTTGCAACTTCCCACCTTAGTCTTAAGTAACGTGAAGTTTGCTTTTGAAAAGTTTTTCACAGTGGTTTCTTTGACCGGGGGTGGTGGCGGAATGTGGATATCCAGAGTGATTAGTTTATGGTCAGATCTAACCAGCGAGGAGTTGAGCTCCGGTGTGGACCACCAGTCGCCCATGTTGGTGATGACCAGGTCCAATATGTTGTCACCTCTGGTGGGGGTGTTGACCAGTTAATCCAGGGTGTTTAAGTTTATAAATTCTAGGAAATGTTGGGCAAGGGAGTTTGTACTTAAGTAGTTCTCCCAGTTCATGTTTGGGTAATTGAAATCACCCAATATCAGGGTGTTTGGTAGGACCTTTATGTTTCCCAGTGTTTCCAGGAATGTGGAGTGGGGGTCCTGGGACATGGTGGGTGATCTGTAGCAAGCTATAATTTGAATAGCAGTTTTGCCCATTGTTAGTTGCACGTGGATGATCTCTGAATCATCGAGCTATGTCACTAACCTGGAGGTGTGGGTATCCTTGATGAATATGGATACTCCCCTGCCTTTTGTATTTCGGTCGGGGTTTTGTGGCTAAAATGTATGGTATGACATGTAGCCTGGTAGTGCTGGGGTGCTCTCTGGAGCCTTAAACCAGGTTTCTTTTACTGTACACATATCAATTTTCTCCATACTGAGGAGTGCTTCGAGTGAGTGCATTTTGAGGTTTAGACTTCTGGCATTGATAGCATTACCCTCAGTTTTTTGTTACTTGTGCTATTTACGGCAGTGGGTTTGTCTTTTGAGCCTTGCCTAAAAAGGGCACTATGAGGGCGGCAAGAGCCTTGGCCAGTATTCAAAAGCCTAAGGGTGACAGGTGCAAGCCATCTCTAGTGAAGCAGCATGGCTTGTCGAGCATGTCATCCCAGGCTGACAGACACTGGATCCCCTTTGAATGACACCAGAAGCTTAGCCAATTGTTGAAATTGATAATTTTTTCTCTATACTGTGGTATCATTCTTGGTGAGGGCATGATGCTACTCAGGGTCAGGGTCATACCGGCCTGGGCTACGTGATCAGAGAGCTCTTCCATGTCTCTTTTCATGTAGTCCAAGGAGGTACGTCTCAGGTCATTCACACCAACATGGACAATGACAGAGTCATATTTGTACTTGTTCTGGAGTGACCTGAGTGCTTGTGTTATGTGGTGGATCCTGGCACCTGACAGGCAGCTAACAGTAACCTTACCTTCTCCTTGTTCAGCCTAGTGAGTGGGATGTCAGTGTGCCTGACTATAGAGTCACCTATTACTAGTGTGTTGGGTATGTTATTTTGCCTTAAGGAATGTTATTGCATGGCACACTGGTTTTGTGAAGTATATGTTTCATGGTTTGTGTTGGGGGGGTGGAGGTTGTTTGGATGTCTGCTTTGGAGGTTTCTGTTGCTTTTGCAGATTTTTATTTAGAGCCTCCAAGTATGTTTTCGTGTATTTATATGTGCTTTTTGCCAGTGATGGTTTCATAGGTCTATGTGAGACTGGTGGTGTGATGCAAGTAATTCCCTTCTCCTCTTGACTGCATGGTCCAGTCTTGGGTTGAGAGAGCTTAGCCTCCAATTTAGCTATATAATTGCATCTCTCGCATGTATTAGTGTTTGGTGGAAGGAGGAGAGGGTTGTCTGTGTACATGAGACAATTGTAACATTGCCTCAAAATGCCCAGATTCACCAGTTGGACCAGAGAGTACACCTGAAACTGCCCTTTGGACATGCCTGGATAGGTACAGTGAACTGTTTTACTGATTGGCTGGTAAGGTATAGGGGGGTCTAGTGCTAAGGTTTATTAATGCTTGCTATGAGTTTTGAGCAAGTGCCGGGATGAGAAGCGAATGGTTTGAGTGCTTAAGTTGAAAGTTTGTCTAGTTCCAAGGGAAAACTTGAAGAGTAGACTTTGTGGAGCTGGCAATAGTTATACCCTAGCTAACTGGTGCTGCCCGGCATGCAAAACTGCACAAATGCAGGTTTTATAGCAGGGAAATGAAAGAGATAGAAATTAGCCCAAAATGGCCAATAAACTACTAATTTCTGGGCTGAAACCACTCCTCCAGGAACAGATAGGCTGCTCAAAGCTCCCTCTGTCACAGTGAACAGAGAAACTTCCTTCTATCCAAGTAAGGTATGGGCAAACACAGAAACTTGTAACACAGCCCTAAATTCAGCACTAACCTGAAAACTGGACTATACTAGCTATGAACAGCATTAGATGCAGAGCTGAATCCTGGTGCATACATACTCCCACTGGAAATCCCTCTGTGAGTCTGAATACTGCTCACACTTGTGTCACTGAGTCCTTGTACATAGCCTGCAGAAATTCTACCAATATTTCTGAGACTTTGAGCTACCACAGGACTGCATAAATCAGCTTTCTTGGGACCTTGATATATGCTTATTTCCAAGTCTAGGAATGTCCAGTTAGACTCTTTCCTCATCTCTAGCATCTTCTCAGCTTTTTATCTCACTGTAAACATTGAGTTAGTATCCTAATCTGGATTCAAACTGTTCATCTCCCATCTTAATTTCTTCTACCCTGCATATTCATTTATCAATAACCATCTCCACAATTTGCATGCAGTGTGACAGGAGTTTAATACCTCTGTACTGGTCACAGTTGTGGATGGCCCTTTTGTTCCTGTACCCTGGCACTAGGATACTTATTCTCCAGTAATGTGAAAAACACCTTTCTCTCCATACTGCTATGAGCACCCTCAAGATCCCCTGTGTCACCCAACACATTGACCATAGGTGCTGTGACCTCCTCTGAGCCTGCTGCTTTCCCTGACTTCATTTGCCTAAGTGCTGTTCTCACTTTGTTCTATGTTAGGCTCCTTCCTATTCTTTTATCATTAGGCTGTGTCTGGGGCAGTACAGCTTCTGTGAGGTTTTCTTCATTCAGAAGCTTCTGGAAGTACTCCTTCCATCTGTCTTGATGCCTTGCGGACTGGTGAGCATGCTGTTACTGGCATCCCTTTTGAAGGGTTTACTTTTCTGTCTGTTTTGCAGCCTGATAGAGTTTCAAACTTCTATCACACTGCATGAAAGTTCTGAAGAGCATGATTCATAAATAAATACACAGAGCAGCAGAACGTAAGATGAAAAATGGGCACTCTGGATTCAGATCAAGATGCAGCACAACTGACCCAATGTTTGCAGTGAGATAGAAAGTTGAGAAAAAGGTAGAAATGAGGAAAGAGTCCAACTGGGCATTCCTAGACTTCGAGAAAGCATATGACAAGGTCCCAAGAAAGCTGATTTGGGCAGTCCTACAGTGGTTTGAAGTCCCAGAAACATTGGTAGAATTAGTGCAAGCTATGTACAAGGACCCAATGACTCAAGTATGAACAGTGTTCAGTCTTACAGAGGGGCTCCCAGTGGGAGTGGGTGTGCATCATTGTTCAGCTCTGAGCCCACTACTGTTCATACTGGTGATGGCCTGCATTAGTAAACAGGTCAGAGGAGACAGATCAGTAAAGTTGCTGTATGCAGATGATGTGGCATTACAGACAGACTCTGAGCAAGAACTTCAGCAAAAGATAGGGGATTGGAATGCAAAACTGAAGGTACACTGGATGAAACTGAGTACAGATAAGACAGTTGTAATGGTAACAGATGGGGAAATCAGAACACCTAGAAATTCTTACCAAACAAACTGCTATCTAGTAGTAATGCCCTTCACATTTTATTACACCTATTTATTAACCTAGTGGAAGTTCTTAACATTATCACTGCTACTTAATAAAACTGAAATTGTAAATCTGTGGAATATAGTGATTTCTAGGGTCTATTTCTTCTGTGTTTTTTCTTTACATACTAATTTTTGTATCTTGAATATGATACTTAACACTTGCTGTTCTTTATTGTATTGCATTGTTTTGCATGTCATTAGACCAGTCATTGAATTTAACCCCTTTGGTATGTATAAATACAGACACATGCAATAACTGTAAAGCCCACAAAGAAGCCATACTAAAAGGATAAAAGGCTTAAACAGCATGTCCTACATGGACCAACTCAAAGCCCTGTCACTATACTAGGTATGCTAAGAGGTGACCTGTGTCTAGCATGGAAAGCATCCTCCAATCCAATACTGCTTGCACATCAGCAAGTCAAATGGCACCAGAAGTGCTCAGTGTAGGAATCTAAACCTCTTCAGGAAAATCAACAGAGCAGCTTGGAGGGACGGGTATATCTCGCAGAGATTACCACTGGTCTGGAACAGATTCTCCATCTACATAAACAAAGTTCTTCCCCGTCCATATTCAAAAGCAACTTGGATCAATGGGTGGGAAACATAAAATTTACCTCAAGACTGTCCTCTGTACTACTAATGGACAGAGGAAGCTCCTACATGGTTTATGTCATATATGGGTCCTCTCAAATTATATATGGTATGATGCTAGTTATTCTCATTAGGGGTAATATATAATTATCAGCCATGGGATTGGTAAGGCCAATTTCTAACCAAACGGGATAGGTTAATTCCAATGCAAAAAAAAGAAATTGGCTAGGAATAAAATGGCCTGCAAGAGTATGAACCCATGAACCTATCTTTTAAGAATTGTTAACTGCGGAGCTTTACTCCCCAGGCCTCTGTTGAAAAGGGGCCTGTCAAGACATAGTCGGACTTTCTTAGTAAATATATGCTAATAAATAAATGAGTTCTGAATTGTATTTTGACATTTTTTCATGAGTCATTGTCCTTTTACTGCAACAATAATGCTATTTTTAGTACAAACTCTTTAAGATATACACAAGGTGAAGCTATATTTTTGCAGTATAGCTAAGAATCAGATATCTTCATGAAAACCAAGTTTTGCTCAGCCATCAGTTTTTGACCTACAGTACACATGGATATACATATTGTGTGCTGGTGGTTCTACCTGACATAGTCGAAACCACACAACACCGACAACCACATCACCGACACCACATATTCGACAGTCCATAAACACGAAACCACACACCACCCATAAAATACAAATAATAACCGTACAACACACACAAACCCCCATACTGCACACACCACACACACCACATAAAAAAAAAAACACATCCCCACCCCATTCCACAACAACACAACACAAGCACACCAAAATGTGCTGGTATATAATTACTGACTGAAGAAATATTCTTTGAATCTTCTTCAGTTGAAAACATTATTGTCATATAAGGTACTTGTGCTCAGGCATTTCACTTCCTAGTGTATACCAACTTTCGATTAAGAATATTATAGTCCTGCAATCTTAAAGAGCACATCCCTTGGCATGAGGAGTATGGGGGGTGTAGCCCCCCACATAGTCTGGGTATATATTATCTTTTGGAAAGAGTTATTCATTTGACTTATAAGTATCCATGTATATGGTTTACAAAATTTAATATAGGTGGAGGGCTGTGCCCCCCACCCCCTCCCCTTACTATATATACTAACTCCAGGATCACACTACAGTGGGAAACAGGGCATATACTTTTTTAGCCAAAGTGAGTTTCAGTCAAATGAGTTTTCAGTGAAGTGAGCCTTCAGTGAATTGTGCTCAAGCAATTCATTTTCAGTGAAATGAGGCTTTGACGAAATGAGTTTCAGTGAAATTTGTTTTCTATAAAACAAAGTAGACCCATATATATATATATAAACTATCTACATATCTATAGCTAATATATATATATATATATATATATATATATATATATTATATATATATGTATATATATATATATATATATATATATATATATATATATATATATATATATATATATACAGGGGTGGCTCGTGGCATCGGGCTGCCGGACTGCAGCCCCCTCAGCTAGACAGCTGAGTAGTTTATGTAGTTTTTTTATGTGAAAAAAAAAAAGAAAAATCTGTTTTTGTACAGTTTAAACACTTAAATTTCGAGTCCGCGACTCAGAATTACGCGCATACGCATTGCGCGCTTCAATCGCAAGAGCGTTTTTTTTTTCTAAACTCTTGCTGGGTTGCTGCAATGTTTTCATTGCAGCCCAGAGAAGCAAAGGAGGCATCATTCTGATGCCCAGAACTTCCCAGAAATCTATGCGGTTGACTCACAAACCGCATAGATATGGAAGGGGCTCAGACTGCGACGTCCGCAGGCACGTCATGACGTGCTTGCTGGGCAAATGCTACTGATTGGTTGTCACTCTCTTCCCAGGCTTTATGTGCTGGGAAAAGAGCGAGAATCAGTCAGTCGGTTTTCGGCATGGGATGGACCAGTGATCTTTTTTTTCCGTGTTGTTTAATTAGTTTTAGAAAACTTAAAACATTTTTTTTTTAATTTTTTTGGCTCAAGACAAAACAAAATTTTAGACTAGTCAGTCTGTCGTGGTCTGGTGGATTTATTGCTGCTTGAATCAGAATCAGTGGATTGGAATCAGGTCAACAACAGGTGAGTAGTTATTTATCAGTTGTCAAGCTTATGACCTATTGGACTTCAAGAAGCTTAATTGCTGTAATCCCATATTGATATGTTCTGCTTCTGATATATATCAAGATTGGGTCTGAAAGAAGTTAATGCCTAACATTTGATCTGAAGTGAAAACTTATTTTATAATTTTGGAATGTATCTGTCACTTCGTCTGTTGCTGATACTTAAGATTATTTTTAGCCTGAACTGGGCCAGTATGGTGATACCTTCTGTGGCAGTGAATTCCAGTCTATACTTCCAAATGGAAGTAAATCAGACATTGCTTTATACACCAGGCAGAGTTCAGCTGTGAATAATCTGTAGCATATGGAGTATAGTAATAGTTCCTGAAGTTTTTCTGAATAGTTCAAGTTCCACAGTATTCTGATTTTATTTGTGAAGAACCACTGGACCTTTTCAAGTTGTTTTAGATGGTTTGTTTTTGGTTACAAAATGCAGCAATGTATACAATGATGTATCTGATCAGTGAGGTGCACAGTGGTACACTCTGCTCCGGTAGTATTGTTGCCTCACAGCTATAGGTTTTCTGGTTTGATTCTTGGTTGGGGTGACTTCTGTGTGGAGTCTGCATCTCCTCCCTGTGTTTGTGTGGATTTGCTCTGGTGCCCTGCCATTTTACAAAGATGTGTCTGCAGTTTTAATCCCTGCGTCTCTGCTGAAAATTGTTTTTGTTCTGTCCGCAGTAAAATTGACAGGCATTTGAATTTCAGACTTCAGGTTTCTGAATGTTTAATTCCTTGCATAATTGATGGTGCAGTGGAAGTATTGTTGTCTCACAGCTATAGGTTTTCTGGTTTGATTCTTGGTTGGGGTGGCTTCTGTCTGCATCTCCTCCCTGCGTTTGTGTGGATTTGCTCTGGTGCCCTGCCATTTTACAAAGACGTGTCTGCAGTATTAATCCCTGCGTCTCTGCTGAAAATTGTTTTTGTTCTGTCCGCAGTAAAATTGACCGGCATTTGAATTCCAAACTTCATGTTTTTCAGACTACATAGTAGCACAACCTTTTTTTCTAGCAATTTTCTAAGTTTATAAGATGAATATTTTAAATTTGTCCCTATTTTTGGGACTGTATTCCCCCATTATTGGCTTCGTCCAGGTTTTTGTGCTAAGGTTGACAGCTATGGCAAGAACTGAATTCACTGAATATGTTTGAGGGCTGTATTCCCTCATTACTGGGTTTGCCCAGGTCTTTTGTACTAAGAGGTTGACAGCTATGGTGAGAACTGAATTCACTAAATGATAGCCATTTAAGTTTCAGTCTTCCTCTATTTACAAAGCAGCTGATGTGGTGTAGTGGTATGTTACTCTGACTGTTTTTTGCTCAGGGACCTTGGCAGTAAAATATATGGTGGCAACACAACATTTTATTCTAGCAACTTTCCAAGATTATACAAGCAATGTTTAATGTGTCCCTGTTTTTTGGGCTTTTGACCCCCCCCCCCCCCACAATACATTTTGGCTTTTTCCAGTTTTCTTGAGCTGCGAAGTTGAGATGCAGTTGAGTATTGAGTAGATTTTACAAGGAGCTGAGAGCTGCAGGGGAATAGAAGTTTAGTGCTTTGCCTAGTTAATACTATAGCACAACAGGTTGTGTACTTGCTTTTGATGCAGAAGGCTGTGGGTTCTACTCCCACAAGGGGTGGATGCTGCCTTACTGAGAATGTTCTCCTTGGTGAAGATACTATGAGTTCGTTATCAGTTTGCCATCCATTTCCTCTTGCAATATTATTACTAGCTTATCATTTTTAATGTAATATAGGCAATTTATTCCTGAGGGGCAACAGACACTTTATTTTTCGATGAAACCATGAAATATAAAGGTGATTGCTAGCAGCAACCGCTTCATTAGTTACAGATTTCTTTAATGTGGAATTATTTAGATGACTTACTTCAGAGATTGTGCATATTTACTGATAATGGACTGTAGAATTGTGCATATTTACTGATAAAGGTGGACTGTAGAATTGTGCATATTTACTGATAATGGTGGACTGTAGAATTGTGCATATTTACTAATAATGGTGGACTGTGGAATTGTGCATATTTACTAATAATGGTGGACTGTAGAATTGTGTATATTTACTAATAATGGTGGACTGTGGAAGTCTGAGTAGACTTTTTTATGATAAATGTTCTCAACTGGGCAGTTTTGCCATTGTGGGTGCATATGGTTTGTTTCATTGCTTACTGGAAAAATGTTCAAAACAAATTTAAAACACCCTCTAACAAGTGTACTGTATTGTACAAGGAATATAATTTTAGTACAATGAGGAAGGTGTGTCAAAGAGCACATGTATGTTTCATATGCAAGGGGCCTATGATTCGAAAAGAGCCCAAAATTAATCTTTATCTGCCACTGGCAAAATGTATTTTCTTTGAATGTGGGTTTCAATGCTGTTTCAATGAATGTGAGTTTCAAGGGCAGAGAAGTTTTAATGCTAAGTTTTCATTGTGAGACTGCATTGCTTTGTCTAACAGATGACTTAGTGTTTGTGCTGTAAAATACAAAATAAAACTTTCAAATGAAGTCCAACTCATCATAGAAGTAAAGCAGTATGCACATTAGTGTTTATGGTAAATGGAGTGAAATAGCCAAGTAATGGTTCATTGGAATGGCTGCAGAGGCTCCATTCAACCATTATTTTGTCAGGGGGGGAAGGGCAGCAAACTCACAGGCCCAGCTGAACTATACCTTCCAACTGTCCAGATTTTCAAAGAATGAATAGATTTCTGCTTCTTATTTTTGGTTTGTTGTTCATAAAATTTGTAGTTTTAATTCCTAAATGATTTGCCAGAAGTCACTGAATAATAAGTTTCAGACTTCATAACCTTCAGAAAAATGCATGTTAAAATTAAGAGCTGTTCTATCAACTGTCTCAATTTATACAAGAGCAATTTTTAGTACTGTTTATATGTGCCCCCAATATATTTGGCCTTGTTCAGATTTACTGCATTAACAGGTTGAGAGGTACATGCAAATAAATTGCTTTATAGAATTAGGCATAGCCAACCTCTCAACTGTCCCCAATTTTTGGCTCAAAATGTTGCTCTTCCCCCTAATAATCCCTCCATAAAATAGCAATTTTGGAAGAAAACATGGAGGGTTTACAATTAAGAAATAACTGTAATAATCAAAGTTATAGATTACTTGAAATGCATGTAGATTCTTTTATTTTGTCAGCTGCTCAAGGTAGCAGTACTAATATTAAAGTGTCCTTCTTTGACAGGTAGCAGCTGTATTGTGTGTCTATTTTATATTTTTGCATCACATTTTTGGTCCATTTTTCATAAAATTGTGTTTTTTGGCAAATTAGTGACAAATCACTAAAGACTGAAGTTAGAAAATGACAGACATTTGAGTTTCAGATTTTATACCCTTCAGAAAATTCATACTAATGCAAGACCTATTCTATTATCTAAGTTTATTAGAGCAATATTTAAAAATTGTCCTTATTGTTGGGCCTTTGTCCCACTTCTGTGTATGGCTTTGTCCAGATTTCTTGCTCTTGAGGTTGGGAGGTATGACAAATGTGTCAGGGCCATCACAGTCAGCCAGAGAGATTTCAAATTGTGACATGCTTGTTGCACCCCACTCCCCCATGTAGTGACTCTGGATGTGTCCAAGCAAGGCAAGGAGTAGTTGTATCTACCTTGGATGGGGAGGACACACTGCATAAGTACTACAGTGGCTTTTCATCTGTCCTTGATTTTGTAGAATGGTCTGGTTTCTGTCATATTTTTGTACTGTTGATTTATGCTTATTACTCAAAGTGCCTGTTGCTCTGTGTTTAAGTAGCAATGCTTTAATGACCATAAGGTAAGCTTGTCTGACATCGTAAGATGCAAGTAAGCTTTAATAAGCATACTGTTAAAGAATTGCCAACATTGAAAGCCTTTCTGTTGTTGCCATGCAGAGAATACTTGACTAGATAATGTATAAGCCTTGGGTATTAAAGGACAGGATTCCATTATTTTAAAAAGCTCATTACACTTGTTGGAGACTTCCAGTCATCTCTACAGACCTTACCCGTAAACTAAACAGAATGCCAATCATGTGTGGTCCATAACCTGTACAGTAATCCTTTAAGCAATGTATCTTGAGCTTGTTTCTTGTTTGCTTTTCATTTTTACTTTTATCATGTTTTCCCCATGAAACAAGTTGTCAGGCAGCAGGTCTTTTTGGATAAGAAACATTTTTACAAGTGGGGCATCACATAGATTTCTACTTTCAGCATGTTACTTGGTACTTTAATAAAGCTGAATATATTATAATTAGAACTGCAGTGCAAGGAGAAGTGGTTTGAGTTGAGTGCTTCTGGTTTTTCTTATACTTGATTTTGACTGGCATTCCAGTAATGTATTTAAAAAGTAATTTATTTTTTCATGCCTCACAACCTTTTGTTTCCATCTAGATATTAAGTAAGCTGTCATGCAGCCAATGCATTGAAATATTTTTATTCTTCTACACTTATTTTTGTCTTGATTGGACTTTCATAATGATGGTTTGCCACCCAGGGCAGCGTATTTAATTAAAGTTAGTTTTTTGTGGTTTTGTGCATAGCTCCTCCCGTTTATGGTTGACCACACCCCTTCCCCTTGACCCCACCCATTCAGCTGTCTCCTGCAGCCCCCCTGTGATTTGAAGTCACCAGCCACTGTATATATATATATATATATATATATATATATATATATAGCTATATATATATATATATATATATATATATATATATATATATATATTTATATATATAAACTATATATATATATATATATATATATATATATAAACTATCTACATATCTATAGCTAATATATATATATATATATATATATATATATATATATATATATATATATATATATATATATATATACACATGCATACATATATTTTTCTATCTATATCTATCTACCTATCTATCTATCTACATATATATTTTGTCAGTGGTTTGGAGTGCAGGGAAGCTTGCCTCCCAGTAAAAAAAAGTAAAAAAGTAGTTTTTATTTTTGCTTTTTTTTAATATTTTGGATTTGACAGTTGACATATGCTCATATTATAAATTAAGACTTTTATGTATGACTGAACCACCATAATGTTAAATGCCAAACTCTGACAAAATATGCTTGGTCATACACAATAGTGAACACAAACAAAACCGAAAACAATAATATCAGGAGATGTTTGGGAAATATGCATTTTCCCCAATGTTGTGTAATTTTGGAGTTAGTATATATAATTAGCAGGATGTGTGTGGGGTGCAACCCCACATGAGTGGGGAACAGGGGGGATTTTCACTGAAAAAAACTATGTTTTTATCATTTTTAGTTTAAAATTCCAAGGTTATTACTTGGTGCATGTGTAGTAGCCTGTCAACATTCACGTTATCAATGTTTTGACTGTTGATATCTGGGTATTTCTACTATAATCGGTACAGCCATGTGTGTTTGCATGTGCGAGCATGCACGCGCGTGTGTGTGTGTGTGTGTGTGTGTGTGTGTGTGTGTGTGTGTGTGTGTGTGTGTGTGTGTGTGTGCATGTGCATGTGTGTCCAGAGTTAAACACAATTTTCAGACCAGCATTGTTAATGCCAAAGGATGATTTCTTCAGTGCTGATAAGTTTAGCTTCAGCAGAACACAGATGTTAGTGTAATTGATAGTTGTTTCACATGATAAAAAGCTTTTTCTTAAAGCATTGTTAATGTTGACCCTCTGCTCTTTAGATGGTATCACTAAGTTACTAATGTTTTACTTTCATAAAGACCAGCGGGAATAATAAATAAACTGCATACTTGCAAAGTGGTAAACTTTCTTATGTCACAACTGGTGAAACTACACCAAAGCAGTTTTGTAGATGATGCATTCATATCCTTAATCCTCTTCTGAATCTCACTTTCTATGTTTACTGTTGAGGAGAGATAGCTTCTAAGGTAAGGAGAAGTGCATAATTAGCTAGAAGTCTGCTGATTGATTACAACGGTCCTCTTAAGTATACCAGACTCAAGACCTTCAACAGATGTTCCAACTGGTGTTTCAAGCTCAGTAGTGGTATGTATATATAAGAATGAGCCAAGCATTTGAATATTACAAGTCAAGGGCACATGCCTTGGGCACTTTAATCTTTGAATATAGCCATCAAAAAACAAAGAATCTTCTCTCTGCTCTGTATTCTTCTCACTTACAATTGGTTAGCAGTAACTGATGATGATTATAAAGCAAAAAAATTCAGATGGAACACTGAGACATCATTTTATATTGACTCTGTACAGTGTATTATGTCCATGTGAAATCTTATGAATGGTGCCACCATATCTCATCTATGGCTGACTGCTTCATTTCCTACCCAATCCCTATTGCCTAACCTCATTGGTTTCCCCTTTGGATGACCTCTTTTCTACCATCTGGTATAATTTTCACTCTAGTATTCAAATGTCCCTTTCCATTGCATTTACACTTTTCCTGTTTCTCCTTTCTTCAGTCAGTTTCTGCCATCTTCTCTCTGTATTCAGTAACCTCTTGTGTAATTTAAGCAACCATGTTGTTTTTGTCCCCTTACAGTTTTGAGTGATAATGGTTTTCACTTCAGTACTCAGAAGACTGATAATGTCCATTTCTCTTTCTTTCCTGATGCTGACATCTTTCTACAGGACCTATATGCAGAATTCCCAAATGTACTATGCTAACTTTTGAAATATCTCTAACCAGAGCCTCAGAATGTTTATCATTCCTTCCTGTCCATTCTATTCCCTCCAGCATCTATTATGCTCCATTCTGCTTTCCTTTACCAATCCATCTATGCAGTATTCTCAGGCTTTGATATCCTACTCAGTGTATGTTCTGCATATACTTTACTGTCTGAATTGCTTCAGCCCATATTCAGGACTCTATTCCTCAAACCTTTCTCATTTTTGTCTCTTCTTCAGCCTTGTTCCTTCTTTCTCTTAAAGCTTGAAAGATCTGTTTGGTCCTTTGCATCCCTAACCTTTTCTGTTTCCTTCAGGGTGCCATCCTCTCCCCTTTTGCCCACCCTTCCCACCTGTTCCTTTCTGCTGAAGCCCTGTCTATCTGTATTCTTTTGCCAGGTCTGAGTACCATGCTGTCCACCAATGGGTTACAGGTATTCTGTATTTCGTTATTAACTCTTCCATTATTTTAAATCCTTACCGTCATCCTTTTCTCTGCATAACATACCGTTCTCTTGAGCTATTCCAGCTATCCTCCAGATTTCTTCAATTTTCTTCCCTGTCATTGCCCTCAATGCCCTTCTCTTACCCATAGTTTTTTGAGGATCCCTTCACCGCACTTCATGCATCCCATTTCTTTTAGTGTTGCTTCGTTCATGTTCTTTAATATGCTTCTCCATGCTTCCCTCTCCCCAAGTCTCTTTTGCTGAACATGCTGTTCTTCAGTTTCTATCAGGTTAGCAATGTTACATGTCATTATATACATTGGGATATGTGGGAGATCCTGGCCCCCTTTTCTTATTCATTCTCATTTTTGCCTTGTTCACTCTTTTCCCCTTGACTTTATTGACTCAGTCCTCTATTTCTTTTTGCATTTGTTGTAGTCTTTGGTCACTAGGGTCTAATTGTATGTTGTAGAGTAGGTGCAGGATTATGGATAGTATCCTCATCCTTACTGCATTAATTCTTCCAAGCAGTAGATAAGTCCCCCATGCTCCCGCCCCCGACAATACCCCTTACATTTTTTTCATCTTCCTCTAAGTTGTTTCTGTAGTTTCACTCACCTATTCCACCTTTCCCTTTTCCTAATCTTACTACCACTTTATTCTTGTACTTGCACCTGAGTCCCACCAGTTCCTTAAACCTCCCAAATGTCTCTCATATAGTTCCCATTGCTGCTTTCACATTCTCTGACATTAGCATGTAGTCGTCTGCATATAGCATAGACTGACATGTATCCCTTTCTTTTCTTCAGACATTATTAAATTGCATGAACCTTCCACTGCCATCTCTTTGATCACAAGCATGGACAGGCCTGGGATTAGTGCACTGGGGTTAGGGGTCTGGCCTCACTCTATAACCTTGTCTCCTCAGATACTCCTTTTCTGGGTCTTAGTATATGGCCTGTACATAATGTACAAACATTTCCTCAACTTGTCTTTGCTGCAGTGTCTTCCGTAGGAATTCCCACCTCATCATATCAAAAGCCATCTAAAAGTCAAAGAGCACAATCCCATCTTTCCCTTCCAGCTTCTGTTCCTCCTGGTACAGATACTCCAGCAGGTCTCACCAGTTGTTTATGATTTTTTTCCCTTCATGAAGCCATTTTGCCCATTGTGTACTATTTTTGGTAGTACTGCATCTAGTCTTCCTGCCAATACCTTTGACAAAATCTTGATATCTACATTATTCAAAGACTAAAAACATACTTTAAAACTCACTGGTTATGTCCATGTTGTAAACCTGACTAACCTTCCCTCTACTAAAGTTACTTCTACACCCTACCAATTTTTCACACATATTTCTTTAATTTCTATGATGAAGAACTGAACTGCAGACCACAATGAAGCAATCTGGTAGATTCCATCATGCTTATTGTTAGTACAACCTAGTACATAATAACACTAGTCACTTTAATTGTGTAATCGAATTCATCTCACCATTCTTAATGATTTCTATACTAGTGTAAATATCTTTTTTTATCTCTTTTTTATTATTATTACTGATTTTTGTATACTTATTTGAACTACTTTCATTTAAGATGTTTCAACTATATGTACCATCCTTGTTTGCTGTATTTTAAGTAATTATCTAACTATTAATGTTTGGAGCTTTTCTCCCCGGGCCTCTACTGAAAATGGAAATATATCCAGCTAGACTAGCCCGGTCAACAAATGTAAAATAAAATAAATAAATAAAATAAATAAATAAATTCAAAGAGCTAGGTCTGTATTTTCCACTGCCTCTCTTTTTTTCTCTCACTTAGGTGCCCTATTTTTTCCCTAGATCTCCTCACATGTTTAGACATTTTGCATGAGTCCTGTATTCTCTTGCATTCCTTCTCTGTAATCTTTCACATTTCCTCTTCTCCCCATTTGTACAGCTGTTGGTGGAATCCATCTGGTCATCCATCTCTCTTCTTCCTCATCTTGTTTGTCACTTTTCTTATCTCATCTCTGTATTCAGCTTATGTCTTTGTTCGTCCTCCAGTATATATCCTTCTACAGTCTTTCCCCGATTCCATGAGATTTCTGTTCCTTCTTGTTAAATGCAAATCTCCCTGTAGAATACCTTGAACCTTTCCATGATTAGTTCATTCTCTTTGAAGCATTCTCCATCTCCTCATCTTATCCTCTCTACCTCTCTCTATACCTGCTGCTTTTTGTATTTCTTCACTAGCTGTTTCCCCAAGTGCCTCCCTCACTAACCACTAGTCCCTCCAGTACTATTGTTATATTTCTTCCATTGTAATAATTTTAATTCTGTTCATGTTGTTTTTTCTCTGCAGTGCTTCTCTTCCACTTTTATATCTTCTTGCTTCTTTCTGCACCACATCTACCTCTCTATCACTCTCTCTTGGTCCTCAATCAATCTTCATTCTCTTCTTTTCTTCTTTCCTTCTGTGCTCATCCGTTTTCCCCTAACAGTGACCGTGACCCATCCCACCAGCATTCTTCCACTTTGTGCCTGTATTTCATAATGTCCTGTACTGACTCCTGTATTAGTCCTTGCAGTGTTTCCTTGCCCTGTCTCCTCCCATTTACAGCCAGCCCACATCCATCCTGCAGTGGTTTTTGTTCTATTTCATAATGTCCTGTACTGACTCCTGTATTAGTCCTTGCAGTGTTTCCTTGCCCTGTCTCCTCCCATTTACAGCCAGCCCACATCCATCCTGCAGTGGTTTTTGTTCCTGTACATTTACCTTAAGTCTCACTGCTGCATGATCTGATATGTGTCTCTCCTGTATTTGGATCCCTTACATTATTTCCATTTGTTTTCTTTCCCTAAAAAACAGTCTAACCTTCTTACCTGTAACAAAATGTTTCTTGTGAAGGTGAATTCCATCTTATTTGGATATCTTTCCCTCCATATATCAAGACATCCTCCCTTCTTACAGATAGTTCTTGTCTCATCTTTTTGTTATAGTCCCTCCTTCCATACAACCTGTCTTTTTGGGGTTGTAAGATGAAATTGTAATCCCCCACTGCATTATCTTTCTTCAGTCATCTCTATTCCATCTCTTTTAGTCTGTGCCCATTTAGCAAAAAAGTTCTTGTAGAATCCTTCTTCATTGCTGTTTGGTGCAAATATGTTTCTTGTTGTCCAAAATGCACCTTCCACCCTTCCCTTCCAGATGATTCATCTACCTATTGCACTTTTCTCTATGGTTGTCTGAGGCCCTCTATGAAATATAATTGCTTCTTTACTCTTTCCTCCTCTTCCCTTGTTATAAATTTCTTCCTTTGGGTAGTCATAATACAGTGGCTTCCTCTTCATCAATAATTTGCACTTTTATTTTTGGAAATAGAGCAATGTTTTCTCCTCATTCTATTCCTGTATTCTTCTTCTTCTCATAGCATTTTATAACCCCCAGTGTTCCACATAATTAACTGTATTTTCCATTATTTTTTGCCCACCCTCTCCACTTTTGCTTTTGCAGTTGTTGCCATCCAGCATTACCATTCCTCCTGGCTTACCATCTGATGTGAACATTGTGTTGTTTAGCAGCTACCTATGCTCAGATCCCTCCATCCCATGCCTGGCCTCTGGATCCCTGTCTTTTGGATCTTGTGTGTACATGGGTATACCCTGGGAGTGGGCCTTTTAAGATTCTCTTTTGTTCCCTTCCAGTATTCCTCACAGTAATAACATTCCAGGCCAACCCATTGCAGATGTCACAATATTTTCATATTGCAGCATTCCTATTCATAGGTCTCCCCTCTCCACTGTTGCTCACTGGTCTTGTGCACAAACTTCATCTGTGTAATAGTCCAACATTTATTTTTGTTTTACAAGTCTTTATTACACTACTTACGCACCACCATTCCTTTACTTCAGATTTGTTTGTGTGTTATTTACCTTACTTTTCCCTTGTTTTCCCCGTACATTCCTCTTCATGCTCCCAACTGTTACATCAACAATTATTTATCTTTTTCTAAGACTTACACATTAAACATATGTTGACTGCAGTTTATTATACATCAATAAGTAGTTATGTAAAACATATTGCTTACCTTAGAGACTTGCCTCATGCAGCCCCCCCAACTGCATTACCCATAATCCCCCTAGGAATTTATTCAATTCCTCCCATTGTTGGTGAAGTTTTAATATGTTCCCTGGGGCATATCTCACAAGATAAGGATCTGTTTCATTTAGTAAATCCTCACTGGACTGCCACACTCCCCTGCCTTTCAGTATCCATTCCTTCCACTTATTTGAAGCTATTGTCTTTTTGTAGTCATTTCCAGTACTTCCTTTGTCCTGTCTTCCGCCTCTTTGACTCTACCATCCATCATAAATGTATCTATTCAGCTTATTTACTCACTCATTTGCCCATCAGTTCACTTCTGAGTCATCATCCATCCATCTCCTTAGAGTTCCACCTTGTCTGTCTCTGTTTATTTCTCTGTTTTTGTGCCTAAATCATCTATGGGAGAGGCTACTCATTTTCTATCCCTTTGGCATAACTATTTCAGTTTCTCCACCAGCATTTAGCCTCTTCTCATCTCTTTGTGCTGTGTGGCCCCTTCTGTACTTCCTGGTCTTGCCTTCTACCCTGCGAGGGTTTCATCATCTGTCATTGTGTGCCCTCCCAGTGTCTTTGTGTCACATCTCCTACATCTAAGATTGCTCTCCTAATCCCCATCTTGTAGACAATTCAAGTTTGTCCTGCCTGGGTTGTTTATCTGTCTGTCTGTACCTTTGTTTAAATGTTTGAACATCTTCCATATTGTGCTATTCTCCTTCCTGTTTTACTTGAAGAATTGCAGGGTATTTCAACCATGGGGCTGTTTCATTCATTCTTAGTTTATTTAATATCTCCAGCATAGCTTTTCCCCTCCTCTTATAAAGAGTTTCAGAGTAATCCGCTAGCTTTGTGAACATCCCTGAAAATCAGATAACTTTAAATCTTTTCTTACCTTATAATTTCATTTTTTAAGCAAATTATGGAAATATGCCAAAACATGCCTGAGTCTGCTTTCTGCTTTTAGTTGCTGCCATCCTATTCTGTGTTTCCCCTCTATTAGTGTTTCTTGATATCCGGATATCATAAATCTGTCATGTAACAGCTACATTACAAATTGGCCCAGTTTACTGTTGCTGTCTCTGTCTGTCTGTCTTTCTCTCTGTTGTATTCTAAATATCCTGATGTTACTCCATCTTGAGTGATTTTCAAGATCATCCACCTTTATACCCCGTATTTTTATTATGTATATTAGTTCTTGTATTCTGTGAACCTGCTTTAATTGTTGCTTTGTCTTCTTATATATTTTGAAGCTTCTCTTGTTGCCTTTCCACTTCTGTTTGTTGCTGTTCTGTTGTTTGCTTCATGGAGCTCACATTATGGCCTATTGTGATAACATTTTCAAACAAAAAGCACAATTTATCCTTCTTATTTGCAACTTTTAAAGCAACCATTTCTTTATTCTTTTGTTCCTGTTCACTCATATTTCCTTCTGGGTTGTTTTCTCCCTGGGAACACTATTTTTATCTAAATTTCTTCTGGTCATGTCCAGAGCTTTGGGTTTAGGCAGCCATCTTGGCTGGGCTCTCAAGCACCCACCAAATAGGCATCATTGTTTAACTCCAGTTTGGAGGATGAATAGGTCTGTCTTACAAGCCCTGTACAGCATATTTTCCATCTGGTCATCAAAAACCTTCAAGTACTTCATGGGCATGAAAAAGCAGCCATGCCTTAAGAGCACCTTCCACAAAGTTTCAAGAGTGATATAGCAAAATGTCCCTATATTGTTTGGCCAATAAGATATGTAGAAGTTTTGATGTGTCCCTAAAGCTTTTTTTTTACTTGCTTGTCCATAAAGATAGTGCAATCAGCCCTATGAAATGTTTTTTTTAATATCACAATCTTGAAAATCATAATCCCAAGACCATAATATTGAAAGGCCACAACTGAAGACCATCATGACTAAAAATATTCATTACCGAAATCCCCCACCACTGGGAACCTAGGAATGGTTGCTAACACGGGTCATGCAGGGGTGTGGACGCAGGTACAAGTGTTATCAAAGGTCCTGCAGGGGTGCAAGTCCAGGAGTTCAATATTATGGTCTTCCATGTATGACGTACTATGTACTATGTACTGCTAGGCAAAACCTGTTATTTTAGCAACTTTCTATCTTTATAAAATCAGTAGTTAAAAACAGTCTCTAATTTTGAGCCTTTGCACCTCATTATGTTTAGATTTGAACAGAATTCCAATCCTAAAAGGTTGAAGAGCTATGCTATCATAGAATCATGGATTCAGGAAAATTTAACAGGACAGTGCATTCTAATGGGTATAGGATAAAGCTAAGGTTTGTACAATTTACATAGAAAATATGTTTTACAAAAACATAGAAAATAAAGAAAAATCTGGCATAATATCTGAGGTTTTGCCATTCTCTGTTATAGTAGACTATTTTCTGTAAGGTATTATTTGGTATTATATGAGCTAAGCCACAGAGTGGTACAACATTCAGTGAGACTTATTCAGTGTTGTCTGAGCTACAGCACAGCATGGGACACTAGTATGTGAAGTTGTGATATAGTATTCTCTAAGGTATGGCAACCCATTGTATAATATTCAATTATATATGATAGAATTTTCTGTGAACTATGCACAATAAGGAGCACTATCTCACAAGAGTATGGTGCTGTATTCATTGAGGCATGGAACAGCCAGGTGCAATATCCTGCAGTGATATAGTTTTGTTTTCAGTCAGGTATAGTATAGCCTGGTGCAGTATCCTACAAGGATTTGGCACCACATTCACTGAGGTATCTCACAGCCTGTTCCGCTATCCTACAAGGGTATGGCTCTGTGTTCAGTGAATCATGGCACAGCCTTGTGGAGTATCCCACAAGGGCATGGTAATGTATTCAGTGTAGTATGGCACAGCCTAGTGCATTTCTTTGAGGTATGATACATTATTCTGGGAGTTATGGCATACTGTCATATAATATGCTGTGAGATATTGTGCAACAGCCACTGAGGTATGGTATCGCATGGTACAGCATCCTGTAAGGTGTGATACAGTGCAATATTCTGTGAAGTATGACACAGTATTATGTGAGATATGGTACAACACAGTATAATATTCTGTGAAAGTGTGCAACATTCTGTGAGATATAGCACAGCATGGTGCAATATCCATTATGTATTTCACAGTGTTCTGTGAGTTATGGTGTAACACGATACAGTATAGTACAGCATGGTGTAGTGTTCTCTCATATTATGGTACAACATTTTATAGGGTATGTTATAGCATTGTTCAGCATTTAGCGATGTATTATGCAGCGTTTTGTGAGCCATAGAGGATCGTGGTACAGTACTCTGCAAAATGCAGTATTTTATGAGATACATTAAAAATGGCCAAGCCTGAAACTGGTCAGTATTGATCACTGCACTACTGTACTTGAAGTAGTAAATATTGTAACAGCAACAAAAGAACTGGAAGTGGGATCTTTAGAAAAGGGTAAGAGCACATTACACATTAAAAACATGGAAATCGGGAACAATACATATGGAATAATGTTTTGAGGTGAAGTGAAGTTTAAGGGTAGGCAGGAATTTATCAATTTATATGATGTTGATAATAGTATAAAAGAATATATGTGATGTATAATGTTTGCAACTATGAACATGTTAACATGGTTTGTTTTATTTTATATAAATGTATGTTTGCCTATGGTATGTCTTAAGTAATAATTCAATAAAAGTGTTAAAAAATACATACATATCAATGCACCACTCTGGTAAACAAAAATAAATGACTCAATAAATTGCATGAGGGCATGATACAGCATTCAGTGAGGTATGTTTCAGCATGGTACAATATTCTTTGAGGTATGACAGTTTTCTGTGAATTATGATGCATCATGGTATAGTATTCTGAGAGGACGGAACACGGTGTTCTGTGAGATATAGCTCGTTCTGGTATAATATAGCAATAAGCCACGCCTGGGTGTGGGTAATGCTGGATTTACCCATGGTTGGCGTGGTTTGGCCCTCAAAGCCAACCGTGGGTAAATCCAGCATTACCCACACCCAGGCGTGGGTTATTGCTATTATACAATGACATTATTTAAGAAAAAAAAGAATTACTTTTCTTAAATAATGGCATTGTATAATGCCTCCTTGCTGCCCTTCCTCAGCTGTCTGGTATTCCGCGGAAGTTGTGAGGTACTGCACATGCCTACGCAGCACATCAGAGATGTGGGCAAAAGCAACAGAGAAAGCAAGATCTCCATTGCTTTTTAGTGTTTTGCTATGTTAAATGGGTTTAACATAGCGAGACAGCTTTAAAAAAAGCAACGGAGAATCTCCATTGCTTATTTTAAAGCTGTCTCACTATGTTAAACCCATTTAACATAGCGAGACAGTTTTGAAAAAAGCAACAGAGAAAGCAAGATCTCCGTTGCTTTTTACAAACTGTTTTGCTATGTTAAATGGGTTTAACATAGCGAGACAGCTTTAAAAAAAGCAACGGAGAATCTCCGTTGCTTATTTTAAACCCATTTAACATAGCGAGACAGGTTAAAAAAAAAAGCAACGGAGAAAGCAAGATCTCCATTGCTTTTTACACACTGTGTCGCTATGTTAAAGGAGTTTAACATAGCGAGACAGCTTTAAAAAAAGCAACGGAGATCTCCGTTGCTTTTTTTAAACCTGTGTTGCTATGTTAAGCTCCTTTAACATAGCGAGACAGTGTTTTAAAAAAGACTTATATTAATGGAAATAGTCCGGGCGACCGGACCTTTTTCCATTAGTATAAGTCGATTTACAACGTGCACGCTGGCCAATCAGCGTGCACATTTTGGAATATTAATGGGGGGTCATGGTATAATATTCTGTATAGTACTCTATGAGAGTATGATACAGCACTTCCCCTTCCCAACCCACCAGTGATGCAGTCACAGCCCCAAGGGATAATATCAGAGATAACTAAGGTAAACAAAATGGTGCAGGCCAGGCAAGTGATAATCATCAGAAGAGCACACAAATGGGAAAAAAATAACAGAATGGCAAAAACAGACACCAAGTAGACAAGAGATAAAACTCCTCTTATGTTGCACATGCAGATTTTTGAGAATTTAAGCGACAAAAAATAAGAACAATATGACTCCACTGAACTTAGAAACAGAAAGGCTGGTGCAAAACTATGAAAATGGAATTCTATTGAATAAAGGAAAGCTGGTATAACACTGAAAGCAGAAGAAAACTGAGTAGAAAGCAAAGGTTCTGATTTTAGCTGCTAAATGTAGTAAAAGAGATTGCTCATAGTCTTGCTATAGTTAAAGTCAAGGCTCTGCTAGATAAACTAAATGTAGGTCAGGAATAGGAGGTGATGTACACTGGTAAGTCAGATGATATCAAACATACTCAGTCTAGGGATTTATACCTCTTATGCAACATCAACAGAATGATTTTTAGGGACAGGTGTGTCTTTCGGGGATACCTCTGCTGTGGAACAGATCCCTATCCATAAGGACCATAGTTCATCCATGTCCATATTTAAGTGCAACTTGGAGCTATAGATGCAAAACAGAAATTCACCTCAGGACTGTCCCCTGTTCTACTAATGGACATAGACGGCTCCTCAGTGCTTTATCCCATGCATGGTGTCCCCTTAAATTATCTATGGTATGATCTCAGTTCATCTCATTAGAGGTAATGTATTATACATTAACCATGGGATGGGTAAGGACAATCTCCAACCATATGGGATAGGTTCATTTGAGCACAAAAAGGGAAGTTGGATAGGTTTAAAATGGCCCATAAGGGCAGCTAGCCTAGTACTTTCTTATGAACCTTTTTACCTATGAACCTATGAGTTATACTTAGGAACAGACAAGTAGTGAGAGGACAGCTGTCCAGAATCCTTACAAAGACTATCAACCTATCCCAGGAGACAAAGTATGTAACAGGAACAAAAGAAAGATGTCATTTTACTGTTTAAGCAAGTGAGACAGCAGAGAGCCAAAGGAACAATATTATCCAGCCGCCCTCTATTTTGGCAGGGAAGAGCATGAAGGCATTAGTCATTAAAGCGTAGTAAGCTGATTAAAGTAGTGTAGTGTATAAGTCAGCAGAAAATATGGCTTCACAAAAGTAATATAATGCCAGTCTGACCTATGATCTAGATTAGGTGGCTTGTTTAACCAAACAAGAAATAAATATATCCTGTCTGACATTCAGAAAGCTCTTTAGCTTTATTATCAAAATAAAATATATTAGAGTTACAGTGTGGGTCTATTTTTTAATAATCATAATGTCGTTATTTATCAAATGACAGATCATAGTAAGCTAATTAAACAAGAGATCAAAACCTATGTAAAACACAGACTATAGTAATTCAAATAAAACATGTTTCATTCCCATCCTTAGACAGACCATGGTACATGTAAATGTAATACAGCATGTGTGCTATAATAACAAATAAATCCCTAGGTTAGGTGTCAATGTACTTCTCAGTAAGCATCCATACAAGTGAGGTTCAGTGTATATAAGTCCCCATCAGGAAGTACTTGAATTTGTTAACCCAGGTAAGAATATCACTACACTTGAGAACAAATAGAATTAAAGACAACCTTTCACGTATCTGAATATTTTACAGTTGGTCCATAAGTCAGGAAGGTTGACAACATAAAAGAGCTTTCTTTTCTATTTATCCATTTATAAGTTACAAAACAAATGTATCCCAAGATGAAATTATACACATCAGGTAATAATTTTCATTAGACTGATCTGGAATAGATATATCAAGGATGCATTTACACCATTTATTTACCAAGAAACAGAACTGAAAGAGGCAGCCAAAACACGACAATAAGAAGCCGACTATTTATTAGAAATAAAATAAAAAACAATCAAACAAGGCCAAAGACTTAAAATTCAGTAAGCGCTTTCACATTCAGAGGGAATGCTTCATCAGACTGTTAACTGTTGACTTAATTGGTACCATTTAAAAGCTTTAACATTTCATTGTCAAGCCAATCACTATTCAGCTCATGAATATTGAATGAAAATAATACAGTTCATCATAAACCTTATGGATAATTCATTAAAAACATTTTAACAAACATAATATAATAATCTCACATTTATAAAAGTGTATAAATTATATATATATATATATATATATATATATATATATATATATATATATAAATCTAATGATCATGTGTATTGATGAATATAAAACCATATGTATTAGGAACTATATATACACAAAAAACGTGTTGGATATCTTTGTCATGACTTATAACTTCTTTTTATGGATAGCATCATAAAAATATGGCATATGACTATTCATTTATCCCTACGGATGAAGTATAAACTATTGTGTATAGAACTATATATCTATCCATCAACACTACATACCTCATATATATACAACTATACCTGATAGAAACTGTGTGTGTGTGTGTGTGTATATATATATATATATATATATATATATATATATATATATATATATATGAACATACAATACTAATAAATACTTATCATAACTTTTATTAAAAATATAAAGAAATGTATTTACCCCTGCTGGAAAACATACTCTCATACTTCTCTCAACATATGCCTAATGAAACCATTATTCTTGGTGATGTCAATATTAATTGGTTAACTCTCTGTACCCCAAATTCTTCCTTACACATTAACTAATACAGCTTTACTCAACTTATCACTGATGCCACCCATACCAACAACTCTCATACACATAGCACCCTTATCAACTGGATACTAGTTTATCACAATCCTGAAGCCCTTCCCAACACACTAAGTGATCACTCCCCAATAAAAGTACTTAGATATATCTCTCACTTTACTAAACAGCATAGATTTATCACATGCCACAAGCTTACTAACTTCCACCCTGACACCTTTAAATCTCTTCTCTCTAAAGTTAACTGGAATTTCCTTACCCAACTCCCCCTTGGCGATGCTGTCCTATCTTTCAGCTCCACCTTTCGCAGTATTCTTGACTCACTTGCCCCACTTCGCACAGTCTGTATTAAATCTAATATATCTCCATGGCTATCAAGTTCCACCTGCATCCTAATGAAAAATAGAGACAGAGCATGGAAAACATGGACCAAAACAAAGCTCCCTGCAGACGTGCTAAAATACAAAGAACTTAGAAATCAGACCACCGAAAAGTGTATTAATAAAAATAAAAGAGACTTCTACTATAATCCACCCTCAGCCTTGAAATCTAACCCCCAAACATTTTGGAACTCATTAAACCACATACTACATCCTGGTGGTCCCTGCTCCCCCAGTCCTTGTCCTGATAAGACTCCCAAAGATACTGCCTCCACCTTCAACACATATTTCATTGACTCTATATCCAAACTGTTTAACCCCAGTGCCAACTCGTCTACCTTTAATAATATTTCACACCACTCTCTATCAAATCCCCCTATACTCTCATCAAATTATTTTTCCCTCAAACCTGTACCCACTAGCTACATCAAATCCCTACTTTCTAAACTCAAACCTTGCTTAGCTTCTACTGACAACATTCCTTCCCTTTTCCTTCAGTTAGCTGCTGACTCTCTTGCTCTCCCTGTATCTATCTTAATCAACCACTCCATTTCAGAGTCCAAAGTCTCTTCCATATAGAAACAATTCTTCACTCTACCAATACAAAAAGGAGGTAACTCCTCAGACATCACTAATTTTAGACCAATTGCCATCCTCTCTCCTTTCTCTAAAGTTCTAGAAAAATGCATACATAAACAAGTTATGCACTACCTACTCTGAAAATCTGCTCACACCTACTCAACATGGCTTTAGACCAAAGCATAGTACTACTATTGTCCTACTATCATTCCTTAATACTACAGCCCTTGCCAGAGATAACAACAAACATGTCTCCTACCTATTCTTAGATCTCTCTAAAGCTTTCGACACTGTCTCTCACCCTCTCCTTCTGCACAAACTAACCAACCTTAACTTCTCCCCTGCTACTGTTGCATGGTTTTCCAGCTACCTCACTGACAGATTTCAAGCAGTGAAATGGCAATCTGCACTCTCACCTCCTCTCCCAGTTAAAATGGGTATCCCTCAGGGTTTCATCCTTGGTCCACTACTTTTCAACATTTTCACTAATCTTCATTCTTCCTGTCCTCAGTCATCACTGGTTCAATACGCTGATGACTCTACTGTCATCACTATTGCTGACTCTCCCTCCAAACTCATCTCTACAACATAGTCTTCCTTTAACTCAGTAGAAAACTGGCTCTCTAATAACCAGCTTATCTATCCTTAACCCCCAAAAAACTAAACTACTGTTTTTTTCTTCTTAAAAACTACAACCACAGTAAATCCACTTTCACATGGCTCCAAGTTACATAAGCTCACTGAATGAAATGTTAAGGCTAGATAACTGGGTAGACAAGTTATATTGTTGGTGTCCTTTGTGGGAAATAAAACTGATTTAATTCAAGGTTTAATTTTTAAGTCAGTGCTCTACTGTAATCATTAACTGTCTCTAGCAGGTGAAGAATACCTTTCAAAGAATTTTGAAAATATAAAAGAAATTGTCTACAGAGAAGTGATATTAATACATATACTGCAAAATGTTATGCTGTTAAATTAGGGACCTGAAGAAGTTTAGGAAAGAACAGTTCCATGTCTAGGATAAAAAGTAAGGGGAAGAGAAGGCAGCCTTGCTTGACACGGGTTGAAATCTTAACAGGAACTAACAGCGTGGTGTTTATAACAAGTTACCTAATCCCCACTCTCCCCTTCACCAATCGAGTACTTTTGTCTTCCTCACATTATTTTTCTACACTAATATGGGACATCTCTTTCACATTGTAGCATATCTACATCTATAGCTATGTCGATATATAGTTCATTTCTATGTGCCTTTACCTAACTTTTGCTATCTTTAACACTTTGTGCTCTATCTTTTCATAAGTTCATCAATGAATACTAGGCTAACTGCCACAAAGGGCCATTTTAAGCCTAGCCAATAACTAGAGGTTAAAATTAGACCCAATACTCTGTATTTATTAGGTGAAAATTGTAAACATTAAGCCAACCCCACCCCCAAATATGGAACACTTCATGAATCTGAGTGTCACCCTTGCACAGTGGCTATACTAATCTTCTCTGTATCATTCCAGTTTTAGTATATGTGCTGCCAAAGCAAGTACAAAAGGGATGTGGGATTCATCTGACCATGTAAATATTTTTTCCCGAGCGGAAGTCAAATGAGCATAGCTGTTGAATTAATAATGCTCCAGTAATGCAATGGCCCCACCATCACACACAGAGAAGTTGAATTCTGTGAGATTAGAACCCCCTACCTATCTAGTTATACAATCTAGAGTGCACAGTGCTCACAAGTGCCACCACGGTAGTCTAGGATCCACTAGCTCTTCTTCTTCTTCTTCCTTAGTCTAACCATCCCTTCTTATTGTCCCTTATACCATGTACTTCATTATTATTAGAACTGTTGTTGATTTACTGCTATCTTCACACAATATTTTGTTTGTATTCATAATACTTCCTGTTAACTTGCTTGTTTGCCGTCATTTATATGTGTCTAGGCTGAGAGTGAAATAGATCCATTTGAATTAATGCTCTACCCCGGTTATCAAACTAAATTGATAAAAAGTCAAGTAGAAGCCCAATCATGCAATTTTTTAATAGCTTGAGTATAATATGTCCAGGAAGATATATTTTTTCAATACCACAAAGAGAAAGGGAATATGTATGGTGTAGAAGGCTGCATGTTGATTACCAGTGTTTGTACTATGGTATAAAATTAGTTATAGCATTACATCATTATTATTCTGCTGAGTGTCAATTCCACGAAACCCAAATGAATTTTAGTATGGCCCAATCAGCTACTATTTTAACAAAAATGGAAACATATAATTTAATATCTATATATATTATGAAATCACATGGTAATTTTTGACAGGAAGGGATCCAAGTTAAGTTGAAGAATAACAATTGTTTTTGACTGATTTAATACTTTTTGCTAATATCATTTGTTTTATAATTATATAGTTTCAATACATTTAGGGATAGTTGACATTTAAATTTATTCTAAAAATAAAGCACTGAAACCATCTTTTCCTGGTGCTTTGCCTGGTTTAAGATCCCGGATTACAACTTGAAGTTCTTCAAGAGATGTATGTCCTTAGTTAAGCTCACTGAGTGAAATGTTAAGGCTAGATAACTGGGTAGACAAGTTATATTGTTGGTGTCCTTTGTGGGAAATAAAACTGATTTTATTCAAGGTTTAATTTTTAAGTCAGTGCTCTACTGTAATCATTAACTGTCTCTAGCAGGTGAAGAATACAACCTATTCAGAGTGAAACAGTTGGAAAACTTTCAGTGGCATTGTTGTTGATATGTGAGCTGTTAGAGACATGCATTATTTTATAAGTATTTATGAAAAACTGAAAAATGTGGTTCCAGCTGTGTAAGATATCATTCTTTGTAATCACTGATATACTATTTCATATTATTTGAACCTGACTTAACAGTCTAGCCAGAAATTGTTAAGAAAATTGCTACCCACTCAGCATATTTAACTCTTATTTTGGATTAAAAAAGAGAATAGCATGAGGTGCAAATCAGTTTGAGTTCACACTGCATGGATGCTGAAGAATTAAGTCCTTCAGGATCAAAGCAGCATCATGTTTGTTAAAAGTAGATCCGAAATAAATTCCTGAAGAAACTTGGCCTATCTGAATATGGTGTATGAATCTGAAATGGACCAATACATTTGGTTATAGCAAACATAGGTTCATAGGTAGGTACTAGGCTATTGGCCCTAGGGCCTATATAAGCCTAGCCAAATGGTACCCTGGCTTTTGCCAACCAAGAAAATTATTTTCTTGTGCCCCTGTCAAGCAGAGCCACAGAAGTGATCCCCAGGGTGAATTTCCTATCTCCCATCCAATCATCAAGATTTTTCTTGAAGAGTGCTAATGAGAAGCTTTGTTTGATATAGATAGGTAGTTTGTTCCAAAGTATGGGAAGTCTCTGGGACAGGAATATATCCCTCCAGCATGTTCTGTTTATTGTGGTGACAGGGTATAGGTCCCTAGAGCGTGTAGCTTGGAGGGATTATGATTTCTTTAAGTGGAGCATGTCCAACAGCTCTGGGTTTGACATAGCTTTGTATGTTAGGCAGAGATCGTCTCTGAGTAGGCGATATGTGACAGAGTAAAGCTAGAGTTTTTTGAGATGGTCTGCATAGGGCATCTGTTTGTGGCCAGTAATCCTCTTTGTGAGGTATTTCTGCAGCCTTTCCAGTTGTTGTGGATGTCTTGTGAGGTACATACCAAAAGGGGCGTTGTACTCTATAACGGGTCTAATGAGTGATGAGTAGAGGGGAACAATGACCTCTTTTTCCCTGGATGAGAAACCTTTTGCGATGAGGTGCGCCATGTAGAATTATTTCCTGACTACTGTGGCGATGTGATTATCAAAGGAGACACTACTGTCCACCTGTGTCCCAAGGTCTCTTATCACACTTTCGGTGTTAAGTAGACTACCACCTATGTGGTAGTTCATGGGTACAGAGTTTTTACCAAAAGGGATGGCAATGCACTTTTTGGCATTGAGCTTGAGGCCATGACTTTGACACCAGGCATCTGTCTCAGTGAGGCCCTTTTGTAGGATGTCCACATCGTTAGGAGTCTAGATCATGGCTCCTAGTTTGCAGTCATCTGCGAACTTTGTTAGCCAAAGACCTTCTGTGTTATCCTGTACTTCAGAGAAGTAGATACCAAACAGGAGAGAACCCAGGACTGGACCCTGTGGTACTCCACTTGTCACTGGTCTGAAGTTGGATTTAGCGTGTGCTACTTTCACAGTGTGGGTTCTGTCAGTGAACCAGTTGGCAACCCATCTTGTGACATAGGGATTTATACCTAGTTTAGTGAGTTTATCTATAATTCCAGAGTGGGGGATGGTGTTGAAAGCCTTGGTGAGATCTAGATAGGCTGTATGAACCACCATAGCCTCATCTACGGCTTTGGTAACTGATTCAAAGAAGTCTTTCAGGTTTAGGAGACATGATCTGCCTTTTACAAACCTGAACTGGGTAGGGTCCAGAGTTTGGAGATTACCATCCCTTCTGTTTTTCTATGCCTTCTTTTGCCTTCACCACCATGAAAGAGAAATTTGTTCAATTAAGATGGCCATGCTACATCTATCGAGTCACCTGAAGCAAATATATATGGTATAATTTTTTTCTTATAAATATCAAACTAGGGGGTTCACACATTTGCTTTTTGAATGAAGCAAACATTAATTTTTATCTTATAAAATAAATGCTCAGACAGTTTTATCATAATTCAGAGATGATGCAATTAGTATAGATGTATGATATTGTAATGTGCTGTCAATTTTATGAAGATTTTGAGAAGATAAGGATTTAATAAGGCATGCCTACCTGACACATCTGCTGGGTGGAAAATTGGTAATGCTAAATTGTATGTTATAATATTGAGACCCATGCTATTTAATAAATATTTCAATGAAACCCCAATAAATATGTGAAGTAAGTATCAGACTTACAATAATGACATGAAACAGCTAGCACCTATCCCCAGGACTTGATGTTATTGTATCCTGGAAACTATTGAAGAAAAATAAAGCTCCAGTATACCACAATCAAATCAACCCCCATAGAAGGAGAACTACCCTAGACTTAAATATTTACAGTGACACTTTTTGAATTGCAAGAATGGTCAGTGTCAGTGGAATTGCATACATGGTACTGCTCTGTACAAAATTACTTGTTATTTTCTCAGCCATATGTATGACCAAGTATAATGAAGACTGTGTTAAAGAAGTAAACACCAACAAGGGCAGATATGTCCATCTAGGATGCTGACAAATCAGTTTTAGAAATCCACCTGAAAACAACATGGTATGCCAGAGAATGAGGGTCCAAGTGTCCCCCACCCAGTAGTTGTCCTTCTCCAGGAGCAGTGATCATTAATTTCTGTCCTTTGAGTTATCACTGGTAGGGTCTGTAAGTCTATATCACCAGTGTGCTAGTTGATCCATATGCAGTGATACTCAAGGAAATCATTTCTGGACAATGCAGACCTATCCTGGATGATTGTGAAGTCATGTAATGTATGGCAAGATGAGACAGAAGAGGACAACATGTAAAACAGTTTAATGATCATGAATGCAGTATATAGGATTAAGTACTTAAGGGGGTGCTGGTAGACAGAAGTAATGGACTACAGAAAAGGAGGTGACTAGTGCAAAGCATTATATAGCATTAAATACTGGAGGGTAAAGTAGCTAGTAGCTAGGGGAATATGGGAAAAGAGGTGACTGGGAGAATGCAGTGTACAGAATTAAATACTGGAGGATGTTAGTAGTTGGTAGCTATGGGAATATGTAAAAGGGGGCATCTGGGAGAATGTTATGGGTGGAGACAGCCTTTTTCAGATATAAATACATATAATTTCACAAGATTAACAATTTCACATTATGCAGATGTTTGTTTTGTCATTATGAATATCTGTTTTAAGGGCTGTCCCATTTAGTGGTGTGTTGCATAATGAAAAAGACTATGTCAATAAACATGTTTTTTATGAGGTCATTTGTTTACTTGAAGTTCTATGGAGATGGCCTAAAAGTACTACACAGCCAAGGGATTCAGGAGCCCTTTATTGCTGTGCTTATTCTGTAACTGAACAAGGAAATGTTATGCAAATACAGTTAATCTACTTTTCATGCATCACAGAATTCAGACTTTGCATTTCTGTTAACAGGCGATATGAAAATGTCCAAAGAATGAATACACATAGGCACATGCATGCATGTACACATACATCACACAAACACACATAGGCGTGCACACACACACACACACACACACACACACACACACACACACACACAGTGAGCTGTCAGTAAATGGTCAAACTATTTTGTAATCATGCAATTAGAATTTGCATATCTTGGGAAATTAATCTTTGTTAGCATTATAATACCTGCTATATTCATGGTCACTCACCCTCACTGCATCATAAAATACATTGTTCCAAAAGCACATGTAAATAATGAAACTGAGCCTGTTTCTTTAAGTGCAGTCAACTGTGGTGCAGTATTGAGAGAAGCTGATAGAGTGAACAGGGAAGTCACTTCTCTACAGGCTGTTTGTTCATATACCAAGCTGCAGTACTTAGTGCAGTATCTTGTCTAAACTACAGGAAAACTCAACCCTCAAAAGGAATACTTGGAAGGGTATACAGTCCCTTGTGCTCTAACAAGTAAGTGACTATTGTCTTCATTGCAGATTCTTCTTTCTGTCATTATTCAGTGGGTGTACTGCTAAGACAAAGCTTCAAAGAATAACTGTACCAAAGATTTCAAGGTAAGAATGAAACTGTCAGCTTTTTTCTTTTTATCTAGGAAAGAGGGCTACAAAACAGTCTTACCTGACTGAGATACAGTTTTTGGATGTGCTCAGGCACCTGTCTGTTCCATTCGGACACAGTACCGAGTTCCAGCATTAATATTTTTGCTGATATGCATATTTTATTCTCTTGCACTAACAATTTTTGAATAAATATAAGAACAATTTTCAGGAAGATAATTATTAAAAGAGAATGATGTTCCTTTAGTGATTACATTTTATCAGCTTTTGGGCATTCTGTTTAAGTCCACTTTTTCAGATGTAAACCTAATATAATTTGTACTTCAGAGCAGTCCAGAAAATCTATAGCAGTTCTCTAGGCATTTTATAAATGAACGTGTCTTCTCCTGTAGTGTGTAACATTTGCCTAACAACTTCATAAATCCACAGCTTGTGTTTCTCCTCTGCTAGCATGTAGCAGTTGTCTATCAACTTCACAAACCTGCAGCAGTTGTAGCTCATATTGGCGTGTGTGTGTGTGTGTGTGTGTGTGTGTGTGTGTGTGTGTGTGTGTGTGTGTGTGTGTGTGTGTGTGAATTCACTAGGAAGCTCATAAACTTTAATGTATACTGCATGTACATGTAGTATATAGTTATTGATTAGGAACCTCATAAGCATGCAACATGTGTGGTTTGCCCTATACTGTAGTAATTGCCAAAGAACCTCACAAACCTGCAGCAAATGTTTCTTGTACTGTAATTTGTACTAATCATCTAGGAATCTCATAAACCTGCAGCATGTTTGGTTTGCCTTGTACTGTAGTAATTGTTACAAACCTCATAAGCTTGCAATGTGTGCTGCATTTACTGTAGTATGTAGTAACTGACAAGGAACCTCATAGACCTGCAGCAAGCATTGCTTATACTGTAATGTGCAGTAATTATCTGGGAATCTCTTAAACCTCTTGCATGTGTGGCTTGTCCTATACTGTAGAAAATTTCTAGGAAATTCATAAACCCGCAGCATTTGTGGCTTGCCTTATACTGTAGTAATTTATAAGAATCTCATAAACCTGTAGCATGTGTGGCTTGCCCTACACTATAGTAAATTTCTAGGAAATTCATAAACCTGCAGCATTTGTGGCTTGCCCAATACTGCAGTAATTGTCTGTTAATTTCATAAACATGCAGCATGTATGGTTTGCCACATACTGTAGTATTTGTCTTGGAATCTCATAAACTTGCAGTATGTTTGTTTGCTAATACTGATTTAATTTTCTAGGAACCTCATAAGCCTGCATTATGTATTGCTTGTACAGTACTGTGCAAGCAAACTGTATTTTCAGAAGCAGAAATAGGATTTTAGTGATAGTGTGTGTAGACTGCAACAAAAACCTGTGAAGATTTTTTGTAGGTCTTGTCATGAAAACCATGTTACTTCAAAACGAAACATGCTGTGTTCTTTAGCTATCCTATGTGGCAATGTGCTATGCTAAAATATGTAACTTATTTTTACTTACCTAGGTGTTTCATGTATAATATTCAGTTTTATTTCTTGTTTAAATGTATACAGTTGAAAACTATGAATGAGCTTAAAACAGTCATTTTGAAGAGTATTCATTTATTTAGCTGAAAAATATATAGCAGCAGACTAGTAAGTAATACTGGATCAGACTGCAGAAGGGACTGCATCTCACTGCTTCATCTGTTCTATATTTTTGCATAGCATTTTACTGTACTTTGCAAACAGACAAAGGATTCCATTGTCTTACTCGCTCTCTTTCATACATGCATAAATAAATTCATCTGCGGAAGCTGATCTAAAAAGAATGCTAATTATAGAAACTTATGCTACAATTACATAAGTCAATAAAATCAACTGATATTTTCAAAAGCACCACTGCACATTAGTGAAACCAAACAAATATGAAGTTGCACTTTGGACTGTATAGATTGTGCTTACTTTAGCAGGTATCAAATATTGGATGTACATGTTTTAGATGTCTTACAGAAACTGCCC
The DNA here is from genome assembly GCF_019279795.1 of Protopterus annectens. Lineage (NCBI taxonomy): Eukaryota > Metazoa > Chordata > Ceratodontiformes > Protopteridae > Protopterus > Protopterus annectens. The sequence goes on from NC_056735.1 coordinate 1,848,477,028, forward strand.
CTAGAGTCATAAGGTGCTAGAGTTAGATGGTACACAATTTTACAATACACAAAGTACAAATGCAGATAACTGCTTAAAGACTTTACATCAGTTTGTTAGTATATAGACAGATGGTCCACAGATGCAGATGTGCCCTGCAGTGCTCTAGGTGCTTTTGACTGTGGTTCTCCCTCTCTGGTCCTATTTATAGCATCTGTGTACCAACACGAAGGAGGACTGTGGCTACCCCTCCAACACATGGCACCTTGGAAGCTGCCAAATTTACCTATCCTTAAGGCTGTGATCAGAAATATAAGAAGTAAAATACAGTCAGAAACAGTACTGACCATTGCAATAAAAAGAAACACAATGCCAGTCTATTCTTATTTCCGTAACTGTCATGAACTCTGGAATACAAGTCCATTGTTTTGTTTTTACAGTTTTTTAGTATAAAAGCAGAAGCAAATACTTCACATAGTAACATATTTCAGGGTGTATATTATTTGAAATTTACCCATATTTCCTATGGGACTGTCCAGTGATCCAACCACTTTGGAAGGGAGTGCTTCCCTTATAATCCACACTGTGGTATCCCACAATGTGTACATCCCTTGTAATCAACATTGTGACATGCCTTATTGTGACTATATAATCTGCTATAATGTCTCACCTGTTTTAGGAATTTTTCTGTTGATTACATTTATTCACTGTAATGTTATTGCAAGATGTAATGGTCATGTTGCAAGATTAGACTATCCCTTGACACAGGTTTATCTAACCCATTGATAAACAGCAGTAACTTCTTAACCGCTTGCAGTTTTAAATCTATAACAAGGGACCTAAATAAAGAACACATCTGCCATACAGATTCCTATGCCTATCTATTAATTCACTCTCCATAAAGATATCTGTAAAAGTGAGTAACTTTAATATTTGACATTGCATTATGGTTTTAAGCTTCACTGTTTTGCAACAGACCAGCACTTTTTAAAACAGGGACCAAAACATTTCAAGTGGATTAAAGACATTTGAGAAGTATTCTGTTATGCTGTGTTCATGTGAGTACAACACAAATATATGATTAAATGTCCTTTATTTAAGAAAAGAATATTTTGCACCACTGATACTCTGTATACACACAGAGAGCTGAAAATAGCAAAGGTAAACCATGTACAGGAGGAGCATAACAACATTTTTAAAATGTGCTTTGATCCATATATGTATGGTGAGTTTAGTTCTATAATTATTAGAAATATGTAATTTGTAAAGAAAAAAAATCAGGTTAATTAAGTGAGAGTCAGAAAAATTAATGGAAGCTCATCTCTTCTTTGATGCAATATTTGCAAATAATTACAAAAATCAATAATTCTTTGGGCAAAACTGTAGTGTATGCTGCAAAGTACCTATAAACCTGTGAGAAGAGAATAAGCATTATTACCATCGTAGCACATATAAAAATGACAACATATTAGTATGAGCAGTAAGTGTGCAGAAGGCCCACATATGAACATAAAGCTGTGCAAGCACTGCAGAGAAAGCAGAACAGTGAACAGCTGTAATTTATTAAGACCTTAATGTTCTTTGCTGACCGTAGCACTGAACAACCTAATGGAACATGATACAAATATACAGATATGAAAGTGACAGTACAGACAGACATAGGATAATGAATGACTACAGTATAAGACCAACAATAACCATGTGGCATATGTAGCCCCCTAGGTGCCCACTTAAATTCCAAGGATCATAATGTCAAGTCCTCAGAATAGCATAACTGCCAGTACAAATGAGTGGGGATATACATTGCTAAGGCTGTGGTATTTAAGAATAATCACTCTACTCCAGGGTACAGTGATCTTGTAATTAGCATGCATAAGCGGTAGGGAAGTGAGGACACAGCCACCCCTCATGTCAGGAGTATATGAGACTTTGCATTAATATTATAAGACTAATTTTAAAAATTCACTGCTTTTCTATTTAAATTACAGTTGCCTTTTCATACATTTGGGTTTGTAATCTGAGGTCTTGATTTTCTGATATGGAGCTGTACAGACAGTTTAAGGCATAATATAATGAGACACACATACAATATAAGGAGTAATATAATGTGCCACTCACAGTGTAAGACATCATATAATGTGACACACACACACACACACACACACACACACACACACACACACACACACACACACACACACACACACACACACACACACACACACACACACACACACACACACACACACACACACACACACACACACACACACACACACACACAGAGCATAAGACATAATATAATCATAGTATACTATGTTTCACACAGTATATAATACAATATAATGTGATATATGTATATAAAGCATAACAACAATACTCTATGTACCTACAATGTGGTAAAAGATCTGGGATCACAAGTAGACTGCATTTTTAACTTTGACCACAATGTGTCTACTGTGGTAAGGAAGGCTTTCTACATAGCACACTTGATTAGCAAAGGTATCGCCTCTAGAGCAAAGGAGGTTATAGCCCCCTCTATATGCGTCACTAATCAGGCCCATAACTAAGTATAATGCCCCTTTCGGCATGTACTGTACAAAGCACCTGCAGCAAATGGAGAGACCTCAGAGGTTTCTAACTAAGAAGATCAAGGGACTCCAGCACGTGCCTTACACAGACAGACTAAAGTCCCTGTCACTGTACTCAGTATCATATAGACTTCTTAGGGGAGATTTATGCCTGGCTTATGGAGCAATCTCCAACCCAAACCTAATGAATTTACTGCACATTTGTAAATCAAGCGGGACTAGAGCTACCCATTAGCTACCCATTCCAGGGGCCTAATTATGGCCTGCAACTTGAATAGGACATGCTGGAGGGACAGATTTGTCTCCCAGCAACTGACATATCTTTGAAATAGGCTGTCAATTCACATGAAGTAGAGCACCTCTATGATGCTGTTCAAAAGGAACCTGGATGAGTAGATGGGGCATTGTAAATTCTTAACGGAGATAGTGCCCACAACCCTCCTGGACATTGGCAGTCATTAATAAATAGCCTAGTAACCTCTTATGATCCTATGATCCTATAACACATGATATAGTCTGACACATATCTCTCTCTCTCTCACACACACACACACACACACACACACACACACACACACACACACACACACACACACACTATATCTCATGGATCTCCACCACAGCAGGTTTAAGGTATTACACAATGAAAAATCAAATTTGACTGGGTCTTTCTTTCAGTAATACAACATCACACACATAGTATTACATATAATAATAACATGGTGTAGGCAGTATAAGGCATATTATAGTGTGACAGACAGTATAAGATATATTATAAGATGACATGCACAGTAAAAGGTGTAATATAATGAGGTGCATACTGCATAAGGTGTAATATAATGTGACACAAATAGTACATGATGTAATATAATGTGTCAGACCCAGTATAACACAATACACAAAGTATATGACATAATATAATGTGTCAGACACAGTATAACACAATAAACATAGTATATGACATAATATAATGTGTCAGACACAGTACAACACAATATAATGTGACATATATGGTATAACACATGACATAATTTAACACACTCAGTATAACAAGTAATGTAATGTCACACACACAGTATAAGACATAATATAAAGTAGTGCACACAGTATATGTGTTGAATATTGTGCAGACAGTATAAAGTGTAATATAATGTGACACAAACAATATGAGACACACTATAATGTGGCACAAACAGTATAAGGTGTAATATAATATGACACACATGTATAAAACATAATATAATATGTACCACACAGTAAAAAGCACAGTATATTGCAATGCACAATATATGTGATACATACAGTAATTTGTCACAGTGGCCCACACAGCACATCATTATGTCAAGATATGTATACAGATCTTTCTGTAGGGTATCGACAGTACATGAACATATGAAGTAACTTATAACATGAATGTTCTTCACAGATCTCCTATAATACTGGAAAATAAAAACAACTCTGAGTTTTAACTTTAAATGTAAATGTGAAATAACAGCTGTTCCACACAGTCTACAAATGGTATCATGCAACGTGTACAATCTATTTCCAAAATGAAAGCATATATAGCTAAGCAAATATTTAAATATGTATGTAACATGTAATATACAAGTATAAACATGTGCGTGTGCACTATAACATATCTGTATCCATGTAGAAATTATAACATATACTGCAATTAGTTCAGATCTCTATGCATGTGCATATTCGTATACATGTATATAAATTGCATGTCAACACACATATGTATATCACCTTCTTCAAATTATATACTTGTTCTGCTTCCAATATTTACTTGCAGCCATTGTCATACATACAATGTCCTACTTTTTTGATTCCTAACTTTTCTCTTACTTAACTCCTATATACTCTTCTTCTGCTTTTACTATTTATTTTTCCCTTTTTATTATCACACTATTTTGCCTGTCTTATCTCCAGAAAGTATTTCTAATATTTTGTCTCTTTCTTGAAGTCATGGCATCAACCTCTTGTATTTCTAGATAACACCCAAAATGGCAGACCAATTCAGAAACATAAAAAAAACGTTATAATGAGCTGCGCCGTATATCAATTTTGAACACTGAGATGGATGGTGCACATGATGAGACTGATGCCAGATTTAGCAGCAGTGACAGATAAACAGCACGTGTTAGCAGCTGACATTGAGGCCAGCACCTACAATGCTATAATGTGTGTCACAGATATTCATGGCAATGGAAGAGGTACAGATACTAAGTAGCATGCCACCAGCTCACAGGTCTGCATAACGTGTGTACATGAGGATGGTAAAGGACCTAGGTGAATTGTGTCACCCATAAGCAGAACCAAGAGGGAAGTATGGTATGGCTTTAACTGTGAATACCAAGGTATGTGTAGCCTTAACCATTTTAGCTACTGGGACCTTCTAGCCCCACACACAGCCATTCCAGAGTCCCATTATTTGGCTGTTTCTCCCCAGTTACCATAAACACTGTTCAAACCTGTTAGTGAGTGCACTATTTTATTATTTATTTCTATACTGATTACAGATATTTAGATTTAATTTAATACTTTTATTTCAAATTTTATAGCACAAGCACTGATAGACATTTGCTAAACAAAACAAAACTCACAATGACAACAGACTAAGTATTAACAGTAAAACTTCTCTGCTCTTGAAACACACATTGATTGAAACAGCATTGAACCCCACATTCAAAGAAACTGCACCTGGTTAGTGGTGGATAAAGTTTACCTTTGAAATGTTTTCAAAACATAGCCCCCTTGTACGCATGTTTAGGACTATGCATACATGCATGTGTTCTTTGATTCACCTTCCTGATTATTTTAAATAATATTCCTTGTGTGTTTTAAATTTGTAGTTTTGAACATTTTCCAGAAAGCAATGAAACAAAACATATGAAACAATAATGACAAAACTGCTCAGAACATTTCAACCATAAAAGGCCACTCAGTATCAGTCAATATGCACAATCTTTTCAGAAGTGAAAGTCATCTGAACAATTCCACATTAAAGTGATCTGTAGGCAATGAAAAGGTTACTACGACTTTATACTTCAGTGTTTCATCTACAAATTCAGTGACTGCTGCCTTGCCTAAGTTGCATTTAAAAAAACAGTAGGTTGGTAATATTGCAATAGAAAATGGATGGCAAACTGACAACAGGTTCATAGTTACTGTGAATATCATCCAAAGGAGGACACACTCGGGACTGCAACACCCCCCACCTCCCCTTAAAGTACAATACATTATCAACACTTCATCTACATGTTGTGGGAGTAGAACCCACAGCATTCTGCATAAAAAGCAAGCATGCTACCTGTAGTGTTACTAACATTGCTTCTAAATTCTGTGGCACAAACAGTGACAACCATTTGCTAAACAAAACAGTTGCACATTGAAAACAGACTAAGCATGAGCAGTGATAAACGTATCTTCCCTTAAAGCTCAAAATTCCTTGAAAATACACAAGATCTCAATTCCTTGAAAATGCACTGAAACTCAGAATTAATTGAATGTACACTGAAAAATCATATTTTTTGAGTAGCCTGGTAGCTGTTGTAGTGGATTCAGGCTCTTGTCACCTGTAACCCAGGTACAAGGTACTAACCTGCCATCCCTAACTAGATCATTATACACACATACTCACACACACACACACACACACACACACACACACACACACACACACACACACACACACACACACACACACACACACCTACCAATGGTTCACTCGATGAAGCAGATATAAATAAGTCCATGTCCAGGCAGCAGAAGAAATAAGTACAAAGCAGGCATAAACGCAGCAGGAGCATTGTGTTTAAATTCTGCTCACTGACGTGGAAAAGAAGCAAGCCACAGCAGGTTATGTGCACTGATACATGCAGGCATATGCAGAGGGCATTCCTAAAGAAGAATGAACATCTTTACAAGCAACAGCAGGTGTGTGCATCAACGCATGCAGAGACACACAGATGCAAAGGGCAGAAGACGTTCTTAAAGAAGAACAACTGCTCTTAAAAGCTGCATGTAATTTATTATTTTTTTATTTTTTTAATTAAAAAGTAAATAGCTTTCTTAACCAGCAGGCTCTATCTGGGCCAGCAAGGGCCCTACCCAGCCAGCGGGAGCCACAGCCAGCCAGCAGGCCCTAGGTGACTGCCTAGGTTGTCTAGTGCTGGATCCAGCTCTGTTAAGGATATTGCAGGTGTTAGATTCATGATTCCTAAACCAGTTCCTCAACATTATACTACAGCATGTGGAGGAGTACATTTGGTTCTCCAAGGCAGCAAGGAAGAGCTTCAGCATCTTGAAGACATTTTACAACATAGCTCATTTTTCCAAAAATCCTAGGAGCCATAGATTGAATATACATATTACCATCAAAGCCCCACCTATTCTAGAGGGCCTGTGCTACATCAAGAGCAAGAGCTTCTACTCCATGAACTACCAGGTGGTCTGGAATGTTCCGACCATTATTTGTAATGTGTCTATACACCAGTTTGTCAGTGCACATGATTCACATACTTGTCACATGTCCAGCCTATATAAAAGGTTCTTGCAAGGGTATTTCCCATAGGATCATTTGGTTAGTAGGTACACATGCATACTAGAGAGACATGTCTACATACATAGGTACCTCCTAAGTAAGAAGGAGGCACATATAATATGTTGTTACTGTGTGCTGTAGATGATGCCAGATATGCCCTAGAACAATGGTTCATGATCCCCATCCACAATCCCCAGACCATGCAGAATCTGGCCTATTACATGGCTCATGTATAAACACAATATATGGTGGAGCATGTGTTTGGGCTATTGATGGAGGTTTCTTTTTTCTATACATATTTACAGAACTACTGTAATACAATTCAGATATCTGCAATGAGGCATTTGTTGTGTTTACCATGGATCACTACATTGCATTGTACAAACAGATGGATCAGCGGGTGCCCATACTGGTAGGGCCTTCCATACCAGTCATGGCAGCAGAAGAAAGGCAGGATGGAGAGTTACCAAAGGAACACGCAGAAGCAATGCCACAGCCAAAGGCAGAGGCAGTCGCTATACATTACAGAACTGTCAAAAAGGAAGGCATTGGGTCCACAATTGTGTGCTGTAGTGCAGAAAACCAAGAATAAAATGATGCATGCATCAGCATTCCCAGTCTCTGCATGGCAGTGCATGGGCTGTTAATGCTCTGAATCAGGCATCAACATGCCCATACAGCTTAGGGGTTAGGCAGGTCATATTCATCATCCATTGCACAGATGGGAGAATACAGTCACAGCTGAATACAAGATGAGATAGGGTTAGCATATCTCTCAACCTCCTAGCACAAAAAATCTGGACAAAGCCCAACATAATGGGGGGACAAAAGCCCAAAAATAGGGACAGATTTTAAATGCTGCTCTCATAAACTTAGAAAGTTGCTAAAATAACAGGATTTGTCTTAGCATGCATTTTTTAAAAGATATGAAGTCTGAAACTCAAATATATGTCATTATTTAATGACTTCACTTCTCAGATCCAGTGATGTGATAGAGAATCACAAATTTTATGAGGAACAGAATAAAAATATGATGCAAAAATATGGACAGTTGAGAGGTATGAGGTTCAGCACATAAGCCACAAAGTCTGGGACATTATTGTAGTCAGTGATCACAACCTCCAGTGATGTGGTAAAGCTGACATGATGTGCCTGTTGGCAGTGCCCACTATATAGACTTGTGGAGCCTGTGCTTGATGCTGTCTACGCCAGGTAAGGTGTAAAACTAATGGACCGTGAGCATCTACCCTGACTGGATGTACCATGTACTGATCTTGAAAGAATGCCATTGTTAATAACGTGAAGAAAACAAAAAAGGAGCGTAACACCATCGACATAAAACTGGAACTTTAATACAACAAAAACAAGAACAGGATAAGCGCTTTCAGCATGCGCCTTCCTCAGATCCTGAAAACAAATCCTACACACAACTATTTAAGAACCAGCTAACCAATCTAGTTAAAAGACAATTAAGCAATTAAAAAATGAGGTAATAAAATATAGCAACACTTGCTCCCCATTTGCATAGTGCACTTGTAACAAAAACATGTTTTAAAATAACTTAGATCCAAGCTTAGAACAAAACTACATTTTTTTAAATGCAATCAGCATAAAATATTAAAACTTATAGTAAATAAATAAAAACACTGCTGTCATAACCATTACACAGCTTGTAAATCTGTTAAAAACTCACAGCTCATAATGTTAACATAGCAGGTTCACAACCATAATATTGAAGAAGCAACAGTCACAGCCTGATATACAACAAACAAATAACTATTGTCATCGCATAGAAGTCTGGTGAACACTCAGAATTCATATTATGAACAAAATAGACACAAAACTCACCCATCAACAGCAGAATGCATTATAACTCCAAACTTAAAAGATGTCATGTTCACATCTCTGAAAGAAATGAAAGCTTGCATAAACACCTATTCTGTAAAAGTGTACAGAAGGAATATTACAGAGCTGACATCTGTAACAAAGATGGATAGGAAGTAAAAAATAAAAAATATATAATGAGCTTCCTTAATGGCAAAAAGTCAATCTCCGTTCCTTCAGGAATGGTTTAAGTGGAACAACACCATTAGGCCATAGGAAACAATCAGCCCTTAAGTCCATTATCCATTTAGATTCTTCCATTTCCATTTGATTTGTTACATCCCCTGCTCTTATAGTTGGACGAACCATTGCAAGGACCATAAATCTAAATGTATGGGTGGCATTATCTCGAATATGAGCATACAATGCATTCGTAACAACCTTAATGCATATATCAGATTGGTGCTTAAAAATTCTTTCTTTTTGCATCCTATTCATTTTGCCCACATAGAAACATGGGCAAAAAGTACAGGTAGCAACATATACCACATTCTTACTATTACAGTTGGCATTTCCAAAAAACTGGTATCTCCTTCCTGTAACTGGATGTGTAAAACGTTACTGGTATTGATAACAGTGCAGGCTTTACAACTGCCACATTTCCGTGTGCCAGAATGTGTATGTTCATTCCTTTTGGCTTTGCAGCTTTTATTGTAAAGCAACCTCTTTAGATTTTTCTTGTTCTTAAAACTAAAATGAGGTGTGGTCCCTACTATTTCTTTTAATCTATTGTCTGATGTTGACACAGGCCAGTATTTTTGATTATTCCACATATTGTAGAATTATCACTGCTGTAAGTAAGGCTGACCCTCATGGTCCCCTGCCCTACATTAGGACATATTCTATCGTCTTTCATCACTTCACTTGCCATTCCATTAATATACTGTTGAGAGTAGTAGGGTCTACCCTAATTCATTCTCAGATCTCTGGCATGATCTATTGTTATTCCTTCTCTGACTGGCCTGTAACCACGATCCTTGAAACCTTGTAACAGTGTATTGCTTTTCATGAGAAAAGTATCATCCCAAGTACAAAGCCTGGACACTCGAGTGACTTCGTTGTCAATCACATTGCGGAAAATATGTCTCGGGTGCATATTGGAAAAATGCACCATATGATTCCTCCACATAGGTTTCCAATACAGCACAGTATTTATCCCTTCAATAGGATCCAATAGGATCTTGACATCCAGAAATTCAATATCTGTTCTGGACATCTTAACAGCGAATTTTAGAAACAAAGTAGTCTGTGTTAAAAAATACACAAAACTTTGAACTTCTTCCTCACTTCCAGCCCATAGAATCATAACGTCATCCACAAATCTATTATAGAGGAACACATTCCCTTTCCATTGGAAGTTTACATTCAGTGTCCATAGCTCTTCCCACTGGGCCAACACGAGATTAGCATAGCTATTCACACAGGGGGTACCCAAAGCTTACCCCCCCCCACTTCTGCCAATAGTAGCTATCTCCATAAACAAATAAATTGCTCTCTAGCACCAGTTCCAATAGGCTGCAGACAACATAAGAGTCTAATTTCCTTTCTCTATACAAATCTCTTATGGCTTCAACATCATATGAGTTAGGAATCGATGTAAACAAACTATGAACATCCATAGTGACTAATAGCAAATGGGAGAAGTCATAGATGTTAGTAGTGGCTTCCTATAAATGCTGTAGGAACTGTGCTGTATCTTTCATTATGTTCTTGTACTCACTCAGTTGCTTTTTCAGCTCATTTTCCAATCCTCGGCCTGCCACTATGGGATGCATGGGTGGTTTAGAGCTGTTTTTATGGATTTTTGGCAGTCCATTGATGATAGGTATGACAGGATGTTCTACTACGAAAAATTCGTATAGTTCCTTTGTTATACTCCTATTCATAAGCATCTCATAAAGTACATCTTCTATCCTCCTTTTCATCACATCATCTTCTTTCTTCATAATTCTTAAGTATGTTGCTCGATCACTGAGCATATCCAACATACTTTCATTATAATCATCCATACTCATCACCACCACAGCTCCTCCTTTGTCAGCTGGTCTAATAGTTAAATCCTCTCTAGTTTGTAGTTCTTTTAAAGCATTCAATTCTTCTTTGGTAAATTCTGATAGTGTTTACCTTTGCCATCTGTTCTGATTTTGGCTAGTTCTTGCTCACATAAGTGTATAAAAATCTCAACCATAGGATGGCTTACGGGAACAAACGTGCTAGGCTTCCTAGGTGGTCTTTAAGAGTCATAATCTGATCTAACATTGGACCCAAAAATATGTTTTAATGTCCCATTACATCCAAAACACTTTATATCAGTCACAAACTCATGCAGCGGTGAATGTAAAGCTGGTATAAAATGTAATCCTTTCTCAAGTAGAGTAACAAACTCTTTTTTTCAGAATACTGTTTGAGATATTAACAACTAAGGAATTCATCACAGAACTTTCCTTCTCTTCCTTTCCCTGCTTGCGGGTCTGCCTACACGTGGCTCCTTCACATGTATTAAAAAAGGAAGTTGCTGTTCAATATGTAGATGTATCGATCATTTCTTGGGTACGGCTCCTGCTTGTACAGTGAGCATAGAGGATGATTCATTCATACAAGTAGGATTAGGAGCATTTGTTGTATTGTTAACTTGCTCCATGGGAACCTCAAGGGTTCCTTTAGTCAAACATTCTATATCATCATTTTGAGCACACACACTCCCATTGGTTACATTTATATCAGTATGGGCTCCATTCACTTGATGAACTTCAGCTCTAACTGTCACTTTATGGCGCATTTCATCTCGCCTCTTATGCATCTGGTTGGCTGCAGTGACCTCATTCACACTCCTCTTGTCACCCTGCCTGGGGGCTCTAGGCCATTCAAAAAGGTGGCCTTGTTTAATATCATTGTAATAACGTGGTCAATGTCCAGAACTGGGTTTAGCAGGCTATGTGCCCACAGGTAATAGAGAAATGGTAATACTGCAAGAACATGCTTGTGCAGCCTGATGAGGTGTTACAGGTGTTGAACCAGAGGAATGACATTGGCATGATCTGGATAACTCTCATATCCTGGGGTGTTAGGCTGTGTGTCCATAGGCAATAATAATACTTTCTCACCAATGGCCTGTATAATAGTCTGACTTGTGATGGTTTGTAGCCATCTTCCTCTCATTCAGACACTCACACGACCATGGAAGGCATGGTCTGTGGAGTCAGACTAGATGGCAGTTACAATGTGTCTCACTGAAACACCTGTAAAAGCAACATTTACCATCAATGATTTCAGCAGCATTGAGTGTTGTTTGCCATTAAACTTTATATCACTGTGCAGTTAGAGCTTGTTATCCTGTAAGCTATAGAGCACACTCAACCTCTCCACAATTCTGTGTGTAATAGCTGTTTGTATCTGGATTATTGACCTGAATATCTGTAGGTTAATGCTGAGTGTAAATGTTGATCTTTTGTGCTAGATCCTACATTGTGAAAGCAGGAGCACACATGATACCATTATTTGTCGACACATATATGCCCCTATATCCCTTTCCCATGGGCTATATATTGCTGCACATTAAACCACAACTATAGCATACATTGACATATACCTTTCTGGGGTACATGGAAAAACAGACATGCATGCAGGAATTGATCAAAGCAGGTGGGAAATGATCAATGCTTCCCTTCAAACCTGCCATAAAATGTGCTATAGAGCACTGCAGTATTCTAGCTAGAGAGTTGTGAAAAAGGCAGCTGCCCCAGGTGCATCAAAAGTTGTTGTTTTTTTTTTCTGTTCCATATTACTGCCACTCAACACTTTTTGCCCTGTAACCAGGAAGGGCGTGCAACTACAAGCCGAGAAGTGATCCGAAGTCATGGACAGGATTGTTTCAACAACCGCAAAGTGTTAAGTGGCAGTAATATGGATTTATCAAACAGTTTTCCAAATATTCTCATCACTGTATTGAGTTAATCGGGTAACGGAGCACAGGGAATATCTGTTGCTTCGTCATTGGTGGGAACGGAAAAAGTTGACTGTTTCATTAACAGGGAACTCGATGTTAAAGTGTTGTTGGCTCATAAATATGAGTTTAAAATATCGGATAAAGAAACCAATTTAGACAATAATGATTCTTATAGTGGCAGTGTTTCCAAATTGGAACAACTGCTTTTTAAATACAAATCTTTAGACTTAGATCATTTATATTTAATGGAATGTTTAACATTAGGGATTGTACCTAAGGGGCTCAGGATTTGGAAATACCCCAATGGGGTGGTGGAAGGTTCTGAATTTTGTAAAGAATTACTGAATATATTTGACTGCTGTGATTTTGATATTATGAAGGTTATTATCAAACAGAATGAAAAAAATGATGAAATGTTTGTGTGAAATTGAATGCATTAACCAACATGTATTAAGTGACTTGTATACTGTCGAAAGTGAAAAAATCAAGTACCGTGTAATGTTAGAAAAGGTTGAAAAGAAATGTAAGGATGTTTATGGTAGACAGACTAGGAAATTAGAATGTGATCAGTGTGAATATAGGGAACAACGAGCATACCCCAAAGCTGAGATTACCCAAAAGTTACCAACAGGATAGTCACAGGGGTCCAGTTTCTCATTTTGAGTCAAATCAGTTCAGGAGTTCACCACCTTATGCAGGACCCCATGATATGGAGATACACAAGGAAGGGCATAATACTAATTTGGATGACCCTTTAAAGTACCCTCATCTCTGGAGGTCGGAGAGGATAAGGAACATGGGGCCTGTGAATTACAATCGTACTGGTTGGAGAGGGGGATACAGGGGAAACAAACTGTAGCTCCTACAGAAAACCCTATTTCCAGGGTTATTATTAGTGAGAGGTTTAAACATAATTTAGGAGGTACCATATTTTCAACTATAGCAGATTGAAAGTACAAGAACTTCATTTCAGCCTTTTTTCCAAGGGGTTCAAATTCATTCCCCATAGGAAGGCTGAGATTGACAAAGTGGTAATTCACTTAAAGTTGTTTATCAGGAAAAAAAACTGGAGCTTTTATTTAATGACCATGAAAACAGAGGTCACAAAGACAGTACTTTAAGTACGAAAAGTATATACAATCCCCCTTTGGATCCCCAGCTCAAGAACTTTGAGAATTTGCTTGAACAAGAACTTAGGAAGGGTATTTCTGAGAATGATGGATGTGTTGGGTGATACTAACAAATACATCAGAATTTTTCTCAGTGAAATAAACTTAGTGTATAAGAGGATTTTTATGACACTTAACAATTTAACTGTTGAAAGGATTAATAGATCTGGATTCATTCAAATTTTTACATAATGAAAGACCAAAAATCCCCAACATATTTGGCATTCCTAAGGTGCACAAGAGCATAGAATATCCCCCTTTAGGCCTATAGTTTCAGATGAAGGGTCTGTGACAGCTCCATTTGCAAAGTTTTTAGATTTCAAGTTGAAGACACTTTCTATGAAATGTAAAGACACACTTAGGGATTCATGGGACTGCTTAAGCAAATCAAACCCGACTTATATAGGGAAAATACGTTTTTCATTACTATTGACATTGTGGATCCTTTTTCCTCCTTTCCACATGAGTTGGGTTTGATGTGGTTGGAAGAAGCCATGGTGGAAGCAGGGGGTTTATCTAATTGTGATTTCAGGTATGGTTAACCGTTATGGACCTTGTGTTGAATAACAATTTTATCCATTTCGAGGGGGAATTTTTTTGACAAACTAAAGGGATGGCAATTGCCAACATTGTTTTGTCCATGTGGGAAAGAAAATACATTTTTCAATCAGTATATCTGGGATGCTGGAATTTTTGCAAACGTTATCTTCACGATATTTGTCCTTTTTGGATCGATTCTAAAAAAAGTTTTTTGAATTTTTCACATATATTTCTAGTACCACTGATTTTTTGCGATTTACTTACATTATATAAGATAGCAGTATGAATTACCTAGACCTCACTATACACAAGTTTCAAGGAAGGTTCAAGTCAACTGTGTTTAGGAAGGAGACTTACTCCAACTGTTTTTTTTTATTTTTCACCAGTGCCCATCCTTTTAGTCAGAAGAAGGGCCTGGTCAAAGGACAACTAGTGAGGGGTAGTAGGATCTGAGGATGAGGACTTCATCATAGAATGTCAGTTGTTGAAAAGTATGTTTATCCAAAGAGGGTATCCATCCCAACTTCTGAGAGATATTCAGGAGGGGGTTGATAGGGACAGACGTGACAGGTTTGCTCCTATATTGGGTAAGGATGATGTTGCTTTGGTTAGATCAGTAACAACTAATGTAAAAGAAGGGAATTTTGAACTGTCTTTTGTGATTAACTACAATGGGGACACTGGAGTTATCAGGAACATCACTGAAAAGGAATGGGACAGGTTTGCTGCTATATCTGATTTAAATATATTTGGGAAACCTTTAAAATGTATTTTCAGGAAGGGTTTGAACATTAAAAACCTTATAGAAAAAAGAAATGAGGCCATTGAGCTCTAAATTAAAACTGAGAGGTACAAGACTTTAATATGTTATTTTAGGCATTGTCCACCTGAGGGAGGTCTTGTATTTGTATTTTTAAGCAATTTCTTTAAGTAATATTTTGAATTAAGTTTTTATAATATTTACTGTTATATAGTTTTTATAATACTAGGCAAGGATTATAAATGTGTTTTTACATATACCCATATATATATATATATATATATATATATATATATATATATATATATATATATATTTTTTTTTTTTTTTTTTTTTTTAAGGAACTTTTCTACATGATGGTTTTATACAAGTCTATTGTATTTGTGGGTTTACATTTTACTAATTCTTATATTACGTGGTGATTTTGACTGGTGTTCGATTTAATTGTGTAGGATATTTAAACACCATTTTATTTTATTTGAGTATTGCATCTGAAGTCTGTTATATGATGAAAACATATCAACATGAGAACGTTTATGTGGTTTATGTGCTTTTACTGCTGTGACTCATGTTTTTGGAACATTTTTGAAACATTAAACTTTGCCTTTTCCTATCTGTAGTGTTTGTCCTTCCGAAGGTGCTTTTTGTTATATTCACCACCTCCTTCATTTTGTAATTTATTTCACATACTATCATATTCATAACTAACAAAGAGTATACAACTCATTGTGCATCCCTGTCTTGCACCACTCATCATATGCACCTCTTGGCTTCACCAGCCATTAACAAGTATTTTTACTTTTTTATTACTATACGCTGGCATACATAATTTCCTAATTTTCTCACTTATACTATATTCTTTTATTATTCCCCATAATATTTCATGTCTAATTGTATCAAAAGCCTTATTAAGGTCTCCTATCATGAATTTCACTTTTTCTTTTCTATTCATAATATCATCCACAATTTCTCTACCTATCACTAATAATTCTTGACAACCCTTCCCCTTTAAGCTATATATACACTATCTTCCATAATATTTTCCATTTTAGTTTCAAATCTCTTTTGTATTATTTTCATAAAGATCTTATAATCATTATTATTCAATACTATCAGTCTCCAGTTTTTAATTGTCTGTCTTCCTTCCTCCATATATATTCTCTCCTTATTCTCTATATCTGTTAACTTTTTTTTACTTTCCATACTTTTCACTACCTTCTTTTTTTCTTGAAACATTTCTTGCACATATTGTATTATACTATTCATAATATTTTCCTAATATCCTGTCCTTTCCTATATCATAATATTTTCCTGAGTTATTTCTATTTCTCCTTTTACATTTTTTTATTTCTCTTAGAACACTACCATCTTCTTAAGCAACTTGATACATCTTTTTTCCTTATAAAATTATCTTTACTCATATAACAATTATTTTCTCTTGATTTCTTTCATATAATTATTTTTCTTTGTCAAAGTACTTTCTATCTTTATGTTCTGAATCCTCCAGTGCATCATTATATGTACTTTTATATTTTCCTTTCAGTACTTTTCCTGCATATTATTGCAACTGTAAAAAACATTTTTAGATTTTTCTTTAAATATCATCCACCATTCAGACCAATTTTTTATAAAATGTTCTCATATTAATATGATCTGTCCATAACTGCATTACTGATCTCTTTCCTTCTTCAGTCCATGCTTACTCATTTCTCATTTTTATTCCTTTGCCTATTTTTATATATTCCTTGTTTTCCTTTTTCTCTAGCCATATTGCAAAATGATCAGAAAATTTTAACTACCTCCTCTTTTCCAGTAACTAAACCTTCTGATACTATAAAATAATCTATATCAGTTCTATACATACCCCTTTTGTAAGTCCATGAATTTTGTTCCAAAGTTTTAATTTACCAAATCTTATAACTTCTAAAATTTGTCCTATATCATTTCCATTCTTGTATGCTTGCCTCTTAAATCGCAATTAAAGTCTCATGTTATTATAATATTCAAATGTATCACTACTTAGTCTAAAATGTGATAAAATAAGCTTTACCTTTTTTACAATTAGTATAAGCATGTAATGTTACAATTCTATCTACTTGTTATTTCCATTTCAAATCTGTAATGGTTAATAATCTCATTTTTGCTAAAATAACATCTAACGTCTTTATGGTATTTCTACAGAATGTGGATATTCCAGAACATCTCTCATTTCCCAAATTCTAGATTATTTTTCTCTCCCATGGTTATTCTATTTGTAATCATGTTTTCATTTGTTAAAAATGTTGTGTCTTCTAATATAATTACAGTTACACTACATGTATTATACCACTCCAAAATACCTATACCTTTTACAATATTCTTAATACTATTCACATTGACAGAAAGCACTCTACAATTTTCATTCTTACTTTTCCTTAGATGGTTTCATAAGTAGATAGCTAATTACTGGGCCAGCTGCCCCAATGGGATATTCTAAGCCTAGCCAGTCTCCCCAAGATAAGAATCAAACACTGCACCTGTGTCTCTGAGTCGAAAAACTCAACCCTTATACCAACCCCCAACCATTTGCACTATATATTCTTTCTATCTATTTCCTTTCTTTTTTCTTTTGTACTTATGTCTTTAAATTTTTTTTTTCTGGCTTTTACCATTTTACCAATGGAATTCTTTTTTTTCTTTTACTATCGCCCAATTTATGACTTCTTCATCACTTATTTCAGAACTGTCTTCGATGTCCTCTTTATTAATGTTTTTCCTCATCTAACCATTCTTCTGTTTATACTACTTCTAAAATTTCTTCTCTTTGTTAATTCTTCTCTTTCTTTTTCCTTATTCTCATTTTTACAATCTATCCATAAATGTCCAATTTTGTTACATTTATAACATTTCGGTTCATATTTTTTTACATGATGTCCCATTTCCCCACAAGTATAACATTTTCCTTTATCACGGTTACTTATCAAATGTCCTTCTTAAACTTAATGTTTTGGGCTGTCCCCAGTATTGTACAACACCACTATTCCCCACCATATTTATCATGCTTGGTATATGTATATTTTTTTCTCTTTATATTTTTAACACAATATTACAATCCCATTTGCCAGTCCATAAACACCTTTTACCATGAACTTTTGCAATATCCAGTACTTATTTACATACAGTTTGCAAATGTCCTTTCAAAGTCTTTCTTTCCACCTCTGTTCAAAATTGTACATGCATTTTCATTTTTTTCTTTTTCTTTTTTTTTTTTTTTTTTGGTTTCCCTGTTAAATGCTTTTATCACATAAGACTCCATGGATTACAGTCTTTTTTCTAAATTCTCCAAGAACATTTTCCATTGAAAAAAAACAATCTGAAATAAATCAAAAAATGTTGTTGATAAGAATAAATGTCTTACCTCATTTGCTTTTACACCCAAAGGAGGTATTAAATTGTCTCACACTTTATAGCTGCCCATTTCTTTGCCATCTTTACTTTGAATCCTTACCACATATCTCCATTTATCATTTTCTTCTGCATCTTTCTTTTCTGCTACTCCCCTTTTACCTTCTTTTACTTTCTCTGCATACATTTTCTTTTCTGTCTCATAACTATTCTTCAGGATTGTATCTGCATCCTCCTTTTGTATTTTCTCCCTAATGTCCCTCCAAAGAATATCTCCTTCATTGTCTGGTTCATTCTGCATCACCATTTCTTTAAGAAAATTATCCCACAACCAACACTTCAGGGTTCTAATTATACATCCATCTTTTGCCGACTCATCCCCATCAGACATCTTTCATTGAAACATCTCTTCAGAATCCTGCATGCATTTTCTGGTCTCAGTATTGGCTTTCTCCTCAATTTCTCCCACCACTCCATTATCTCCTTCTCTCTCCATCTGCCTCCCTGTTTCACCCTGTCACCTCCACACCTGGAATGGAAACAGGAAATGTTCATTTAAAATGGGTCCCACTCACAACAGTGATGAGTGGGGGATGTTCCCTGATGCCCCAGACAAATTTCTCCTAGTAGTATAAATGCCACCTTGGGTTTGCCCTGAAAAGAACCTACTAACCTAGTGGGACTAACCTGGTCAACATAGAATAAATAAAAAAAATAAAATAGTTACTACCACTGTCTGTGAATTGTTACTGTTGTGCAATGCCCTATCAAACATGCTGAAGTTAGTCTTGCACATCACATTGACCAAGAAATGTATGGCTAGTATGTTCATGCATATAGCATATGTATACCCATAGTGCAGCAATGAAGTGCTACAGCCATGTCTTAGTGTGCATGGTGTGCAGTGCAGTTCAGTGCCATGCTACAGGGCACATGATCCATAAACATGCATCTTTGCTCATGGGACTGCCATTTTACTCCCTGAGCAGACCAGAATGAGTGGCCATGGATACTTCATACACTGTGGAATACAGGATTCCACCATGTGGATTATTGTCCTGTGTTATGAGATCATCATATAGCAAGTATGCCAAAATGTATGCTTAACAGAACCATGCTTGAAAAACACGGGTTCTACAATGTGAACCATGTTTGCACTAGGAAACAAAAGTTATGGATGATCAGACAACCATATACATGTATATTATATCCTGTCAATGCAGATTTATTCTTGCCATAAAGTAATCACATCACAGAATCTGTATTTTGCACATGGAAAAGAAAACTACATAAGATGAACAATAACACACCATTTACAGTGTTAGAAATTAAAGTTAAGCCACCCTGGCAAAACAGGTTAAGAATATATCAGGACAGTGTCAAGCTCACTGAATTAGAAATAAGCCAATATGAATGATATCAGAGTAAAACACATAAAATGTTTCCTCTGAAGGAGTTCCATGCCACATAATGAATGGAATGTTTGGAAGACCCAAGTGTAATGTGTAAACAGCAGTGTAACTCCATGTATCTCTCATACCTTCAGTAATATACACCATGCAGTGCAGGGGATACTGTGCCACTGATGCTCCTCGTGTTGAGTATTATCATAGGTAACATGTTTTCTGTACAGCTTGTGTACTCCGTACATGTCTTGACCAGACATAGACAGCTAAAGTAAATCAGTACACTTCAGCCCTGGTGATCCATTACTCAGAATTATACAACAGCAGGCCCTGATAAAGTCAGGATGACATACCATTATTCATGGAACCAGCAGCTGGAGGCAACAACTGTAGCAACACAATAACAGGAACACAGAAAAACAGCTTGTTGAAATGCAGATGACACTGCTTATCTAAATGACGTTTCAGGTACATGAATGTAAAGCAAGAAACCTGCACATCTGCCCATAGCTGTAGCCCTTCTGAATGGCATGTTGTTGCAATATGTCTGTGTAACCATCCATATAACACTCATTTGTCATGTAACATGGCACATACCTATTTGTTTACATACTTAGAACTGTGGCTGAGACGTTCACATGTGCATTTGTATTGAGTAAATTACAAAGACATTTCACATCATGACAATTGGCATCATATAATACATAAGGAAGATAGGACAGGGATAGCACAGGACCATATAACAACAGGAACTAACAGATCCCTTATTAACTAGCTCATCACTGGCCTCAGTTCTTTAGACTGGGTTAAAATGTGTGATGTGGTCATGTTCATCCCAGGGAGAACATTGGCAATATTAGCAAAAAAAGTTTTAGGAAAGACCTCTACATGCATATAAATATTGTAGTAGTCGAGTTGCATTTTTGCTTTCTCATGAAAATAATGAGACCAGTTGCAACCTGTCAGTTTCTGTACCAGCATAAATTTTGTTCAGAATCATATGAATACACTGACACTGTATTTATGTATGTCTTTATGTATGTATGTACTTATTTGTGTATTTAATGCTTGCTAACAAGGATGGGCCACTACCTGAGCCATAAGGCCAAAGTAAATGTGAAAAGAAACAGAAGTAGATTTCAGTAATCCTGCATCACGTCAGGTAATGTTTTGCAATATAACAGAGTTTACATTTCAGATATTAAAGGACAACAACGGGATTATATTACTAAATACTCAACTTCTCTGTCCTTTGTCTCCCTATTTATTGTCCCTGCTATGAATAAACAAAACAGCATTTAAAATATTTTAAATTGATTGTTGCTCTCCACTAGAACAGTGCCTTATTGTACTGTGGTAGTTTCACTTTCAAAACACTTTTATCCTGCCCTGGAAAAGTCTCTAATTCATTGATGTCAAGGCCACTGAATACAGGTAGTTTTCTGGCCAATTCCCTCATCAAACTGACATCACTATGACCATCCTAAAAACCCACCCATGCTGTGATGTCACAGCTCCCTGTTCCTTCCCCTACCCATACAGAAAGTAAAGGCTAGAACAAGGAAACAGTAAATGAGTCAAGTATCCTGCTGTGAGCTGTCAATCACAGCAGGTAACAGATCAAATTACCCTTAGCACTTTGACAGCTATAGAAGTTAGATGTGAAGGGAGAATGGGAGATGAGTCAAAGTAGTACAATTCAGGCTTCACAAAAAGCTGCAGTTTAGCCATTCTAAAAAGAAGCAGCAGTAAAAAGCACTTTGAAAGTCTGTTCTGTTTCATTTGCACTGTTTATGTTTTAAGTAGTCATTGAACGGCATAAAATGTTACTTAAAACTAACTGACTGAAAGGCAGCAGTGTATGCATGTAAAATCAATGCAGTGACAGGACCTTTAGGAAGAAAGAGGCCTGCGTGATGTAACTTTTTACAGATGAGTACTGCATTGTGGGATACCTAGAGGCAGACTAAACAATCAGAATTACTTCAAGATGCCAGACCCCATGTGATCAGACTCAGAATTTATGTATAAAAATATTTAAAAACCTGTAAATAGCCCCAGAGTGCAGTTAAAATGTAGGAAACACCAAACCATGATGAAATAAACATGCTTTTTGAGTCTGTGGGTGTGGTTCTCCTTTAAATTAAAATCATCATTAGAATAGTTTAATTCCCTGGAGGTTTATATCCACATCTATATGTATATTTATATCTATCTATCTATCTATCTATCTATCTATATGAGTATTATATACATTATCTCTGCACACATTTCATCATGTGGTGTTTTTTGTCAGTGATATAGTTGGTCAAATTATATAATAGTCATAGTACAATATATCGACCATTACATAATTCCTGGACTTTTCTCTTTTGTTCAGATTTGTGTGACTCTGGAGTTAGTATGTTTAAATTCTGAGATATGGCACAAAGAACCCCCACATCAGGGGATGTTGTGGTTGAAGCCCCAATGTAATTTTTTTTTTAGTTTTTCTTCTTGTAATCGCAAATGTCACCTATTGGCTTACATTTGTGATTACTTTTTTTTATTTTAGTTAAGATTAATTGTAATTGCCAATGATTTTGTGTTTTGATCAAACTCACTGTCAATTATTCATTATAAACTCATATATATATATATATATATATATATATATATATATATATATATATATATGGATCTACTTTGTTTAAACGAAAGTACGTTTAAATGAATTTGACTTACCCAAGCTGATTTCTCTGAAACAGCATTTCAATGAATGCACAGACTGCCCAATTCCTTTCCCTGTGAAAGGAACCACTTGGCCACCATAGTAAGTAACTGAAATGGAGCAAAAGTAAGCCCACCAAAGTGGAGGGCTGCACCACCCACACCCCCATCTTGGGGGCTTCACCACTCACACCCCCCCTACTTAAATAAGCCAACTCCGAGATCACACTAAATGGAAGAGAGGGCACAGGTCACCATGGTGGCCAAGAGGTTCCTTTCACAGGGAAAGGAATTTGGCAGTCCATGTGTTCATTGTAATGCCGTTTCAGAGAAATCGGCTCTGGTAAGTCAGATTGGTTTAAATGTACCTTCATTTAAACACAGCAGACCATATATATATATATATATATATATATATATATATATATATATATATATGTGTGTGTGTGTGTGTGTGTGTGTGTGTGTGTGTGCATATATATATATATATATATATATATATATATATATATATATATATATATATATATATATATATATATATATATAGAGAGAGAGAGAGAGCTATATATATATAGATGTATAGATATATGTGTGTGTATGTGTGTGTGTGTGTGTGTGTGTGTGTGTGTGTTGTGTGTGTGTGTTTCTGTATAATTTCCAAACCATGAAATTCATCTTTAAATGCCATGAAAGGCTGTTGCATGCTGTACTGTAAAAAAATTGTAAGTCTGAACAAGCAGTCGTTTCCATACTTATTATGTTTACATCAGTGGCGACTGGTGACTTCAAATTAAAGGGAGACTGCAATAGACAGCTGAATGGGTGGGGCCAATGGGAAGGGGTGTGACCAACTAGAAAGGGGTGGAGCTATGCTCAAAACCACAACAACTGGAACTTTAATTAAATACGCTGCCCTGGGTGCCAAACCGTCATTACGAGAGTCCAATCAAGACAAAATGAAGTGTAGAAGAAAAAAATATTTCAATGCATTGGCTACATGACAACTTACTTAATATCTATATGGAAACACAAAGGTTGTGAGGCATGAAAAAATAAATTGCTTTTTAAATACATTACTGGAATGCAAGTCAAAATCAAGTATAAAAAAAACAAGCAGCACTCAGCTCAAACCACTTCTCCTTGTACCACAGTTCTAATTATAATTTATATTCAACTTTATAAAATTATCAAGTAACATGCTGAAAGAAGCAATCTCTGTGATACCCTCACTTGTAAAAATGTTTCTTATAGGTTCATAGGTTCATACTAGGCTATCTGCCCTAGGGCATTTATAAGCCTAGCCAGAGTGTGTTTGGCTTTCGCCACCCATTTTAAATTAATTTTGCTATGCCCTTTTTTGAGGTTAGTATACTGTGCCTCTGTCTAACAGTGACACAGAAGTGATACCCAGGATAAACCTACGATCTCCCATCTACTCATCAAGATTCTTCTTGAAGAGAGTCAATGAGGGACTCTGCCTAACCTGGACTGGGATTTTATTCCAGAGTGAAGGGAGCCTTTGGGTTATGAATCTGTCCCTCCAGCATGTCCTATTTATTTCAGTGCTGAGGTTCAAGTCTCTTGAGCGCGTAGCTCGATGGGATTTGGATTTTCTGAGGTGCAGCATGTCCATTAATTCCAGGTTGGACACGGCTTTATACGTCAGGCACAGATCACCTCTGAGCAGGTGGTATGCCACTGAGTAGAGCTGGAGTTTCTTTAACCGGGCAGCATATGGCATCTGTTTGAGCCCTTTGATCCTCTTGGTGAGGTACTTTTGGGGTCTTTCCAGTTGCTGCAGGTGTCTGGTAAGGTACATCCCAAAAGGGGCATTGTACTCAATTATGGGCCTGATGAGGGATGAGTAAAGAGGCACGATGACCTCCCCTGATCTAGATGTGAATCCCTTCATGATTAGGTGGGCTATATAAAATGTTTTTCTAACCACTTTGGCCACGTGGTTGTCAAATGAGAGATTGCTATCAGCTTGGGTCCCCAGGTTCCTAATTACTTCTTCTGTACTTAATGGATTGCCACCTATGTGGTAATTTGTGGGCACTTTGTTTTTGCCAAAGGGGATGACTATACACTTTTTGGTGTTTAGCTTGAGGCCATGGCTCTGGCACCAGTTGTCTGTTTCTATGAGGCCCTTTTGGAGGATGCTTGTGTCGGCTGTTTCTTATCCAAAAAAGACCTGCCGCCTGACAACAACTATCTACTTGTTTCATGGAGAACACATGATCAAAGTAAAAAATGAACAGCAAACAAGAAACAAGCTCAAGATAAATTGCTTAAAGGATTACTGCACAAGTTATGGACCACACATGATAAATTGGCATTCTGTTTAGTTTACGGGTAAAGCCTGCAGAGATAACTGCAAGTCTCCAACAAATGTAATGAGCTTCTGAAAATACTGTAATCCTGTCCTTTATTACAAATACTGTCATATGCATTTCAATACCTAAGGCTTATTCGTTATCTAGTTATGTAAATATTCTCTGCATGGCAACAATGAAAAGGCTTTCAATGTTGGTAATTCTTTAATGGTATGCTTATTAAAGCTTACTTGCATCTTACAATCTCCGTAAAGCTTACCTGATGGTCATTAAAGCATTGCTACTTTAATACAGAGCAAGAGGGCACTGCAACAGCATGCATTTTCTGAATAATAAGAAGCATAAATCAACAGTATAAAAATATGACAGAAAACCAGAACATTCTGCAAAATCAAGGACAGATGAAAAGCCACGGTCATACTTGTGGTCTGCCTTGGATGGGGGAATACTCTGCACACTTACACTGCATAACTGCTCCTTGCCTTGCTTGGACACATCCAGAGCCACTACAGTGGGGAGTGGAGTGCAACAAGTAGGTCACAGTTTGAAATGTCTCTGGCTGACGGTGATGGCTCTGATACTCATACCTCTCAAACTCAGAGCAATAAATCTGGACAAAGCCATAGATAGAAGTGGGACACAGGCCCGAAAATAAAGACAATTTTTAAGTATTGCTCTTATAAACTTAGAAAGATAATAGAATAGTAGTAGGTCTTGCATTAGTATGAATTTTTGAAGGGTATGAAATCTGACACCCAAATGTCTGCCATTATTTTCTAACTTCAATCTTTAATGATTTGCTACTAATTTGTCAGAAAACCATAATTTTAGGGAAAACAGACCAAATATGTTATGCAAAAATATAAAATTGCCACACAATACAGCTGGGAACCTGTCAAAGAAGGGACACCTTTTTAAAATTAGTACTGTTAACTTGAGCAGCTGATAAAATAAGAGCATCTAAATACATTTCTGAAATAAAAGCAATCTATAACTCTGATCATTACAGTTATTTATAATTGTAAACCCTCCACGTTTTCTTCCAAAATTGCCATTTTGCAGTGGGATTATTAAGGGGAGAGCAACATTTTGAGCCAAAATTGGAGACAGTTGAGAGGTTTGGATATTCCTAATTCTATAAAGCGATTTATTTACACGTACCTCTCAACCTCTTAATGCAGGAAATCTGGATATGGCCAAATATATTGGGGGAACATACAAACAGTACTAAAAAGACAGTTGATAGAATAACAGGTCTTGCTTTAGCATGCATTTTTCTGAAGGTTATGATGTCTGAAACTCAATGTCTGTCATTATTTAGTGACTTCTTTCCTAAATGATTTGGCAGAAAACCACAAATTTTATGAGGAACAAACCAAAAATAAGAAGCAAAAATCTATTCATTTTACAAAAGTCTGGACAGTTGAGAGGTATAGTTCAGCCCGGGCTGTCTGAGTTTGCTGCCCTTCACCCCCTCACAAAATCATGGTCGAATGGAGCGTCCCCCCTGCAGCCATTCCAATGTCCCATTCCTTGGTTATTTTGCCCCATTTGCCATAAACACTGTAATGTGTATACTGCTTTACTTCTGCGATGAAATGGATTTCATTTGAAAGTTTTATTTTATATTTTACAGCATAAACCCTAATAGATATCTGCTAAACAAAGCAATGCAGTCTCACAATGAAAATAGACTTAGCATTAAAAATTCTCTGCCCTTGAAACTCACATTCATTGAAACAGCATTGAAACCCACATTCAAAGAAAATACATTTTGCCAGTGGCAGATAAACATTCA
Source organism: Protopterus annectens (assembly GCF_019279795.1). Lineage (NCBI taxonomy): Eukaryota > Metazoa > Chordata > Ceratodontiformes > Protopteridae > Protopterus > Protopterus annectens. The sequence continues at coordinate 1,848,504,082 of NC_056735.1, forward strand.
TTTTGGGCTGTTTTCAAATCATAGGCCCCTTGAACACAAAACATACACATGCTCTTTGATACACTTTCCTGACTGTATTAAATTATATTACAGTTCAACTGCCCAATTCAGAACATTTCCATCATAAAAGTCTACTCAAACTTCAACAGTCCACCAGTATCAGTAAATATGCACGATCTCTGAAGAAATAAAAGCCATCTAAATAATTCCACATTAAAGAAATCTGTTAACTAATGAAGAGGTTACTGCTAGCAAACAACTTTATATGTCATTGTTTCATCTACAAATAAAGTGCCTGTTGCCCTTGAGGAATAAATTGCTTATGTTGCATTAAAAAAATTATAATGCTAGTAATATCGCAATAGGGAAAGGATGGCAAACTGATAACAGGTTCATAGTTACTAGGTATCTTCGCCAAAGAGGACTGCAGCATCCATCCCCTTTAAAACAGAGTACAGTATCAGCAATGGATCTACCTACTGTGGGAGTAGAACCCACAGCCTTCTGCATCAAAAAGCAAGTACACTACCTGTTGTGCTATTTACAATGTAAGCAGACACAGCATAAGCAGCACTAAACTTGTGTTCCCCTGCAGCTCTCAGCTCCTTGTAAAATCTACTCGACACTCAGCTGTATCTCTGAACTTTGCAGCACAAGAAATCTGGACAAAGTCAAAATTTATTTGGGGGGGACAAAAGCCCAAAAACCAGGGACACATTTTAAATATTGCTTGTATAATGTTGGAAAGTTGCTAGAATAAAATGCTGTGTTACTACTATACATTTCACTGCCAAATATTGAACCCAGGTCCCTGTGCTAAACAGCCAGAGAAACATACCACTATGCCAAATCATCTATTTTTATGAAAGAAAGGAAGACTGAAACTTAAATGGCTACCATTTAGTGAATTCAGTTTTCACCATAGCTGTCAACATCTTAGCACAAAACACCTGAACAAAGCCAATAATGGGGGAATACAGCCCCCAAACATATTCAGTGAGTTCAGCTATCACCATAGCTCTCAACCTTGGCACAAAAAACCTGGACGAAGCCAATAATGGGGGAATACAGTCCAAAAAGTAGGGACAAACATCCACTGAGGACACCAGAGCAAACCCACACAAACACAGGGAGGACATGCAGACTCCGCACAGAAGGCACACCAGCCAAGAATCAAACCAGACAACCCATAGCTGTCAGGCAACACTGCTACCACGACACCACAGAACTACTGTCTGTTTTAAGTAACCAAAATACAGAAACCACAGATTTTTATGAGGAACAGACAAATATGAGGCAAAAATCTGCAAATATTTTAGAAATGGTGGTGGGTAGGGAATTCAGAGTCTTGTCACTTGGGCCCAAGGTACAGGGTTCAAGCCTTATTCTCTACCCACCACCATGAAGCAACTGGGGCATTTCACACACACACATTCACACACACACACTCCTGCAGCTCCCCGATTCACACACACACTCCTGCAGCTCCCTGATTCACACACACACTCCTGCAGCTCCTCGATTCACACACACACTCCTGGAGCTCCCCGTTTCATACACACGCACTCCTGCAGCCCCCGATTCACACACACACTCCTACATTTCCCCGATTTACACACACACACTCCATCCTGCAGCTCCCTGATTCACACACACACTCCATCCTGCAGCTCCCCGATTCACACACCCACCCTACCTGTCTCATGGCCAGGCGATCCTGTACTTGGTCTTCCATGCTGGTGTGATTGGTCCATCCTGCAGCTCCTTGGTCTTCCTTGCTGGTGTAATCCTGTACTGACAACAAATCTATCCTGCTCCCTGATTTTGGTCCTCCACGCTGGCATGATCCTGCAACTCCCTGTACTGGCAACAAATGTAATCCTAGCCCGCTCATACTGGTCTCGGTCTCCTGCGAGATGTGAGGAGGCTGGAGCCTCCTGCTATTGGTCCAGACTGCGGATGATGCAGTCTGGTGACCGTCTGGTTTGTGCGGTCATCACTGCATAGATCTGTGGGTTGGAAGGGAGGAGTTTACTCCCTTCCCTATCCGGACTGCCTAACTGAGCAATCTGGAGCTCAGGAATGCCTGAGCATGCATGCTTGGTGTTTCTGGTCTGCATAACACAGCAGCCAGGAACTAAGCATGCATGCGTACAGTCCGAGATTTTATTTTTTATATGTTCTATGGTTTTTATATGTTCTGTGGGAACTGGGGACTTTATTTCATGCACAGGTGGGAGGGCTCACAGTCCTATAGTACGAGCCTCCCCTCGTTCACATTATCATATAGACTAATCAGATGATTTGGCTTTCTCTAGCTACTATAAACAAGTACTAGCTTGGAAAAATCCTAGAAACTGATCAAGAAGCAGATTCCCTGCACTGTCTTATGATGAAACTGGATACAGAAATGTGATATTGATAAAAAGGGCCTATATATATTATCGACAGCTTAGGTTGTCGAATGCTTAAACATCGACACCTAAGCGTTGAAAGCTTACAACAGCGAATGGCCACATAATCAAATTCTTTCCTCGGGAAAGAATTTGCATGGCGATTATCAGGAAATTGGCCTTTCCCCAATGTAGAGTAATCTCAGAGTTGGTACATTTAGTTGGGAGGTGCAGGGGGTGATGCCCCCCATTATGTTTGGGTGTGTTAGTTTATTTTGTTTACTGATGGCCAGGTAAATTCTTTCCTGAGGAAAGAATTTGATTATGTGGCCTTTCGCTATTGTAAGATTTCAACGCTTAGGTGTCGATGTTTCAGGATTTGACAAACTAAGCTGTTGATGATATGATATAGATGCAATAAAAATATTAAAAACAGGTAAATTAGAATCAATAACAAAACATTTTGGAAATAAATGCAGTAATTATGTCATCCAAAATAGAAGATCATGAGTTCTTGATCCTTTTAACCATTAGACTGCTTCTGCAGTATAAGACATTATGACTTGGTGGTTGGTTCTGTTACCTTAGGAGGTATTCTAGCGCTAAATACTATGTTGTTTGTCTTTTCGGCTTTTCCTGTTTAGGGGTCGCCACAGCGGAACTCCAGAGCGCTAATGATTGTCAGTCAATTTTTATGGTGCCGAGTTGCCAGCCCGACGCCCAACCTTCAGCGAAGGCACACCCATTCACGCATGTCTTTCGGAGGCCACTCGACCATGGGGAGGACATGCAGACTCCACACAGAAGGCACTCCAGCCAAGAATCGAACAGGAGAACCTCTTGCTGTGAGGTAACAATGCTACCGCTGTACGTTAAATACTATACCACCATTGATTTGTATGAGTATCTTATCTAAACACCCTTTCTCAAAGAACCAATAGCTGGAATGCTCAGTCTAGCTTGTTTATAATATTGTTTATAATATTACAGAATTGAATTATAATATTACAGAATTGAATTGATTTTTTTTCTGTATATAAGCAGAGTTCAGACCTGGTTTACTTTTTCTAGCTCAGAGTAAAAAAGGCAGTAGTGAAGGATCACTGTTTGCTTCCCTTCTAGAAAACCTGTAATTAGTATTCTTTCAACCTTATTTTAGCCATCTATGTTTGTAAAAAGTACTTTCTTCCACATTAACAACATACTCACAAACATGTAAACATGACATGTGGGTCTAAGAATGAATGCGGCCTGGGTCTTGACTGAAAAAGATTCTTTGACCAGCTTATCCACCCACTTAACAAACTGAAATAAAACAAACAGCCAAACAAATAAATAATGCTTTGCGGAAGGCATCACACGCAAGGAAATGAGATTAGCCAACCAGGGTGCCTTTTCTCGACCACCTGACTTCATGTGATCATGTGATGAACATAAGGAAGATGGAAGGCACCAGGACAACATGTTTAGACTGGAAAATGCTAAGGATTTTAATTTTAATGACTGGGCTCATAAGGAAGTTATCCTACTAACTGAAAACAACTTGTCTCACCAACGAGTTACTGGTACATCATTCATAGGTTCATAGGTAGGTACTACGCTATTGGCCCTGGGGCCTATACAAGCCCAGCCAAAAAGGTACCCTGGCTTTTGCCACCCAAGAAAATTATTTTCCTGTGCCACTGTCGAGCAGAGCCACAGAGGTGATCCCCGGAGTGAATTTCCTATTTCCCATCCAATCATCAAGATTTTTCTTGAAGAGTACTAATGAGGAGCTTTGTTTGATATAGATAGGTAGTTTATTCCAGAGTATGGGAAGTCTCTGGGACAGGAATCTATCCCTCCGGCATGTTCTGTTTATTGTGGTGACAAGGTTTAGTTCCCTAGATCGTGTAGCTCAGAGGGATTTGGATTTCTTTAAGTGGAGCATGTCCAACAGCTCTGGGTTTGACATAGCTTTGTATGTTAGGCAGAGATCACCTCTAAGTAGGTGATATGCGACGGAGTAAAGCTGGAGTTTTTTTAGACGGTCTGCATAGGGCATCTGTTTGAGGCTGTTAATCCTCTTTGTAAGGTATTTCTATGGCCTTTCCAGTTTTTGTAGATGTCTTGTGAGGTACATAACAAAAGGGGCGTTGTACTCTATAATGGGTCTAATGAGTGATGAGTAGAGGGGAACAATGACCTCTTGTTTTTCTGGATGAGAAACCTTTTGTGATGAGGTGTGCCACGTAGAAGGATTTCCTGACTACTGTGGCGATGTGCTTATCAAAGGAGACACTACTGTCCACCTGTGTCCCAAGGTCTCTTATCACACTTTCGGTGTTAAGTATACTACCGCCTATGTTGTAGTTCATGGGTACAGAGTTTTTACCAAAGGGGATGACAACGCACTTTTTGGCATTGAGCTTGAGGCCATGGCTTTGACACCAGGCAACTGTCTCAGTGAGGCCCTTTTGTAGGATGTCCACACAATTAGGAGTTTCAATTATGGCTCCTAGTTTGCAGTCATCTACGAAATTCATTAGCCAAAGACCTTCTGTGTTAGCCTTTACTTCAGAGAAGTAGATACCAAACAGGAGAGGACCCAGGACTGAACCCTGTGGTACCCCACTTGTCACTGGTCTGAACTCAGATTTGGATTCTGCTACTTTCACAGTGTGGGTTCTGTCAGTGAGCCAGTTGGCAACCTATCTTGTGACATAGGGATTTATACCTAGTTTAGTGTGTTTATCTATAATTCCAGAGTGGGGGATGGTGTCGAAAGCCTTGGCAAGATTTAGATATTCTGTGTGAACCACCTTACCCTTGTCTATGGCATTGGTGACTGCTTCAAAGAAGTCTATCAGATTTAGGAGACATGATCTGCCTTTTACAAACCCGAACTGGGTGGGGTCCAGAGTTTGGAGATTACCAATGTCTTTGTTTATAAGTTCCATGATGATACGTTCCATGGCCTTGCAGACCAGGCTCGTCAGGCTAATGGCGTGGTAGTTCCCTGGGTCTGTGGTGGCTCCCCCCTTGTGGAGTGGGATAACCGTCGCTGTGCACCATTCAGCAGGCACAAAGCCTGAGGTGAGGCTATGATTGAACATGGTACTTAGGTGGGATGCCAGTTTGTTCTGTAGTTCATGTAGAACGCAGCCTGGGATGTTGTCTGGTCCCATGGATGCTGTGTTCTTGGCTTTGAAGAGTGTAGTTTTTACTTGTGCAGCCATGATTACAGGAACTTTGCATTCTTCCGGTACAGAGATGGGCTCTTAAGGGGGTGAGAGGGGGGTAAAGTTAGCACTGAACCTATCTGCCAGGATGTTGGCAATATCAGCTGGGTCTGTATATTTAGTGCCATTGTGCTGTAACTCAGAGCAGATATGAGTGTTGCCATTGAGATTCTTGACATAGCTATAGAATGCTTTGTGGTTGTCTTTAGAAGCAGTGGCAATTTTGTTTTCGTAACTAGCTTTGGAGGATTTTATCAGGGATTGCAGCTTCTTACTGAGGCTGACCAGGGAGCTCCTCCACTCATGGGATTTTACTCTCTTTTGCAACAGTTTCTTCCTTCTGTTGTACAGTTTGTTCATCCAAAAACTCAAAGAAAAAATCCACGTCCAACCTGGAAAACGAACTTTAATTGAAGCGCTTTTCGGCACACAGTAGATAGCCTTCTTCAGAATACAGAAAGGAAGTAACTTCAACATATTTTATATACAAAAAGGTGCCATAATTAATCAATGGTGCTTAATTAAGCAATTAATACATTAAACTTTTTAAAGGCACAAATTATTGTCACTAGAGAATGATGCACTGTGAAAGCTAGTTAAAAATAGATAGAAGTACATTAAAGTACTACAGGTAAACTCTGAAGTTGTAACATAATCAACTTTATAATTAGCTAAACAAATCAATTATAAACTCTAATCTATTATTATAAATGATAATAAAAATATAACTAGAAACAAATTAAAAATAATAAAAAGAAAAAAGAAAAAATTACCAGTTTATAAAAAATACATATCAAAAAATGTATAATAATAAAGTACTTATATAATAAAATTGTTTCATACAAGAAATTGAGACAGCTTATATGAATTTGAAAAGCACATTAAACATTAAATGACTTCGTAATTATAAACTTCTATTTATTATATTACCATCATTGTTGTTTGTATAGAAAACAGATTTACTGTTTTCAATATATTGTTTATCTCGCCAGGCTTCTCAATTTTAACAGGACTCCTATTGATAAAGCTTCATTCAGGCCTGGGAAACTACTAGCATTTAATTTTATTTGCCACTTCAATTCTAACTCCAAGAGTTTCAGGGAGTAGGGACCACCTCTAGGGTTGTTATCTAATCTGTCAATAATCAGGAATTTAAACATGTGGTCAGGGAAACATGTAACATGCTTGGCCAATGCATTGTCCGCCTTCTTGTGGGTGATGGCATAGATGTGTTCATAAATTCTATCCCTGAGTCTACGCTCAGTTTTACCCACATAGAAGGCAGAACAATAGGAGCATTTGGCAAATAGATGACTCCTTTTGAGTTACAGTTGTATTTTTCTCGTAATTTATAAGTTACATTTTCCAACGTAAAAGAATTACTAACAAGTACATGTTTGCACATATTGCAAGATTCACATTTAGACATCCCAGTCGATTTCTTCAACAAGTCGGGTTTGAATCTTAAAGAATCTTTTAAATTTAAGCCACGCCTAAAGGTCACCCTGGGTCTGTGTCCTATTTTATTCATTAAAGATAAATTATTTTTAAACAAATTCCAATTTTTGTTTAATATGTTGATACATGTTGGACTTAGTTTGACGTAAGTAGTGGCAAACGAAGTAACTCTGTTTGTATCACTATTGTGGGTGTTAAATGCTTCCTTAAAGATGGAATTAGTATTACAAATAGAATCAAGATTATTGCCAGATTGAACTCCATTTATATCTTCACCACTCAAGTTGTTACTGAGAACTTTGGGGCTTATAGTTTGTATAGCCAATAAAGGACTAAAATGGTTATTTTCTCTCTTTAACTTAACCTCGGCTATCATTTCGTCAATGAGCTCAACCGGGTACTCTCTTTTTAGAAAAGCTGTTTTTAAGAATAAACATTCTTCATTAAACTCATCATTGAGAGTAACAATCCGGGCCGCTCTGACTAATTGCCCTTTAATAAGAGCCTTCTTTTGATGAGAAGGATGACAGCTTGAGTAGTGGAGAAATGTATTAGAATATGTAATTTTACGGTAAACCCTTGAAATATAACTGTCTAATTCTAAATTCTTGGACAACATTATGTCCAAGTATGGAATAGTACAGCTGTTGAAAGTGTAGGTAAACTTAAAAAATTCAGTAGACTTGTTGAAGAAGTCGACTAGGGAAGCAGCTGTTTGTTCATTACCCTTGATCAACATAAAAATGTCGTCAAGGTATCTAGTGTAGAACACAACTGATTCCTGGTACAAGTCTGACTTAAAAACTAAGTCCGATTCCCAAAAGGCCATCACTAAGTTTGCTACACTAGCTCCACACGGTGAGCCCATAGCAATACCTATTTTCTGAATATAGAACAGCGAATCAAAAATGAAAAAATTGTAGGATAGAACCAGATCTAATAGTTCAGACACTACAAAAATTTCTTTTTTCGGAAGCTTATATTTGTACATCATAAGTGTAACCCATTCTATAGCAATATTGTGTGGAATGCAAGTGTATAGGTCCTTTACGTCAACTGTTAAAAAGTTGAAGCCACTGTCAAACTTAAGTTGATTGATTTGGCTTAAAAAAGACCAGGAATCTTTCCAGACTTGCTTTTCTTGAATAACTATTTTTTGTAGTGTGACATCTATCACTTTAGCACAAACATATAATGGTGATCCTCTACCGTCTACCAAAGGTCTCATAGGGGGCTCATATAAATCTTTGTGGATCTTTGGGATCCCGAAAAAACTTGGATAAATAGGAAATGAAGTGGATAAATAATTCAATAATTCACTGTCAATGTTTCCCTCAATAAACAAATCATTTATACATGTTTTCACCAAACTATAAGCTGAGTTTACCTCAGACCTAGAACTTATTGCATAAGAGTCACTGTTAAGCAAAAGGCCCATCCTACGGTTATAGTCATCAATATCAAAGACCACCATACCTCCCCCCTTATCTGGCTTACATAATCTGATTTTTTGTGAGTGGACAAATTTAATTAAGTCCAATTCTTCAAGATTAATAGGAGTTCTCCTTCTCTTATTAGCCAGAGATCTAAAGTCTAATTCACAAACGTTTTCAAACGTTTGTATAATGGGGTGGAGTGGTGGATTATAAGTGCTAGGTATGTTAAACTCATGTAAAGGGCCTATATTATTAGTGTTTCCAAATAAATATTGAAAATTTAATTTTCTGGTGTATTTCTTAAGGTCCATAACAGCCGACGTGATGTTAAAATTAGTGTAGGGAACATATGTTTGCCCTTTTGATAGTAAATCTATAAGGTCTTGAGACAACAGGCAAGAAGAAAAGTTATATACTTTAAAGTCTTTGTTTTTATTAAGCAATATAGTAGGTTTTAATGGTTCTAAAGAAATCTCTAAATCGTCCAACAAACCAAAAGAGTCCTCAAAAGAGGCACTATTCATATTTGATTCATGTGTGTCAATGGAGGGGGGCACTGGCTGACTAAAAAATTCAGTAATTCCAGTACAGTTTATAAATGGCAGGGGACCACCAGATTGGCTTCCTTTTTTTGGAGGATAGCGTCTTGGTTCTGTTTGGGATAGCACGATCCATGCACTCATGTAAGTGCTTATAAAGTGCAATTGTGTAGGATTCAGTAGTCGTAACTGTATTGTCCATCTGCATGAGTGTCATGAAGTTCACCACTTCTGTCTTAAGAAGCATGAAGCTGGCTTTGGAGAAACTTTTTACCATGGTTTCCTTAATGGGGGGTAGGGGTAGGATGTGGATATCTAGGGTAATTAGCTTATGGTCGGATTGGACCAATGAGGCGTTGACTTCAGGTGTGGAACACCAGTCACTCATGTTGGTAATGATTAGATTTAGGATATTGTTGCCCCTGGTGGGGGTGTGGATAAGTTGATCCAGGGCATTGGAGTTTATAAATTCCAGAAAGCATTGAGCAAAGGAGTTGGTACATGAGTGGTTTTCCCAGTTAATGGTGGGGTAGTTGAAATCGCCCATTATTAGGGTGTTTGATTGAACCCTAATATTTTCCAGTACATCAAGAAAAGAGGAGTGGGAAACCTGGGGCATGGTGGGTGATCTGCAGCAAGCTACAATTTGGATTGCAGTTTTGCCCAGAGTTAGTTGCACTTGGATAACCTCGGCTGCATTATGCTGAGCAACTAGCCTGGAGGTGTGGATATCCTTAATGAATATGGACTCACCTCCGCCTTTGGTGTTCCGGTCCAGGTTACATGGCCGAAAAGTGTGGTATGAGTTATAGCCTGGTAGTGCAGGGGTGCTCTCTGGAGCCTTGAACCAGGTCTCAGTCACTCCACAGATATCTATGTTCTCCATTTTAAGGAGTGCCTTGAGAGAGTGCAAAATGGAAGATTTTGAGAACAAACTCATTAAGGTACGCACTTTGCAATGTGATAGCTGTTACCTCAATGAGAGCATTAAAATTAAAAGGGTACCTAAGGGCCTACGTGTTTGCAAATTCAGAGAGAGATGAACTTTTAAAGCTTTTTGATAATTTTGGTTGTGAATTAATGGTATTTATTGTCAGGGTTAATAGCACATGTATTAAACTGTTAGATGAGTTGAATGTTTTAACTATTGAAATCCTGGATGGTTTACTGTTTGAGACAAATGCAGATAAATATGAAGCTATATTTAATAAGGTTGATGGATTTGTTAAAAGTAATCTAGATAGGAAGCGTAAAAAACTGTTTAGAGATTAAAAGGACTACCATAAGAAGTTAGCCTACCCTTTCCCTAAGTCTTATTATGATGTTAACAATGAATGCAATGATTTTGAGTCTGCTTCTGTGGAATTAAATTGTAATGGATACTACAAATACACATTATGAACAGCATGGGGACACAAGGGATGGAGAAGGATACAATGAAAATTATGATCATAATTACCCCCCCCCCCCCCGGAGGTCTGAAAGAATAAAAAAACAAAATAGGCAAAAACATTACTTTTTCCACAAACCCACACTCAGAGACGGGGAAGGGGCAGAGGCATAGGAAGAGGTTGGGCAAACAGAAAGAGGAACAATTAGGTTCATAGGTTCATAGGTTCATACTAGGCTATCTGCCCTAGGGCATTTATAAGCCTAGCCAGAGTGTGTTTGGCTTTTGCCACCCATTTTAAATTAATTTTGCTATGCCTTTTTTCGAGGTTAATATACTGTGCCTCTGTCTAACAGTGACACAGAAGTGATACCTGGGGTAAACCTACAATCCCCCATCCACTCATCAAGATTCCTCTTGAAGAGAGTCAATGAGGGACTCTGCCTAACCTGGACTGGGATTTTATTCCAGAGTGAAGGGAGCCTCTGGGTTATGAATCTGTCCCTCCAGCATGTCCTATTTATTTCAGTGCTGAGGTTCAAGTCTCTTGAGCGCATAGCTCGATGGGATTTGGATTTTCTGAGGTGCAGCATGTCCATTAATTCCGGGTTGGACATGGCTTTATACATCAGGCACAGATCGCCTCTGAGCAGGCGGTATGCCACTGAGTAAAGCTGGAGTTTCTTTAACCGGGCAGCATATGGCATCTGTTTGAGCCCTTTGATCCTCTTGGTGAGGTACTTTTGGGGTCTTTCCAGTTGCTGCAGGTGTCTGGTAAGGTAATCCCAAAAGGGGCATTGTACTCAATTATGGGCCTGATGAGGGATGAGTAAAGAGGCACGATGACCTCCCCTGATCTAGATGTGAATCCCTTCATGATTAGGTGGGCTATATAAAATGTTTTTCTAACCACTTTGGCCACGTGGTTGTCAAATGAGAGATTGCTATCAACTTGGGACCCCAGGTCCCTAATTACTTCTTCTGTACTTAATGGATTACAACCTATGTGGTAATTTGTGGGCACTTTGTTTTTGCCAAAGGGGATGACTATACACTTTTTGGCATTTAGCTTGAGGCCACGGCTCTGGCACCAGTTGTCTGTTTCTATGAGGCCCTTTGGAGGATGCTTGTGTCGGCTGGAGAATCGATTATAGCGCCCAGTTTGCAGTCATCTGTGAACTTGGTCAGCCACAGTCCTTCTGTGTTGGCCTGTACCTCCGAGAAATATATACCGAACAGGAGAGGTCCCAGGATTGAGCCTTGTGGGATGCCACTTGTAACTGGTTTGGAGTCTGACATGGCTCCAGCAATTCTAACCATGTGGGTTCTGTCCTTGAGCCAGTTTGCAACCCATCTAGTGACATAGGGGTTTATATTTAAGCTGGTGAGCTTATCTATAATGCCCGAGTGGGGTATTGTATCGAAGGCTTTTGCGAGGTCCAGGTAGGCTGTGTGGACCACCTTCCCCTCGTCAATGGCCTTGGTGACTGTTTCAAAGAAATCGACCAGGTTTAAGAGGCAGGATCTGCCCTTAACAAAGCTGAACTGGGTAGGATCCAGTGTCTGTAGGTCCCCAATATCTTTTTTTATGAGGTCCATGATGATCCTTTCCATAGCTTTGCAGACCAAGCTAGTCAGGCTTATGGGGCGATAGTTTCCATGATCCGTTGAGGCACCACCTTTGTGGAGAGGGACCACTGTTGCTGTACGCCACTCTTTGGGTACATATCCTGTGGTAAGGCTGAGATTGAACAGTAGTTTTATGTTTGGGTTTAGCTCTTCTTGGAGTTCATGTAAGACGCAGCCCGGGACACCGTCTGGTCCCATTGATGCTGTGTTTTTTGCTTTGGAGAGGGCGGCTCTTACCTGAGCATCTGAGATGTCAGGGGGGCAGCACTCTGCTGGGATAAATATTTGCCCTTTTGGTGTGGGGGGGGGGAGAAGTTTGCGCTGAACCTGTCAGCTAGGATGTTGGCAATGTCTGTGGGTTTGGTGTATTTTTTGTCATTTTGGACTAATTCTGAGCATATCTGGGAATTCCCACCCAGGTTCCTAACATAACTAAAGAAAGCCTTGTGATTATCCTTAGTGTCCTGTGCAATTTTTCTGGCCTTAGACAATTTTATGAGTGCCCGTAGTTTTTTGCTAATACTGATCAGAGATGCCTTCCCTTTTTGGGATTTTGCTCTATCATGTAGTAGCTTCCTCCTTCTATTGTATAGTTTGTTTATGGCTGGGGTCCACCAGACAGGACGTCTGCCTTTGGAGGATTGGGTCTTGGTTTTATTTGGGATTGCATGATTCATGCATTCCTGAAGGTGTTCATAGAATGCGTTTATAAAGGATTCTGCGGTCTGGGCCGTATTTTCCACAGGCCCGGGGGCTTTGAAGGATTTCGCCTCGGTTTTGAGGCGTGTGAAATTTGCTTTAGAGAAGTTTTTCACTGTGGTTTTCTGGGCAGGGGGTGGGGTCGGGATGTGAATATCCAGTGAGATTAGTTTATGGTCTGATCTTACCAGTGAGGGATACACTTCTGGTCTGGAGCATAGAGTCCCCATGTTGGTGATGATCAGGTCCAGTATGTTTTCCCCTCTTGTGGGAGTGGTAACAAGTTGTTCCACAGCATTTGAGTTTATAAATTCCAGGAACCTTTGAGCTAGGGTGTTGGAGCTAGAGTAATGCTCCCAGTCTATGTTTGGGTAGTTGAAGTCGCCCAATATAATGGTGTTTGGAGAGACCTTCATATTTTCCAGTGTTCTCAGGAAGGCCGAGTGGGGTTCCTGGGTTTGGGAGGGTGGTCTGTAGCAGCCTATAAACTGGAAGGCAGTTTTACCCACTGTTAGTTGGCACATGGATAGTCTCTGATGCTTCGTGCTGTGCCACCAACCTGGAGGTGTGGGTATCTTTGACGAATATTGATACTTTCCCTCCTTTTCTAGTTCGGTCCAAGTTTTGGGGCCGAAAAGCATGATATGAGGTATAACCTGGTAGTGCTGGGGTGCTCTCGGGAGCCTTGAACCAGGTTTCTGTTACTGCACAGATATCGATGTTCTCCATGCTAAGGAGAGTTTCGAGTGCGTGCATCTTGAGGTTTAGACTTCTGACGTTGAGTAGCATTACTCTTAGTTTCTTTTCCCTTGTGATACCTATGGAGGTGGGTTTGTCTTTTGAGCCTTGCCTAAAAAAGGCACTATGGGGGTAGCAAGAGCCTTTGCCAATATCCGAAAGCCCAGGGGTGACAGGTGCGAGCCGTCCCTAGCGAAGCATCGTGGCCTGTCGAGCATGTCATCCCAGGCTGACAGGCATTGGATCCCCTTTGAATGACACCAATACTTAAGCCAATTGTTGAAATTGATCATCTTGCCTTCATATTGTGGCATCATTCTTGGTGAGGGTAAGATGCTACTCAAGGTCAGGGTCATACCGGCCTGGGCCACATGCTCAGAGAGCTCCTCTATGTCTCTTTTCATGTAGTCCAGGGAGGTATGTCTCAGGTCATTCACACCAGCATGGACAATGACTGAGTCATATTTGTACTTGCCTTGGAGTGACCTGAGTGCTTGTGTTATGTGGCGGATCCTAGCGCCCGACAGGCAGCTCACCGTGACCTTCTCCTTGTTCAGCCTGGTGAGCGGGACATCAGTGTGCCTGACGATAGAGTCACCTATTACAAGTGTATCAGGTGTGTTGTTTAGCCTTAAGGGCTGTGATTGTTCGGCACACTGGCTTTGTGAGCTATGTGTTGCACGTGTTTTGTTTTGGGGTAGCGGTTGCTTGGGTGTCTGCTTTGGAGGTTTCTGCTGCTTAGGCAGATTTTTATTTAGAGCCTCCGAGTATGCTTTTGTGTGTTTATGTGTTTGGTTTGCTGTCGTGGTAGGTCTATGTGAGACTGGCATTGTAGTGAGTGTGGTTTCCTTCTCCTCCTGACAGTTTTCGCCAGTACTGAGTTGAGAGAGCTTAGCCTCCAGTTTGGCTATATGGTTGCATCTCTCACATGTGTTGGAATTTGTTGGAGGAGGAGAGGGTTGTCTGTGTACATGAGACAGTTGTAACATTGCCTCAAGATTCCCAGATTCACCAGCTGGACTGGAGAGGAGATTGACAACTGACCTTTGGACATGCTAGAATAGTATTGGGAATTCCATTATAATTGAAAAAAAAAGGCCAATGGGAAACAAGGTACTCAAGGGGAGTTTGTGAGGGTGTAGTGCTTTTAATTTTTTAGTGCTGACTTATACAATTGCTTTAGTGAGCAATTGCCAGGTAACTTAAATGCAATGTGTTACAGGTAACTTAAATGCAAAAATGACAAACAGCAACTTTCTTTCAAGTGAAACAAGGAAATAAGTACAGAAAGCAATGCAGATGTCACTAGGGATCCACAGAAGCGCTGAAAAGCCGTGTTTTAGGTGGAATTAGCATTTCAGGGAAATAACAAGCAAACAAGCATACAAACAAAGCTAGATTCAGCAGGCCTGGATCTAGTCTATGCTACAGCAAACAAGGTGTACCAATTCCAGTAAGAAACAGTTCAAATATGCAGGCACTATAAGCCTTTAACCAGAAATTCCCAGCTCAGAAGGGCAGAGTCCAGCCTCTCCTCCCACAAGAGTGCAGACCACGAACCTTCTTAATGTAAAATAACTGGCCTGAAGCCCAAGTGCTTAAACCAGAACTAATACACTTTTAGAATAACAGACACTGAGCCCTCAATCAGCAGTTCCCAACTTAGAAGGATGTAAGCTACCTGTCCTGCCATCACAGTGCAGGCCACAAACCTTCCTAATGTAAAACAACTGGTCTGAGCCCAAGTGCTTAATCCAAAAGACTTAGAATGATAGCTACACTTTAATCAAGTTACTACCAAGCAGTAATAAATACAATTGAATACTTTAAAGAATGCCTGGATTAGTGCTCAAGTTATACAAACAAAGCTAGATTCAGCAAGCCTGGATCTAGTCTATGCTACAGCAAACAAGGTGTACCAATTTAGTAAGAAACAGTTCAAATATGCAGGCACTATAAGCTTCTAACCAGAAATTCCCAGCTCAGAATGGCAGAGTCCAGCCTCTCCTCCCACAAGAGTGCAGACCACGAACCTTCTTAATGTAAAATAACTGGCCTGAAGCCCAAGTGCTTAAACCAGAACTAATACACTTTTAGAATAACAGACACTGAGCCCTCAATGAGCAGTTCCCAACTTAGAAGGATGTAAGCTACCTGTCCTGCCACCACAGTGCAGGCCACAAACCTTCCTAATGTGAAACAACTGGTCTGAGCCCAAGTGCTTAATCCAAAAGACTTAGAATGATAGCTACACTTTAATCAAGTTACTACCAAGCAGTAATAAATACAATTGAATACTTTAAAGAATGCCTGGATTAGTGCTCAAGTTATACAAACAAAACTAGATTCAGCAGGCCTGGATCTAGTCTATGCTACAGCAAACAAGGTGTGCCAATTTAGTATGAAGCAGTACAAATATGCAGGCGCTATAAACCTTTAACCAGAAATTCCCAGCTCAGAAGGGCAGAGTCCAGCCTCTCCTCCCACAAGAGTGCAGACCACGAACCCTCTTAATGTAAAATAACTGGCCTGAAGCCCAAGTGCTTAAACCAGAATTAACACACTTTTAGAATAACAAACACTGAGCCCTCAATCAGCAGTTCCCAACTTAGAAGGATGTAAGCTACCTGTACTGCCACTACAGTGCAGAGCACAAACGTTCTTAATGTAAAACAACTGGTCTGAAGCCCAAGTGCTTAAACTAAAAGGCTTAGAGTGAGTTACACCAAGCAGTAATAAATACAATTCAGTACTTTTAAGATGACTCAAAAGCAAAATAAAGTAGGAAGAAACACAAATACAGTAAAAGCAGATACATTTTTTTTTTTTTTTTTGAGTGAGCAAATGATATGGGCCCAGGAGGACTATCCAAGTGCAAATTTACAAGAGGGGTGGGCAGTTTCAAAGCCACCAAGATTAACACCAAGACAAAAACAGGGAGGGTGGGTGAGGACCTACTGAAAAATCAGTCAACTTCTAGCTAGATATTGCTCAATGCAACACAAACAAATTACTTTAAAAAGTGCAGATAAAAGTTACTTAGCTACACTTATGCATTCAATTGATATCATGCAGGTCTTAACCGGCCAAAGCTCACAGTTTAAACAGAAGATAATTCACTGTACCACTTGTATAAGACAGAAACTGAATAACAATGAAGGAAACTACCCCCACCTATCACTGGCTATGCAGGTTTTTAACAAGCCTTAACTGAAAATACCACATGCACTACTGAAGAAACAGTCAACTTCTAGCTAGATATTGCTCAATGCAACACAAACAAATTACTTTAAAAAGTGCAGATAAAAGTTACTTAGCTACACTTATGCATTCAATTGATATCATGCAGGTCTTAACCGGCCAAAGCTCACAGTTTAAACAGAAGATAATTCACTGTACCACTTGTATAAGAGATAAACTGAATAACAATGAAGGAAACTACTACCCCCACCTATCACTGGCTATGCAGGCTTTTAACAAGCCTTAACAGAAAATACCACATGCACTACTGAAAAAACAGTCAACTTCTAGCTAGATATTGCTCAATGTAACACAAACAAATTACTTTAAAAAGTGCAGATAAAAGTTACTTAGCTACGCTTATGCGTTCAATTGATATCATGCAGGTCTTAACCGGCCAAAGCTCACAGTTTAAACAGAAGAATAACCATTAAGCCCAATGCCTGCAAATTACACAATACCTTGGGAGCTAATAAGATAGAGACCACACATGGAGGGGTTATGAATATGTTAAATGGTTTAATATTTTTAATTATATGAGCATAACAGTTGACAATTTACACTTTGAGCTTTTTAAAAAAAAACTTTAAATGTGTACAGTCAGGAAAAATAGGTATTGTGGATGTCCTTAGTGAACTACGTCTTTTTACGAGGAAGTTAAACTTACAGATTTTATTTAAAAACGGTGAAAATGGTGTTTCACTAAAAATACTGGTGTGGCTTTAATCCACCACTGCACCCCCTTCTTTCAATGTTTGAAAAGTCCTGTGTGGAAGATATCCACAACACCTTTAATCATAAGAAAAAGTGTTTTCACAACATGTCAAAGGAAGAAAAGCAATTATTAAGAGAATTAAGGGAAAACTAGCATATTAGGATTATGAAACCTGACAAAGGTGGGGGAGTGGTTTTGTTTGATAGAATGAATTGCAATAACCAACTTTTAGAAATTTTCTGATACTGACAAATACCAACAGACTTCTAGGAATGAAGGATTTATTATGCATAGAAAAATTCAGCTTTTTCTTGAAGGCTCCCTCTTACAGGGCGTCATTAATGAGAACTTATTTGAATTTTTGAAACTAGAACATCCTGTTATTCCTCTGACCTTTGGAGTTCCTAAAATTCACAAAAGCATTGACCATCCGCCCTTCAGGGTTATAATAGCAGCTCATAATAGTCCCACGTACGCTTTAGGGGTATTTGTAGACAGGCTACTTAAGGACTTAATAAAACCAGTTCACTACCTACTAAAGGCCTCATGGGACTTTTTAGCCAAAATTCAGGCCAGTTGATTTAGTGATGAGTGTAGCTTCTCAACAATTGATGTTAACGACTTGTTTACTTCTATACCCCATTCTGAAGGACTTAATTTATTTTATGATGCAGTTAGAGAACTAACCCCCTTAAGTGACACAATGCTGAACTTTTTAATGGTCACTATGGAATATATTTTGAGTAATAATAACTTTATGTTTGAAGGAGAATTTTTCAAACAAGTTAAAGGGGTAGCAATGGGTGCAAGCTGCGCATCCATATTTCCTAATTTAGTCCCATATTTGTGGAGAAAAAACATGTTTTTGGCTCAAAATTCCCAGAGGACTGGCTAGCCTATAATAGATAACTTGACGATGTCTTTATTTTATGGAAGTCTGCTAGAAAGATGTAATTTTGAATTATCTAAATAGTGTTGGTGGCACCTTCCTTTTTACAGGAACTGAATCTGAAAACAGCATAGATTTTTTTAGATATAACTTTATTTAAAGATAAAACTTATAGAAGGTTTGGTTCCAAAATTTTTGAAATAAAACTTTCTCCAACAACTACCTGGATTACCAGAGTAACTACCCAGGACATATGAAGAGAAACATTTTTAAAGGACAGTTGACATGAGCAGCTAGGATGTGCTCATATTTGGATAGCTTTTTGATGGTAGTAAATATTATCATAGACATGTTTAAAGAAAGAGGATACCCCCAAGATTATCTTATGACAATAGTCCAGAAAGTAAAATCAGGATGGGGTAATAAATACAAACCCCTCTTAAACAATAGCGTGTCAGCTACACATGATAAAGTATCCAAAAGCAAATTAAACTTCCAAAGCAGTATGGTACTACCCTATAGTATGGGTAGTCAGGAAGTGAAACACATACTAACAAAAACTGGATAATCTTTAAAAGTAATCCTGATATTCTTGAACACATTGGGCAAGTTACCAGTTTTGTTTATAAGACAGGTAAAACTTAAAGTGGCTACTCAAACATGAGTTATTATATGACCAGGTACCAGAGAAAGGAACAAAATGTGAGGCATGTTGACAGCACCCAATTATTATGGAGAACCATACTGTTGCTTTGGAACATGTACCCTTCAAAATTATGTTGAAAAAGGGCAATTGCAATACCAGGGGTATTGTTTATTTGGCCTTGTGTACCACATATGGTTATTTCTATATAGAGGAAACAGAACATAGCCTTAGGAAGCATATTTATAAACATCTATATGCTATTAATAAACCCAATACAAATAATGCTCTTTATAAGCATAGTTTAGTTTGTAAAGGTACTAGTAGGTCCAAATTTGGAATTTTGGACATTGTAGTTGACAATATAAGAGGAGGTTGGTGGGAACTGGACCTGGAGATCAGAGAACTATATTGGCAGCTAAAATTAAATGCCATGGTACCTCCATATATGAACGACAACATCACTATTGTCATCCTTCTAAAAAAGTACTCTTGCTTTATAAATATTATTCACAACAGAACATGCGTTCTCTTATATATATATATATATATATATATATATATATATATATATGTTGTTTAAGTCAGAACTGATTTTATGTTTTATATTCATCACAGGATGTACCGTTTTCATGCTTGATTTACTTTACTTAGAATTGTTAAATGTTTTTTTATGCTTTGTACTTTTAAGTGCTTCCATACTTAATTATTTCAATTAGTAACAGATTGTTATATAAAGTATTTAGTTATTAGTGGCATTTCCTCTAATGAAGTCTCTTACATCTTGAGACAAAAACGCTTAACCTTTCGTATGTTTTATGTTAATAAATAGTTTTACTTGTCTTCGGACTTTGGATTTTTTAGATACTACTGGCATTTGGATTGGATGTAGCACAGTTGTGTGGGGTCAATTACTTGCTCAGGATGGCTTTTTATGTTTTCTGATAGTCTTGTTTGAGCCATCTTTTTGACACACTGCTTTTTGCTTTACAAACAAACAAATAAATAATATCATTAATGTTTTTTACAGAGAAATTCCTAGTTCTTATAATCTAATGCCTTTTCAATATATATAAATATGTCAATATATACCATCATGCAAGGCCATGCTAGTATTTTAGGGGCCCCAGCAAGTTTCAAGTCGGGGGCCCTACCCAGGAGAATATAAAGTGTGACAGTGTTGCCGTCACACCTCTTCCCTGTCAAGCTCATCCAGCACCCTTTAACCATCACTATATAGTGTTACTACATTCAAACAATTAAAAGGACTTGGAAGTGGCAAGATGCACACACTGTCAGGCATTTAGTACCAATGTTACATTATGACAAGCCCCTGTACCACAGCAATGTGGCCACTCACAGAGGTACATGCTCACACTGACTGGCATTTAGTACCAATGTTACACTATGACAAGTCCCTGTACCACAACAAGGTAGCCATTCACAGAGGTACACACACACACACACACACACACACACACACACACACACACACACACACACACACACACACACACACACACACACACACACACACACACACTGACTGGCATTTAGTAGCAATGTTGTTACATTACAACAAGCCTCTGAGCCGCATCAAGGTAGCCAGTCTCACAGAGGTACACAAAGACATCCACACTGACTCCCACACACAGGATATAGACACACAAGACAAAGATAGCACTACTGAAAGATTGAATAGAGACACCCACACAGAGCCCCTCACACAGGACAGAGACACACAAGACAGACAGCTACACAGATTCTCTCCCACAGGACATAGACACACACACATGATGAATACAGCACTACAGCAAGACTGAACATCAACACCCACACAGACTCCCACATACAGAACAGACACCTGCACAAAATAAAGACAGCATTATAGCAAAACTGAGCAGACATCCACACAGACTCCCTCACACAGTACAGAGACACACAAGACAGACAGCTATGCACACTCTTGCACATAGGACATAGACACCCAAACATGATGACAGCACTACAGTGAGACTGCTGTCCTCCTTGTCACATTCCCTTCAGGTCATCTCATGACTTGTCGAGCAAGTGCACACTAAAGTACTGATATTTGTCAACACTGCATGAATGAGCATGGATATGCGTGTAGGTAAGTTAAACTGTTTCAGCCAAATCTCCAATTGATCAAAATGGTTTCTTTGCTATGTAGTACAGTGCTTGTATGTGAGAGTGCAGCACTTATCTCTCTCTCTCTCTCTCTCTCTCTCTGCTTATCGGGGAGGTTGAGTAAGTGTTTGAGGGTATAGACGACTGTTTTTTGTAAGGGTGGGTTTCCTGGGTGATCAAGAGGTGTGGCATCAAGCTGTGTTTAGGTCCCAAGAAGGTGTGTATTATAGTCAAGAGGCAAGTTGTCAAGCAGGGCCTGCAGTGTTTGTGATGTAGGACTCAAAACCATGCTGCATCTGTACTGAAAGTCTAGTGTGTGTATGTTTGGCGCATGAGTGTCTTATTAGAAATGATAGGACATTAAGTGTTGTTTATTGTGTTTATGATTGATATGTACATGCAGGCATTTGTGTGAGTGCTTATTTTGGGTGTGTGTAGTTTAGAGTGGCTGGCTGCATGCATTTATGCGTTTAGGAAAGTGGTTGTGGGTTGTGATGTGGCTGCTTGTGGTATGCGTGTTTAGGTGCTTCCAGTGTGCGTATGTATCTACATATCCAAGTGTATGAGGCAGAGACTGGGATCATTTGGGGATTTGGGTAGTATGGTCTAAGTGGGCTAGCAGTGTGTGTGCATGCATTGAGTGAGCTGATTTTCGAAGAATGTGAAAATACATTTTGTGTTTCTATCAGCTGGGATGAAGCCTTTCCACTGCCCAACTAATCTACCTGCTCTTCTCCCATTCCATTTCCATCATATATTATTTCCAACAAAATTACTTTCTACTTTACCTCCTAACCCCCCCCCCTTTTCTTCACATATGTCCTTCATTCCCTACACTTGCCTCTAGTTTATACTATCTCCATCTGTTCCCCTTACCTATTTACCTAAACTTCATCCATTTCTCTTCCTCTTGGATGATTTTCACTGTCCCTCCTCTGCCCTCTTCTATATTTTCTCTCTCCTTCCCCTCTCTACTTTTCTGATATCCTCCCTGTATTTACAGCTTCTATAGTTATGCAACCAACAGTGAAATAATGAATCCTACTGCAGTTGTTTATTTACTTCAACTCTGTGCACTACTTTAAGGATACAGCCATATAGGATGTTTAAAGTGTATCCTGTAATACTCTGTAATTATCTAGTCATTGTGACTCAGTGTTCCTTTATTGTGTATGTATGTTGCATTTTTTATAAAAATTTTTGTAAATAACTCCGGAGCTTTTCTCCGTGGGCCTCTGCTGAAAATGGGTTCTCGCCCAGTCTGACTATCCTGGTAAACAAAAGTAAAGCAACATAAAATAAAAAAAAAATGCAACCTACTTTCCTGACTGGCTGCTGCAGCCAATCAGGAAACTAGAACTTACTTCCCTGGCTGCTGCAGCCAATCAGGTCCCTTGCTTTACTGAAGCAGACCTGACTGGGTGCAGCTTACAGGCAACAATTAAAAAAAAAAAAAAAAAGCATAATCGCATGGTGACATTACACTGCCATGCGAATATTTAGGAGGTGTTGAAAAAGGAGTGGAGGAGGTGGAGAAACCCTCAGTTGCCTCATGTGGGGGAACTCATATGTGGTGAGATAATCATGGGCTCCCCACAGCCACAGGTTCAGCGGGTGCCTAAAGGTGGCTATGCCATCATCATCGTCATCATCTATCCACATTTTCTCATGTTAGTATGGGGTCATGGTGTTTCATCAAATTTCTCCACCTCTCTCAATTCAGGGCCACTATCCTACCTTCTGCAGCAGTCATGGCCAACTGTCTCAGGTGCTCTCTCTTACAATCTATCCATCTCTTGGCTGGATACCCTTGTCACCACTTGCTTTCTTTCTTTCTGTCTCTTGCAAATCTGTTTTAAAATAATCATCTTCTGATTTCCTGCACAGGTGACCAAATCACCACAATGTATTCTCTTGGCATTCTCAGCAACTAAAGCTACTTTGGCTTCTGCTCTGATGCCCTACTTTCTTCACAGTGTGCATTCTAATATCCATCTCATGTACTTCATCTCCAGCATGTCAACTTCCTCAGTTGCTCTGCCTTCACTGCCAAGGTTCCTGTGCCACACAGAATCATTAATTGCACAATTGTTCTGTACTCCTTACTTTTCAGTTTCTCCTTAACCACAACTCCCAGATACTTGCAGGTGTTGACCTGTTTCTCTATTTCCTTTTTGTCTCAATTTTCAGGTTCTGCTAATTTCCACCATTTGCTTCCATGGCCATTCTCTTGTTCATACTCAGTTTCATCCTATGTGCCATCAGTTTTCACATTCCATTCCCCTATCATTTGCTTAATTTCCTATTCAGAATCTGTTTGTAGTGCCACATTGTCTGTATGCAGAAACTTTGTTGATCTGCCCCTCCAACCTGTTTACCAATGCAGTGCATCAGCAGTGTATACAACAGTGTGTTCAGAGATGAACCCTGATATACATTCACTCTCACTAGGAATTTGCACTGTTCGTACTCGGATCATTGGATCCTTGTACAGAGCCTGCAGCACCAATTATGCTAGTGTTGCAGGACACTCAGCTATTGCAAGTTTGCACAAAACAGCTTTCTTGGGATCTTGTCATATGCCTTCCCAAAGCCTAGGAATGCCCAGTTGGATTCTTTCCTCATCTCCAGCTTCTACATTATCTGTCTCACTGCAAAGATCAGGTTGGTTGTTCTGAATCCTGATCTGAATCTGAGCTGCTCATCTCCCACATTGCTTTCCACTACTTTGTGCATTCATTTATCATTCAAATTCTCCAGCACTTTCATGACATGTGACAGGAGTTTGATGCCGCTGTACTGCCCAAAGTGTAAATATCACCATACTTTATTTCGACATCTGCTTCATCCATATATCTGCTCTATCATCTTCATAAATGCAGTTTTGAAATGCTGCCATTCTTCTTCTACTTCATCTGTTTCCTTTTCTTCCCAAAATGCTACAGCCATGAGTATTTACTTGATTTTTTGCATTTTTGTTCCAGTCAACTTCCATGTCTTTCACCAAGTCTCTGTAGATCTTAGAGACTTCTCTGACAACTGCTTGGAGCTCACTTTGGCCATCAGTGGTTTATTCTGGGGGCAGACTATTTCACAAGGAATGAGTCTGCAGTATCTGTATTCAACCCAATGCCCTTCCATTACTAGAAGAAAGTCTATCTGACTTGCATATTGGCTACTCTTGCATGTGATCTTGTGACTGTTAGTTCTGGCAAACCATGAGCTGGCTACCATTAAGCCATTTGCTACACAGAAACTCAGAAGGGCCATCTGTTCCTCAAACCGCTTCCTGCAGTGTACAGTATTAAGGCATTTTTACATACAATCTGTCCCTGTCTAAGGGGAAAAGAAGTTTACATATTGTTACTGCTAGCTGTGGGGAAACCTGGAAAATAAAGAGATCCAGACCTGGAGCAGTCACAGTCACTTCAGTAAGCTCTAACATGTGCCAAGAATAGCCCACTAGGTTTTTCTGCAGATCAAAGCAGAAAAGTCTTATCTTTTGATGCAGGGACAATAATACAGTCTCTGTATAATTTCTATTAGATGTGGTTCTACCACACTTAAAAATATTTTTGTATTTTTGCCACAAGTGTGTGATTAGGACTGATCACTGAGTATTTTAGGCAAATGTCACATAAACAGGTCCATTCTGATGGTTAGTTTCAACTGTGTAGGGTTTCCATATTTCTGTAGAATACAAGGTATGGTTTAAATTATTATGTATTTCTACGTTTATAATGTGACACATACCACATAGTAGTGAAAACAACAAAATCGGTTTAAACTAGCTTTATTACAAACACTTCTAACACTTTAGTGTCTAGGCACAACTGCCTTCAAGGAAGTATATCAAACCATGCAGGAAAAATACTTAAATAAACTTATCAATAAACGTAATTAAAACCTCTCCCCAATTAACACTCAAAAGTTAACAAAAAGAATATACATTTATCTTAATACTGAATTTCAATTAATTTTTTGATTAAGATAAATAAGACTAAGATTATTATATTGTAAAATAAAGCATATTTCTCTATATCTTAAAATCGGTTTAACATCAGTATCAACTACATGCAAATTATTACGAATGCAAACCACACCTGCCTTTAAATGCTTATACTTTGATTTTTTTTTAAGTTGATACTCACAAAAGTGTTTTGTCAATGGGTATTCAAAAATCTGTCTTGTCATGTTTCTGCAATGTTCTTTTACGTCCAAGGAAATATTTTGCTTGGTTTCCCCAAAATATGCTTTCCTACAGGCACTCTGTAATACATATATTACATTATGACTTTCACACTAATTCACAATATATAGACACACTTTCAGATTGTTAATATACATTTCATCATCGTTTGCCAATGTTTTATATGTTTTATACTATCCTTATGAATAATTTGGACCAAGGACATTCGTTTTTGGTCTTCGAAAATTACTATATTCTAAAATGTTTGATATGTAAGTACCCAACATATATGAAACCAGGGATCACTTCATTTATATCCCTATCATGTGTAATTAAAGGCTAACATTCTTTCATAATACTACACAGAACAGCTGTGTAAGTATTACATTAGCTGACAAAATCTGTATAATTCATTCCTGTCTTAAAATTATTACCTTCATAATTATTATGTTTCTTTCAAAAAGTATTAGCATTATCATTCAGTAGCTTCTTTCTATCTATAATACAAGGACTTTAAAATATTTTCTTTCTTACAATTTCCATTAATAAATAGCTCAATCAAATATTTACCATCTATAAAAAAGAAACAGCAATTATGTCTTGCTCTTAAAAATTCCCCATACAGTAAGGGCTTTACTAAATTTTTGGAGGACAGCTCAAACCATCTAAAAAAGTATTAGCACTAGTATCCTTTCAATTAATTTGTGTAATTACTTCTGATTCTATCACTGACCTAAATTTAAATGCAAAAATACAATTTCTCATCTATCCACCATAAACTCAAATTGTAATACAAAATCTATTATTATTTACAGTTTAAAAAAAATAAATAAATAAAAGCTCCTTCCATCTCCCTTACACATTAATAATAACTGATCTACATAACACAACTATAAAACAACATTATTAGCAAAAAAGGATGTACTGTACATATATTCTGTCTCTAACAAACCCATGGACAAATTAGCATATGAGGGTGCAAAACTTGCACACATCACAGTGCCACATTTTATTTATAAATACAAAAATATTGCATAAACTAAAATAAACCAGTTCAACCGCAGGATTTGACCCTAAAGATAATAAAGTGCTTCCATATCTCCTGTATTTTATATAGTAGTGTACAATGACTTGGCATTAACTGTCACCCAAAATAGTCCTTTTTCCAAATTATACCTTTAAATGTATTTAATACATCTCTAGCATCTTGCACATATGAGCTTAATTTTTTTAAATACTGCCCTTGCTTCAAAGAAGTTGCTTATAGACTAACATCTGTAAACTTCTATGGACTTAGGATGGAAGATATTCAGTAACTGAAGGAATATCCCTTTCCTTATAGCCATCTGTCACAGCACTTAAGGGCTGTGTAACAATTGTTACACACCTCTGAAAGCAATGTTATGGTCTAGTCTCATGCTACAATAGCATATCTGATTTTGACGTGTAATCACAGAGCTCCATGTACTAAAGTAGTATTATGTCCTCACTTTTTCAAAGCCAGTCATTCTTGTCTAGTAATTTTATACCTAACATCCCTGTAATTATTACAATTCTTTTTAAATAGGTTCATGGGTAAGTACTCGACTTGCTGCCCTGGTGGGCCATTTTGAGCCTAGCCATTTTCCCTTGTTGTGCTTGAATTAACCTATCCCATTGGTTAGAGATAGGACTTACCCATCCCATGGTCAATAATAATACACTAACCATAATAAGAATAACTAGGATCATAACATAGATAATTTGAGGGGACCCATGCATGGGATAAAGCATTTAGGAGCTGCCTCTGTCCATTAGTAGCACAGGGGGCAGTCCTGAGGTAATTTTTTTGTTTCCCATCCATAGATCCAAGGTGTACTTGAATATGGACGGAGACTAAATTTTTTTAATGTAGATGGGGAGTCTATTCCAGAGCAGTGGCAATCTCTTCAAGATATAGCTGTCCTTTCAAATCATATTGTTGATGTTGCAAAAAAGGTTCAGATCGCTAGACCAAGTACTTCTGATGCCACTGGACTTGCAGTAAATCTGTCAGTACTGGATCAGAGGACACCTTGTATGCCAGAAACAGGTTACTCCTTGATTTTGTTGTCAACAGATGAATACATTACCTCAGCAGATACATAACATAATCCTTTATCACTCTTAAGTGATTTTTTATCTTATTTACCATATCCATAATATTATATTTTACAATCTGTAGCCATTACAGTAGCATTTAGCAAGTTTTCATGAGGCAAAATAAGCACAAATATGATAGCACGCATAGGTAACATCACCAATTTAAACAGAATGAATTGTTTTAAGTACAAGGAAGTTCATATTTATCCAATCTTCAAAATGCAATAGTTGAGATAGCACTACCCAACAGGCAAAAAATCAAATACTAATAAAATATTCTCACTTTAAGCATCTTGCAAATAATGCAGACTGTAGAAATTTTCATATTGTCACACATTCTGCATCCAAAAGCTTTCCCCTCTCTACCTGCTGGTTATGCTACATCTGGAGAGAGGAAAAAAAATCTATAAATATAAAGGGCATGTGACTTGTACTAATAATAACCTGATATATCTGGCTGAATGCCAGTTATGTGAGGGGGTTTATGTAGGAAAAATAAAATGAACCTTGAAGGAAAGGGTTTGTGAACATATATCTGATACTAACAGGAAAATAAAACAACAAATGCATTAGCTAAACACATCGAAGAAACTAATGATAAGCACTGGTTCAAATTTTAAGTGCTGCATTCAATAAAACCAAATCAGTAAGAAGGTGATCTAAAAACACATACAGAAGTTGCTGAGATACACTGGATTTTAGAATTAGGGGCAGATAAATACCCAGGCTTAAATAGTGCTATTTCTTTAAAGTTGTTTTTAAAGATTAAGGATTTGAGACACTGTTGTTGTTGTTGGTCTTTCGGCTTTTCCTGGTTAGGGGTCGCCACAGCAGAACTCCGGTCCGCTAATGATTGGCAGTAGATTTTTACAGTGCCGAGTTGCCAGCTCGACACCCAACCTTCAACGAAGGCATGCCCATTCACACATGGCTTTTGGAACACCACTTGACCGCAGGGAGGACATGCAGACTCCACACAGAAGGCACTCCCTGCACTCCAGCCGAGAATCGAACGGAAGAACCTCTTGATGTGAGGCAACAACGCTACCGCTGCACCACTGTGGATCAAATATCTATTAAATATTTATTAAAATGATTAGTTGATTAGATTTATATAAATAATTGTTAAATTGATGGAGTGATGTCATCAAATGTTAACTTGAGTGGAATTGTTTAAATATGCATTAGTCTGATGAAACGAAAGTGAAAATGCATTTGTGTTGTGTTGTTATCTTTAAATATTCATCAAAACATGATGTTTT
Organism: Protopterus annectens; assembly: GCF_019279795.1. NCBI lineage: Eukaryota > Metazoa > Chordata > Ceratodontiformes > Protopteridae > Protopterus > Protopterus annectens. The sequence continues at coordinate 1,848,532,792 of NC_056735.1, forward strand.
GGATGTGATTACTTAACTAGATCCTATCTTTGTACTAACCGAGAATTTGAACTGGAGGTTTTTCTTTTTACTTCTTAATTTGGGATGCCACCAGGATGGTTTGTTACTGCAGCTAGTTCTGGGCTTACTTCTGATAGGTACAGAAGGCACTATGCAGCCAATGATATGGTTGTACAGAGTTTCTCAGAGCAATTTACAGTTGGCTGCTGTGTTTTTGGGGTTTGGAGGGGAATGGATTTTGACAAATTATCACTTAATAAAAGGTAGTTTACCTTGGAATAGTTCAAAACGGTTACTGGTTTTTGTAGGGTTGTTGAGTTTATTTTGATTTTGGAGACAACTTCATGATCGCACCTTACCAAGAAAGATGAGACATTGGGGCGTGTAACGTTCTCCCATATTTGTGAGCTCAAGGTCCAGTTTGTTGGAGCTTCTAGTGGGTGTATTCATTATTTGGTCAAGGGTGCTTGTATTTATGAAGTCCAGGAATCTATTTGCCTGTAGATTTGAGGCTGTATAGGATTACATACATACATACATACATACATACATACATACAAATGTTTCAAGCATGAGCATTAATGCCCTTCTAGCCTGCCAATATACCAAAACACTTGTTCCCATAATAAATATCCAGGCTGTTCTTAAAAATATCTAAACTAGTACTTGCTTTAATGTAATTTGATAGTCTGTTTCAAGCATCAGCTACTCTGTCAGAGAACCAATTAGTACACTTCTTATTCCTATAGAATATTCTACATAGGTTATCTGATGATTCTCTAGTACTTTATGATAACCCAAACATTCCCAGAGGTAATTGTCCCTAAATACCCTATATACCTGAATAAGATCTCCTCTTAAATATCTGTAAGAGACACTGTACAAGTTCAGATATTTTAGTCTTTCATAATAACTCAAATTTTCACATCCATGGATAACCTTGGCATATTTCCGCTATACTCTTTCCAGTTTATTCATGCCTGTTTTCCTATAGAGTTTCCATATTGTTATTCCATGCTCAGGTTTGGGTCCAATGTAAATAACAAACAATGACTTCATTATTTTTGATTTCCTAGACTTTATAAATCTTTTTATACAACCTATACTTCTATAACTATCATTAGCCAATTGGTTGATATGATTAGAAAAACTCATAGCTGAATCTACCCATATACCCAGGTCTTTAAATGAGTCTACAGTTTCAATCACTGTGTGCTGTATTAAATATTCACCTTTCAGTTTATGTCTCCCAAATCTAATATACTTAGTTTTTGATGTATTTATCAACATATTGGATTCACAGTCTATAGAGGGTAATTAAAGTCTCCCATGAGTAGGGTATTAGGTTAAATGGTAAGTGTCTCCAGCAGGTCCAAGTTTGCATTATGCTTCTTGGGACATGATAGTGACCAATAGCTGGCTAGGATATGGTATGGGATTTTGTCTATGCTGATCTGTATGTGGAGGAACTCCAGTTTATTATCCTGTTTGACTAACCTAGTGATATACTTGTTACTGATGTATATCAAAACACCTCCACCTTTAACCCTTGTCTGTGCTGTTACTGGTCTAAAAGTGTGGGAGACACTGAACTCTTGCACTTCTGGGATACTCTATGCCACTTTAAACCATGTCTTGATAACTGCACAGATGTCTATATTTTTGAGTCTAAGGAGGGCTTGGGAGGGAGTGTAGTTTTTTATTTAGGCTACTGGTATTGAGCAGTAATAATGCGGTGGTGGTGCTGCAGTAGCGTTGTCACCTCACAGTAAGACATTGTCCTGTTCGATTCTCAGCTAGAGCGTCTTCTGTGTGGAGACATGCGTGAATGGGCGTACCTTCATTGAAGGTTGTGCGTCAGGGCCAGCAACTTGGCACATAAAAAATCTACTGTCAATCATTAGCGGACTGGAGTTCCGCTGTTGCGACTCCTAACAGGGAAAAGCCGAAAGGCACAACAACAACAACCTTGATGTTCACTTGAGTTGATTTTGCTATATTGGTAGGTTTGTTGATTTGACATTGCTTAAAAAAGGTACTATGAGGTGGATTAAGTTTTAGCCAGTATTTGAAGGCCTAGATGGGTCAGGTGTAGACTATCCTTGGCAAAGCAACATAGTCTGTTAACCATTTTCATTCAAGCTGACAAATAACACCAAAAAGACAGCCAATTGTTGAAATCAATCATCTTTGGCTCATCTTGTGGCCTCATCCTCAGTGATGGTAATATGTTGCTCAATGCTAGGCTTATACCAGCCTGAGAGACACATAGTCTGAACGCTCTACAATATCTCTCTTCATATAGTCCAGAGAGGTCCATCTCAATTCAATTATACCTAAACGGAGAATGATAGAATCATACTGGTACCTGTGGTCTAATGACTTGAGTGCATGCATGATTTGGCAGATCCTGCCTTCCGCTAACAGTTATCTTCTCCTTGCTCAGCCTGGTTAGAGGGGCATCAGTATATCTTACAATGGAGTCCATTATGGCAAAAGTCCTGGGAAGTGTGTTTGCTTGGCTTAGGGTCTTAGTGTTGGGGATCCACTGAGAGTGACAGTATGTGTGGTATTACGTATTGTTTTGTCTAAGTGCCTTTGGGCTTGCTGAAGCATAGACTTGACAATGGGCAGTCTAGGTAATTTTTGTTGTTTAGGAGGGGGTTGTGTTTATCAAACAGCCCTTACAGTGCTATAAATTTATATGACCTGCCACAATTGATTTCTAAACCCACTCCTATGAACAAAAATAGTGGCAAATGTATAACTATTGACTGGGTTTTTACCTCACCTCCAAACAAAATTGCTTTGCCATGAGCCTCACCTGTCTGAGCTACCATCTTCCCATTTTCACTGTCAGAAGGCGTGAAATGTTCACAAACAGCACTGCATTAAATCAGTCCATACTTTATCATACTTCCATAAAGACATTAAAATCTCTAACTTAAAACATTAACTGGAATAGTCTCAAACATCTTACTCTAGATGAAGCCGCATCTGAGTTCAACAATACCTTCTTAAATGTCTTAAATTAACATGTACCATTAAGATCAAAATGAGTTAAAGCAAGCCTCTGGCTATCCAGAAAAACTAAACAATTCATGAAAGAGAGAGATAAAGCCTGGTGAGCCTGGACCAAAAATAAAACCCAGTCCAACCAAAATGAGTTAAAACCAACCTTGCCTCCTGGCTATCCAATAAAACTAAACAATTCATGAAAGAGAGAGATAAAGCCTGGTGATCCTGGACCAAAAATAAAAATCAGTCACACCTTCAGACATTTTGACATCTCAGAAACCCTGCAAAGTACAAAATAAAATTACACAAGTAAAACTATTATACAAAACTCCAAGTGTCAAACATTAACTGCCCCAAAACTTTCTGGTCCTCTATAAACTTTTTATTAAATCCCGGTCATTCCACACAGCTCCCTCCTACAATAACCAATCACAATGACTTAGATAACGTTACTAGTATTTTTAACTCCCATTTCATTAATTCAGTTTCCTCTTTACTTAATAACTTAAGTCCTTCCACTCTTCTCAAAACCCACTGAGACAATTTCCCTCACTCCTTCTCTTTTCAACCAGTCCCTACAGCTACCTTTAAAAGGCTCCTCAAGTTAAAGCTTTCCTCCCTAGCACTTGATAACCTAACAGCTGAATATATTAAAACAGCAGCTGCAGCAACAGGCCTCCCGTCTTGACAAACCTTGCTGTCAAAGAATCCTGTGTCTCTCTACTCTGAAAACAATGCTGCATTCTGAGAAGAAAATTGCGACCAACCAGTGAACACTGTGTCAGCATGGTTCTGACAAAAACAGCAGGGACACAACACTTAAACTAGTGCAAACCCAGTCAGCTAAGTTCCAAAATGTTTTTAAAGGTTAACTTAACCATTTGGTGACCAATAAGCTTCAGACATAGGGGGAAAATAAATAAATAAACATGTAGAAACGTACCTGCAAAGTGCGGATGACTTTCCTGATAAAACTCCAGTATAATGGGCTGCATAGAAGAGAAACCATACATCACCAAAAGGAAATACAGAATGGCAAACAAAACAGAAAGCATGGACATACAAACATGTAAATCTAAATTTTCAGTGATAACCACTCCAGAAAAAGAAGTTATTTCTAAATGATCAAGAACTAGCAGACAACTGGAAGGCCAAAAGGGTACAAACAAACCAAAAATGGACAATTTTCAGGGCTTGGAAGACTTCAAAACAGCACTACAACCATTACAAACAGAGATTCAACAATTATCAGACTAACTGCAGACTTTTGGAAATGCAATGAACTGAATAGCAGACAGGCTAGAAAAAACAGAAGCTAAAACACTAGAAAATGAAATAAAAATTAATCGGATGCAAGAAACATCACAACCCAACATTAAAACTATTAAAGACCTACAACAAAAAATCCTAGACCTGGAAGCAAGAAGTAGAAGAAATAACATTTTGATATGAGGGAGTACCCAAAAAGTAAGAACAATTAAAACTAATTGAAGTTTTACACCAAATTATTGTCTGTCTCCTAAATAACCAGGCAGAATCTAACCAGATTACTACTGAGAGAGCACACTGTGCACTTAGAGCAACACAAACACAGGATAAACCAAGACAAATATACATGAGAGTCCTAAATTGCCAATATACTTTTAAAATGTTAACAGCTGCTAAAAAAAAGAACATTAACATGTAATTGGGAATAAAATTACTTTTGTCCAGAGTTTACCAAATCAAGTTAAACCAGATCAACCGAAACAGTTACCATTTTGTGCATTCTTGATCACGAAAAGGATCAAATTCCAAATGAGATACCCTTCTACTGTAGTATTCCAGGGGAAACGAACTAAATACTTGGCTGAGTCACCTAACAAAGTGAAACAAGCATTTATAAATGTTTTAAACAAAACACTTGAATAAAGGTTGACCGTTAAAGTATTATAGAAATACCGTATACCGAATACCAGTTGGCACACCGGAAAAGGTGGAAACTAAGATTTGTTAGTTAAATAACTGTAATTATGGGACAATATAAGGGAGTAAATGCAATGTGTCTTGTATTGGAGTTTTCTCTACACTTATTTAACATTCTTAATGGCCGTAAGGTCTTCTGAGTCCTTTTTATACTCAACAGAGTTTATACAGTGTACTTCCTGACATTTTCATAAGGAAGTTCCTGCAAAAGTGCTCACATGTACCGGAGATATTTTCTATGAGGAAGAAAACATTAAAGTTGATCATTGCTTTCAAATTGCAAATGGATTTATTATTTACAACATATCTTTATTGATTTTATAACACAGATAAGAAAGCCACCAGGTTAAAAGTGAATTATTGTACTAAAAACAATTTGTCTACTTTTTTACAGTTAACGAATTTGAAGGTTGCAAACCAATGATAGCTGCCAAAGTCATGGTCTTGAACTCAATGAAAAAAATGCATTATCATCCCCTTTGGCAAAGGCAATGTCCCTGCAGATTACCATATTAATAACAACACCCTAAGTTCTAAATTAGTGGTGAGAGACTTGGACACACAGGTTGACAGCAACCTTAAATTTGATCACCATGAATCCACAGTAGTAAGAAAGGCCTTCTACGCTGCTCACCTCATAAGAAAGGGCATAGCTTCCAGAACAAAAAAGGTTAGAACCCCCCCTGTACTCCTCCCTTATCAGGCCAGTAATAAAGTACAATGCTCCCTTTGGCATGTACCTGTACAGGCACCTGCAGCAACTGGAGAGACCTCAAAGGTTCCTCACAAAAACAATTCAGGGTCTTCAGCACATGCCTTACGTGGACAGACTGAAATCTCTCTGTACTCTGCATTGTATAGACTACTCAGAGGCAACCTGTACCTTGCATACAGAGCAACTTCTGATCCTGCCTTAATGAAAATGCTGCACATTTGTAAGTCAAATGGTACACGATTCACTCACTCTAGGGTCCTTAACCTAGCATGTGACATCAACAGGACTTGCTGGAGAGACAGACATGTCTTCTAGAGGTTGCCTCTCCTCTGGAATAACCTTCCAATATAGGTTAAAAAGAGCCCCTTGTTAACCCCTTTTAAACGTAATTCAGATGATTGGATAGGAAACCACAAATTCACCCTAGGGGTTTCACCTGTGCCCTCTTGGATAGGGGCAGTCAGTACTGATTTAGATCTGCTTATAACATAGACCATATCTCTAGACCCTTAAGGGAATAAGGGTTGAACTAAGCCAGACTTGTAAAGGCTCTAGGGCCATTAGCCCAGTAACCTCCTATGAACCTATGAAGTTAAACCAAAATATAAAAAAATTAGGATCCACGCAAATAGCACCTGTACTCCCCTGCAGTAGTACTAATCAAAGTGAACCAACTCACTAGTCACATAGATTGAGCGCTTTCATCTGCTATGAAGTCAAACAATGACTGAAAAATATTCCTGTTGTCTTTTAACACATTACAAGTTCACATTTTATAGTTTGGCTACGTGACTAGTATCACAGAGTTATGGGGAAAGTTATTTATTCATTTATTTATTTATTTTACATTTGTTAACTGGGAAAGTCCAACTGGATATAGGTCCATTTTCAGCGGAGGCCCGGGGAGAAAAGCTCCAAATGTACAAAAACAAGTGTAAATACAGTGAAATTATTACAGTGAGTTATCACAAAATTGAGATTTGTTTAACAATATGTACACACAGGTACATGTTTTTCTCACATACACGGAGCAAAGGTTGGAAGCAAGTAGCTGAGAAAGAAATAATTAAAGATTTCATCTGAAAAAGGAAAACACATATATTAAAGGTGGTTATCATACATGGTGTAGTGTTAACTTTAAATCTTTCCAGTAGGTGGGTGATACATAGAATTTTAAACAGTTAGAGAGTCAGAGTTTTATTCCTATAATGAGGTTCTGATTTATGAATTATGTTTGAGTGGGGGTTAGTCAGGGTTTGTACAGGGACAAAGCCACTGAATTTTTATGTATTTCCTAAGGGATTTTTTGAATTGGGATAAGGAGGGGTCAGTGGTGAGTTCAGCAGAAAGTAGGTTCCAGTTTTGACCAGCGGAGTTGGAGAATAGTGATTCACCAGCTGAATTGTTGGTTTTAACAGTTTGCACTAGCAATTTTTTGGAAGAGTGAAGGGATTTTAGGGTACTGTAGGGGGTAATAATATTTTTTAGTATGGGTGTACTGTCTGGTTGGTAGAGGATTTTGTGAACAACTATTAGTTAGTTATATTGTAGTTGATAGGGTAGTTCAAGCCAGTCTAACGATTGAAAGTTAAGGCAGTGATGGGTTCTATAAGCTAATCCTGTGGCAAATCTGGTAATGTTATTGTAGCCCCTAGTTAATTTATTGAGGTTTGATTTGCTTAGGTTTACAAAGATGGGTAAAGCATAAAGAAGGGTCGATAGCAGATGTGTACGGGCAATAACAGTTCTAGCAGATGGGGTAAGGAATGATTTAATCCTGTATAAAGAGCCTATTTTTTTATTAACTGTTTTAATAGTTGTGTCTATGTGAGCATCAAACTTGAGGTTGTTGTCGATGATCACTCCCAGTAGTTTAGTACTAGGTTCTGGGGAAATTATGGTACCATTGTTGGATATTATGGTGAGAGGTGGTGAGGAGACCTTGCAAGTGGGGGAGAAGAGTAACAGTCTGGTTTTATTTGGGTTTAATAGTAGTCGGTGACCAGTGAGCCAGTTCTCTACTTTGTTGAAAGTGATTTGGGACAAGGATTGTAAATCTGTGGGGGAGGTGGCAGAGCAGATTAGGGTTGAGTCATCTGCATACTGAATACAAGTTGCATCAGGGATGACTTTGTACAGGCCATTAATGAATATAGAGAATAGGAGGGGACCTAATATAGATCCCTGTGGGACTCCAAGGGTGACTGGTAAAAGGAACAATAGGTTATTCTTCCATAGTACAGCTTGTTGTCTGTCACTTAGGTAAGAATGAAACCAGGTAATTGCTAGGTTATCTATGGAGAGTGATTTTAATGTGTTTAAGAGTAGCTGGTGATTTACCGTATCAAATGTCTTTGATAGGTCAAGAAAGAGGGCTGAGGAGAGCTTGTTGTCATTACGGTTTTGATTTATTGTATGGGAGAAGGAGAGAAGGGCTGAGGTTGTACTATGACAAGGTCTAAATCCGTGTTGGGAGGGGGCTAGGAGAGTGCTTTGATTGGGATAGGCAAGAAATTGCTTGTGGATACATTTTTCCATTATTTTATCCAAGGGAGACAAAATGGCTTTAGGCCTATAATTTGAAAGTTCAGTGGAATTCCCCCCTTTATGAAGAGGAACAATGTGAGAGATTTTCCAGATGTGGGGGATATAGGCTTCGTGGATAGTTCTGTTGATTAAAACTGATATGGGGTATGCTATTTCATTAGCTCCTTTTTGGAGAAATTCTGCAGGTAGTAGGTCTGCTGAAAGGGTGGTGGGTTTCAGTTTTTCAAGTAGGAATTTAATAAAAGATGTTGGTACTGGATCAAGCTTAAAGGGGATCTTATTATCAAGTGTGGGGTTGGTGGTGCTTGGGGTATAGGGAGATAGCTTACTGGCTAGGGATTGCACAGTTTCTGTAAAGAAAGTGTTAAAGGTGTTAGCAACAATTTTAGGAGGTTGTTGGAGGGTAGTTAAGGGGGTAGGGGTAGCTGATTGGCCTGGGTGGAGAAGTTCGTTTATGCCTGACCAGAATTTTTGTTGTTGATTTTGGTGCTTTTGTTGCAGATTACAGTAGTAATTCTTTTTGTCTAGCATAATAGACTTCTTTGCATCATTTCTCAGCTGTTTATATATAAGGTGGTATTTTGGGGACTTAGTGGTTCTCCAGGAGGTCCATGCTTTGTTTCTGCTAATAATTTTTTGTCTTGTATCATTGGACAGCCATGGTGCTACTTTGTTATTGTTTACCCAGGATAGCAAGAAATGTAGAATTAAAGTATGAGACCGCTTCATCTAGTGGAAGTAGCCATAGCTTGAACCAGTCACATGCGTTAAGTTCATTCTGAAATATAGTCTGAATAAAGTTCTTACAACTTCTAATGGTTTTAAAGTAAGATTGTTGAGGGATGTCATTTCTTTTCCTGATTATATAGGTAAGGAAATGATCACTAAAGTCCTCAGGTAGGGTGCCTGTTTTATATATCTGGGGTAGGTTGTTTATTAATATCCATCTAGGATACTTTCTTTTTTGTTAGGCATATCGATTCTGGTTGGTGAAGATATCATCTGGGAGAAGCCATGCAAATTTATATGGGTGGAGGGGAAGTCTGAAGAGCAAGTATTCCAGTCGATATTAACATCCCCGAGAATAACAGTTTCCTGTGGGTAGTTAGTGGAGAGCCATTGGAGGATATTCTCCAAGGTATTTATGTTGTCACCTGGGGGGAATATAAATACATGCAATGTTTATAGATTTGCATTTGTTGAGTTGGACCTTTGTGATGAGTATTTCTGCATTGTTAGTAAACAAGGCATTTGGGGTACTAGTTTTGGATACTTCCAGAGTGGATTTATACAAGATGGCTACCCCCTCCTTTCTTAGAGATGTGATCAAGTCTTAATATATTGTACCCTGGGGGTATAATCTCATTTATCAATGGTAGTAGGCTGGAGACAGGTCTCGGTAAGGCATAGTATATCAGGGGAGTGGACATCTAGGAGGGCATGTAAGTAGTGAATTTTCTTGTTTATACTTCTAATGTTTAGGTGACACACTAGGAGTGAGTTGGGGGGCATTATTTGAGTTCTGTAGGCTAGTATGGATGTTATTTGTGGGGCTCATAGTAACAGGTGGGGTTGGACCTGGGTTAGGGTGGATGTCACCATCCACTATGAGGTTAAGTAGTAATCTAATGGCAAGTTTCTGGAGTTTTAATAAGAGTTTGTGGTAGTATTTAGTCCTAGGATTAATATATGAAGCACAAATGGGATATTGAGTTTTTGCATTAGAAGAGTTTGATGAGAGGTGGGGTAGTGGTTGGTTAGAATTATGTGGCTGATTAGTAGTACTGGTTTGGGTTCTAGGGTAATGGGTGCCAGGGAGGGGTTGGTATTCATAGGCTGTGAGAAGATAGAGAATTATAAGTGGGGGTATTAAGAAGTAAATAGGCTTTGAGTTTGAAGATTTATTAAAAGTAAGTGGAGGCATTGTAGGGGTATTTGAGTAATACTTGTTTAAAATAGAATTAGGGTGTTTATAATTAGCATATAGTGAGAGACTGGAAAGAGTTGGAGTAATAGGGCTGGGTCCTGTGAGTGATTGATTAATGCTGATTGATTCTGATGAGTGGGAGTGGTGTCAGATGAGAGGGAGTGGCAAGATGATAATAAGTGTAGGACACCTGGGGGCGGGTGAGAATTGAGGGCAGGGTAGGGGAGCGGAATGAGCCCACATAGCAAATGGAGTAGGTAAAGCAAAAAGAAGAAGAAGATCGAAGAGAACAATCAGTGGAGTGCTGAAGTCTAAAGGTAAATGTGTTGAGATATATAAGAAGGTAAGAAGCTTAAAAAAATAAGTGGGATTATAGCAGAGTGATATAAGGAAATATTTCTATGGTTAAACTGGGACCACAGTGTGAGAGAGTACAATAACAAAGAGATGAATAAGAACTGTGTTAGGGGGATTCGATGAAGAAGAGGTAAAGGGATTTAGAGACCCTAAAGCTAATAGTATAGAGCTACCTAGTGCGTAGGTGGGGCACTTGGATGCACTAATAGTATGGAACCACCTAGAGGGCAGTGGGCAACTTGCATGCAAGCACACTACTGGGGATTCCTTTGAAGCAAGGCAGAAAAGCTAATCAAAAGATGGCACCTTTCTACATCAGGTTTTTTGATACCTCTATAATTAAGCAGGAGTGGGTAGGGAGGTGTGCAGGTTCAAGGTGGGGGAAGGGATAGACACAAAGTAATACACGGTTGAGAGTCAGAAAAAATGGACTAAGTCAGCTGCTAAAAAAAAAAAAACAGGAAAACCAAGCTACGTTAATTGCAGGTCAGTGTGGTGCAGTATTTACCTAATAACTATAAATGTTATACTACTAATCTAGTACAGAGTGGTGAAAAGGACCACCACTTCTGCAGGGAAAAGCAAAAGAAGAATGGGCTGCAGGTACATAGGTAAACTTTTTTCCAACAGAAAGTAGTTTTAAGTAATTGACCTAGGAGTACTATAGGAAGAGAGAAATGGGAGGGGGGACCAGTAGTGTGCACGCGTACAGTGAAAGGGGAAATAGTCTTCAGTTTGGAGGACAGATTAAATACAACTCTAACATACACTAGTGTGGCTGAAAGCACTTTAGTGTTCCACCGATGCAGGGTCTCACAGTACAGGGCAACGAGACAGCCATGGGTTGATTTCAGGTTGGCCAGGACACAGGATGTAACTTTTGTTGAGGGGACTGGAAGTAAAAAGGAAAAGGAGGTAAATATTAAGTCTGAAGTTTTAAAAACACTCTGATTACCAAGTAACTGAAATAGAGAATGCAGGGGTAGAGCAGCATACCTTGTAAGAAACAGCACAATTCTATGAATAACAAAAAATGCAAGGATAGCATAGAAAAAAAAAACAAAAAGGTAACTGCCGTTGATACCAAGCTATTATAACATACACTACACTATTATGTATTGTTAAAAAGGTTATGAAGACAAAAATAGTAACTACTAAGCTGCTACACACTATTTAGCATTCTCCAGCAAACAGTCAGAAATAACAGTGATGTTATGCAGATACACAGAGTCATTTGTATCCCTCTGAGGTTACAATAACTTCTACTCTAATTGCCAAACAGGTTACCATTCTAAAAGTACACATAGCAGGTGACAGTATTCACATTATTGAATAAAGCAGCTTTTTACCTGTTATTTAAAGTCATATGCTATAAATTCAATTCTATACTGGCACAACAAAAACACTCATATGCAGGGCAAATAGAGTAAAGGAAAAAAATAACAAAAACGCTCGTGAAATGCAACTCCAGAAAACAAATGACTAGATAGAGCTGTCACCAACCAGAAATATGCATGACAAAAAATACATACCATGTGTGAAACTTCTCAAAAATAGCAGTAAGAGTCACAAACAAAAACAATACCAGGTAGTACTTACATGCGAGCACACTACTGGGGATTCCTATGAAGCAAGGCAGAAAAGCTAAGTCAAAAGATGGTGCCTTTCTACATCAGGCTTTTTAATACCTCTGTAATTAAGCAGGAGTGTGTGGGGAGGTGTGCAGGTTCAAGGTGGGGGAAGGGATAGGCATAAAGTAATGCAAGGTTGAGAGTCAGAAAAACTGGACTAAGCCAGCTGCTAAAACGAAAACCGGAAAACCAAGCTAAGTTAATTGCAGGTCAGTATGGTGCAGTATTTACCAAATAACTACAAATATTATACTACTAATCTAGTACAGAGTGGTGAAAAGGACCACCACTTCTGCAGGGAAAAACAAAAGAAGTATGGGCTGCAGGTAAACTTTTTCCAAGAGAAAGTAGTTTTAAGTAATTGATCTAGGAGTACTATAGGAAGAGAGAAATGGGGGGGGACAAGTAGTGTGCACACGTACAGTGAAAGGGGAAACAGTCTTCAGTTTGGAGGACAGATTAAATACAACTCTAACATACACTAGTGTAGCTTAAAGCACTTTAGTGTTCCACCGGCGCAGGATCTCACAGTGCAGGGCAACGAGACAGCCTTGGGTTGATTGGAGGTTGGCCAAGATGCAGGAATTAACTTTTGCTGAGGGGAATGCGAGCACACTACTGGGGATTCCTATGAAGCAAGGCAGAAAAGCTAAGTCAAAAAAGTTATGGTAATTTTAATCTGCTTAAAATGTTTTTTATATTAAATATCAGGGTGAAAATGTTAAGGCATGAAGAACATTTGTGGATGCAAGATTTTGATGCAGTTTACTTGTATGGCTCTTTATGCATTGTTAGTTTATTCTCTTCCTGGTACTTTTGGAGTGTGGCTAGGCACAGGATAATAGTAGGAAGAGCTGAGTGCTGTGTGCCATTTATAGTTCCTGTAAATATACTTCACTATCCCCTTTTATACTTTTAATGGGAGTGTTGATGTGGACAACTGATTCATGGAATATGAAAGGCAGACAAATGAAAAAGAAAAGAAGCTTTTTTTCACTTAGCATTTAAATCAAAGGCTGAAATAATATTTGTTTATGAGACCCACATTATGTCAGGTCAGTGGAGTTGGGTAAAAAATGCATTGGGACTGTAATTGAATCAGATACTAAAACAGTACAGGGGTAACAATTATCCTCAAAAAAATCTTTAAAGGTCAACATATTACAGTACATCTCAGCTGAGGAAGGGAGATGGTGTTATGTAGTTGTTAAAAATATATTTTTCGATAAACCTATACTATTATTGAACTCATATGTACCTTGTAGCAAACAACATGAGTTTATAATGTCAAATTATAAAATATTAAACCAATTCCCTAATTATTTTTATATTACAGGGGAGAATGGAATGCAGTTAATGATCCTATGTCTGACAGGACAAGTAGAAGTAAAACATACAATGTTCATGCTTCAACAGCAATCTCAGACTTAAAATAAATTTCAATGTAATTGACCCCTTCAACTTTCAGAAGAGAAATGAAGCATCAGAGAAATTTATGTTCTACTCACATTATTATAAAACTTGGGCAAGGTTGGACTTCCTGATTTCAGGAATATTTTTGAGATCCAATATTGACTTTCACATAGAACCATGATTCTTTTCAGCCCATTCTAGAATTACACTTAATGTTAACTGACCAAGACATAAAATATCAATAGGAAAGGCTATAACTGGAATCTTAACCCTACATTACTTCAGAAAGAAGATATTGTTATTAACAAGGTACTTGATACGTTTATGAGTAATCCTTCTAGTTCCCCATATTCCTTTTGATATACAATGGGTTGCTGCTAAGGCCCAGATCAGGAGCATACTTATTAACAAAGCATTTCACTATAAAAAATCTATAGGTTAAATGAAAAATCATTGAAGGGAAAAATCAGTGAACTTGAAGAGGAACTTTATCAAAACTACAGTTCAAACATAGAAAAAAAATGACCTCCAGAAAGAACTTATTATACACAAAATGTGAAATAAAATGGCACATTTTAGTTAATGTAATGTGTTTTCCAGGTTTGAATGATTCAATAACTATTAATTCTGTTTTAAAGTTGAAATGCTATGATACTGCATAGTTCATTGTTATTTCTATTTTTATCCTAATGTATGGTTTTACCTTGCAATCAGTTTAATTGGTAGGTTGGGTCTAACAGTGTATCATGTGATTTTAATTATGTATAAAATAAGTATCATTGATAACAGATTTAGTTCTGAGGAAGTTCTATGTGATGTACGGAGCAAACACGTTAAACTTGTTCTAATAAATTTTGAGTTTGGAATACTGTTGCCTCCTTCTTGGTACCACAGAATTTATCAGTTTGTGCTTGGTGTTTTTCTGTGAAATACTTAATTTTACTATTATTAAATAGTCATTGAAACATGGCGTTTTGGATGTGATTACATCAATTGGACCAATAGGATCTATAATTCCTATGCTGAAGTTGAAGTTTTGGATTTAATCTGTACTAACAACTTTACTCAGCTAATTTCCTTTCCCCTAAGTGGTTAACAGCATGTTAGATCTAAACTTAACAAACATTTTCAGATTGGTGGTAATATTTGTTCATTAAAGCCACCTGAAATTCTAAACATGCAGCCATTCAGTTCACACTTTCAAACACAATATCAGCTAGACATGTAACTGAGGTATAAGACTGTAAAAATGTAGACAATGATGACCTCAGAGGAAAAATTAGTCCCCTAAACTGTCAGTATATGTGTAAAAACTCCCCAAAAAGGATGGACGAATATGTTAGAAATATACAAACCTACTGTAAATGAATACTCAACTATAAAGGGGAAAACTTATAACAAAACCCTCTTCGGAGAATAATAATCTAGTAAGATTAAAAATGTAAGCATTATATTTATATAAAAATAGTGCAATTACAAATAAAAGAAGCTTTAACTTTGCCACCTGGAAGTTAAAAGAACTAATCGTGAAATCTAAATATGGAGAGGCCACTTGTGGAAGGGACCAACAACAAGAAACGTTTTTATGAGTGCGTCATCTTACAGATAAAATTACATGCTCCAGTGGGAGAATTATTTATGGAAATGAGTTAGTGATTTGTTTATAATCATGATCACTTATTTTCTCAATACAGCAGCAAGTTTTATATTAAGATCACTTTATTGTAACACAGCTGATGTTAACTGCCACATTATAAGTCAGGTTGAGAGCTTGTTTAGCAGTAACAAAGATAAAGATGATGCTGGTATTGACCCTGACAATCTTTGTGGGTACTTTATCCGCTAGGTATTAGATGTACTGATATAATCCCTGGTTACTTTATTTAATGTTGTTCTGTGCATGATATCATACCCAGGGAATGGAATCTATCAGTCAAAGTCCTTATTTACAGAGGAGGAAGATGCATTCTTTAGTTTGTTTGCGTTTGTGTCTTTCGGCTTTTCCCGGTTAGGGGGCGCTACAGCGGAACTCTGATTGGCAGTAGTGTTTTACGTGCTGACTTGCCGGGCCTAACGCACAACCTTCAATGAAGGAACGCCCATTCACGCATGTTGCCACACAGAAGACGCTCTAACTGAGAATCGAACAGGCAACGTCTAACTGTGAGGCGACAATGCTACCGCAGCACCACCACTGCAGTAAGATGCATTCTTTAGTATGATCCTAAATAAAAATGGTTTTCTGCAACAGAGGTCCACATTGACCAGCCTAATTGATGTTTATGAACCAATTAGTGCAGTCTTAGACCTGGGAGGTTTGATTTTTATAGAGTGCTTGGATCCAGCTAAGGTCTTCAATTAAACCTCATGTTTGCATTATAAACAGTTTAATCATAACAAGTAATTCCATGCATCATTATAGGGGTAAAGTGACCCATGATTATTCTCCTTCTAAGTAGACAAATACCAAAACAGGAGTTACACAGGGATCTGTCTTGAAACCAGTTTTTGTTTAACCAATTTTTGCCTCACTTCCAATAACAAGTTGCTAGGTTTCAAAATGTGCCGATGATATTAAAATAAGTGTGGTAGCATTATCTGTAAATGGCATCCTCCAAGAAGCAACTACCTAAGCAGAATCTACTCATGGATAAAACTTTGGGGCCTCAGTCCCAGTATCTAGAAGTGCAAGATCTTGTCTATGGTAACTTAAATTATAAACTGCAAATTAAGCATAATAATGTTATGAGTGTCCCTTCTTTGAAGGTTGGGCATCTCGGCACTGTAAAAATCCACTGCCAATCATTAGCAGACCAGAGTTCTGCTGTGGCAACCCCTAACTGGAAAAAAGCTGAAAGACTAACAAACAAAATGTTATTCTGGAGTAAACTAAGGTGATAAATGATCTTACATTAGGAGCAAACAACTCAAATAGTTGGAACTGCTATTAAAGACAATTCCAGCAAGGGCTCACATCATATTAATTGGTCTTTAAGCACCTAATAGATCCAGTACTAGAATGTAATATCTTTTCTATTGCTATGTTAGCAGCATACCTCTCAACTGTACAGATTTTTGCAGAATGTCCAAATTTTTGCCTCTTTTTTTGGGTCCAATTTTCAAATAATTGTGTTTTTTGGGCAAATTAGTGGTAAGTCATTAAAGACTGAAGTTAGAAAATAATGACAGACATTTGAGTTTCAAATTTCATACCCTTTAGAAAATTCATGCTAATGCAAAACTTGTTATTCTATCAACTTTCTAAGTTTGTAAGAGTAATATTTAAAAGAAATGTCCCTATTTTTGGGCCTTTGTCCCAATTTTATTCATGGCTTTGTCCAGATTTCTTGCTCTAAGAGATTGAGAGGTATGGGTACCAGTGAGCTAAAGGTGCTAAAGCATATTCAGAGAAAATGTATGTAAAACTCCCATCTTATATGTCTTTGAGGTACACTTTTAGGTTATAGTAAGTAACGCTTTACAGACTAAGTTATCAATACATCAGTGACAGGCTGTTTTAGTTATTAGGGATCTTAATGACAAAGTCTTAGGAATCAAGCCTGTTTTAGAAATAGTTCAAAAACTTGCAGGCATGAAAATTCACTGTTTTTGTTATTCTTCCTTCTAAGACAAGCAGACAAAAAAAATACTCATCTCAAAAAAAAAAACAAATTATGTGGAACAAATTACCTTCTGTTTTTCTTCAAATCTCTGACAATAGTTCTAAAATACAAGAATTTATTTTAAAAAGCCCTATAATGTTCCTCTCAGAGTTTTCAGATAAAACAGATCAACACTTCATTGTGTACCTCACCAATGTTAACGAAATAGGTATAAAAAGTAACATCCACATCAATACTTATCGCATCTAATTTGATTATTTCATGAATTTCCATCCATACTTTTTTGTTCCAAAGCCCTAGAAAAATGTCCCAGTGTGTCTTCTCTTCTTTTGTATTCTTTATAACTGCATTGGCTAGAATTCAGAAATGCTTACCTCAGTGGAGAAGTCTTAGCCCAGTAGTGCTCCTCATCATGGTAAGTCCTACCAATTCTTAGGTCACCTTACCACTGAAGGTTTTCCCCAACTGGAGCCCTCAACACTGAGGGCAATAATGCAATCCAAGACCGTAGCTAATTCTAATTAGCCATGTATTCTTCCCTGGAAATGTCAGCAACTCCCATTTTGCTTGGCTAAGAGATACAGAGAATAGCTCAGCTGTGTAAAATTTCACTGTTTGAGGAAAAAGTGACCACTGTAAAAACACAGAGGTCACTTATTCATTCCTATGAAAGTACTGAAGGTGAAAGTAAGTCCGTCGAAGACATGGGAGTGGGGGTGTTAGTGCGTGGATGTGTGTGGATATGTTTGTGTACCGGTTAACCCAAAAAGTGGTGCAATGGTGTAAAAAGAAGAACAAATAAACCAAAAAATGCATCACCAGGGTTTCTGGACTCCACACAGTTTTATTTAACAAAAATTGCTAAGCACTTTCATCAATCCAAGTTGACTTCATCAGAACAATTACTGGTGGCTGGGACATGTGGTGTTTGTGTGTGTGTGTGTGTGTGTGTGTGTGTGTGTGTGTGTGTGTGTGTGTGTGTGTGTGTGTGTGTGTGTGTGTGTGTGTGTGTGTGTGTGTTAATGAGTGTGTGGGGGTAAATTGGTGAATATTTCCATGACTGTGATCAAATGTGTAGAGGGCTTGTTGTTGATGGGTGGATATATATGTGTGTGTGTGTGTGTGTGTGTGTGTGTGTGTGTGTGTGTGTGTGTGTGTGTGTGTGTGTGTGTGTGTGTGTGTGTGTGTGTGTGTGTGTGTGTGTGTGTGTGTGTGTGTGTGTATTTTTTTCACCAAGGAGAGACGAAATAAAATGTTTGCAGTCGGAAATGGCTATTATGCGAGGTGAGCTAACAAGATTGTTAGAACTCATGTCGCAACCTAACTCTACAGCTGCCAATGTGAAACAGATGACGTTGACGCGTGGAGGAAACAGACTAGAGGGATGTGAGGCGCACAATGGCGACCGTTCGGATGGGAACTCTAAGGACAAGCCGGCTTCCAGTAGGTCGTGTTCCAAGGATCTTGGACAGGAAAAATCAATACCAGGAGCCAGCAGGAACGGATCGGAAGGGGAAATACATGTGTCGGGAGCGAGACCGAAACGAACTGTCCCTAAAAAGACTTATGCCTTCACGGCGCAAGGGAGAGATAAAGGTACTGTAAAACAAACTTATTCTCATACTCCCCATGTGCGTTACAACTATCACACCTTCTTAGAAGGGCAGTATGAGTTTGGAGTTAATGGGAGTGATGCAGTCAACAAAAATGT
Source organism: Protopterus annectens (assembly GCF_019279795.1). NCBI lineage: Eukaryota > Metazoa > Chordata > Ceratodontiformes > Protopteridae > Protopterus > Protopterus annectens. Next base: position 1,848,551,699 of record NC_056735.1, read on the forward strand.
TCACGATGGTGGAACAGGAGAAAAAAGCTTAAAAGACACTATTTTTTTGTTTGGCAAGAAGCTTAAAGCTTTGAAAAGCTTACAATTGGACAATAATTATTTAAAGAAATGTTTGGACAACAAAGTAGTGCCCATAGGGTTGCGCTTTTCCAAGACTCCTATGGGGGTAATATTGGATGAAAATAGTAAACATGAATGTAACAAGTTATTTGATGGCTTTGGGTTTTCTTTTATAAAGTTCATAATGGAGTGTAATGACAAAAGAATCTGTATGTTAATAACTGAGTTGGATGATTTGAATGACATCATTGTCCATGATTTAATGTATGAGGAGTTTGAAATGTACTATGAATCCCAGTTTAGCTGGGTAGCTGGCATTATTGAAAAACAGTATGAACGGAAATGTAATAAACTCAATAGGGACATAGAGCAGTATAAAAAAGGTGATGTGTACATGTGGGAAAAGAGTAGGAACAATGTTCAGCAGGATAAATTCAAGGGAATTAAAAATGGTGGATATGTTGGGGGGGCCAATTACAGTTATCAGAGACCCAAGAGGTACAACAATTACCAATATAGGGACCACCATTACAACCATTATGAGGAGCAACCATGTGGTGAAGTTTTTTTAGAGAGACATCAAGAGTGGGAAGGGGACCACATGGGGTACTCGAGAGGGAGGGGAGAATTCATGGAAAAAAGGGGGGGCAAGACCATCAATACAAGTACAATTACAAAAACAAACCTTGGGGTCCATCCCTGAAAACAACCACCCCAAGATTGTCAAGATCAATGAGATAGTGAGTTCATATGACAATTTCCACATATATAATTACACAGATGTGGTTCTTAGGAAAGAACATTTCACGTTGTTCTCTAAGGGGATGAAATTTATTCCTGAAGGGTCCTTCAATTTGGTTGACTGTATACTTGATGTCAAGAAGTACATTAGGAAATTGAATTTAAGTGTGAAGTTTGATGGTACCGTATATGCACCTAAAGAGTTTAGTACTAAGAGTACATACACACCCCCCCTGAATAACATATTAGAAATTTATGAGAAACTAGTGATAAGTGATTTGTATAAGTATAGTAAGCAAAGCAAGTTTGGAACAAGATTTAATTTAACTTGTGAAGAATATAATATACTGAAGGAGAAGCAGGGAGATAACAGGATCCGGATTATGAAACCGGACAAGGGGGGTGGGGTAGTACTTTATTATTATAGTGATTACAAGAATAAAATTATGGAATTGTTGTTAAATTCTGGCAAATACAAGGTGTCGTCAAGGAACGAAGTACATATAGGATACCACAAAGTGGACATGATGTTAGAAGACTTTTTATTGGAAGAAAGGATAGGAAATGAACTTTATAAATTTTTGAAGGTAGAACATCCAATAATAGGCACCATTGTAGGTATCCCCAAGGTCCATAAGAGTGTAGGGGACCCACCTTTTAGGCCAATAATATCAGGAAGTCAGGCAAAAACCTTCCCTATGGGAAGGGTGATTGATAAATGGCTTAAACCAGCATTATGGAAAATACCACATTTAGTATATGATTCATGGGACTTTCTTGGTAGATTACAACCTGAAATGGAGAAAGGGGTTGAATGGTTAGTGACCATTGACGTCATAGACCTTTTTTCTAGCATCCCCAAGGAGGAGGGTTTATTGAGGTTTCACGAGAGTATGAACAGTTTGGGAGTGACATCAAGTGAGAAATGCATTTTATTGCTAGAATTCATGGAGACGGTGTTAGCGCACAATTATATATTTTTTGAAGGGGAATACCACCAACAGATCAAGGGAGTTGCTATGGGGGCAGCATGTGCCCCCATATATGCTAATCTCGTGGTGTTCGATTGGGAAAAAGAATTTGTCTTCAAATCTAAATGGTACAAATATGTCACTTGTTACCTAAGATTTTTGGACGATATATTTGTCTTGTGGAATGGTAACAGCAATGAGTTGGATGAATTTTGTGCATATTTGAACACATGTAGTGAGAGTTTCAAATTCACTTTCAACAAGGATAGGGTGACTATACCATACCTGGATGTTAGGATAAGTATTGAAGATGGAAAGTTTAAATCCAACATATATAGGAAAAAAACGTTCAGTAATTCATACTTGCACTTTTCTAGTAGCCACCCAATGGCCCAAAAAAGAAACATAATAAAAGGGCAATGTATCAGGGTGGCTCGGATGATGTCTCAAGAGAATGAAGTGGTGGAGGAAATGTGCAAGGTGAAGGAATTTTTCAGGGAGAGGGGTTACCCTATGGATATGGTTGAGGACGTGAGTGAATACGTTATTAAGGAATGGGGAAACAAGTATAAGCCTTTATTGGGGAACAATCAAGGTACAGGTCCAGTAGGTAATGAGCAGGTAGCAGGTCGGGAAGTAGATAGTAGAAATTTTAAAAGGGCTTGTGTTATACAACATTCCACATATAGTAGAGACATCAAAGAAATACTACAGAGGAACTGGAAAGTGTTGCATGCTGACAGTGAAGTTTTGAGGATAGTGGGGAATGAGCCCTGTTTTGTCCACAAGAATGGGTACAACATGAAAAGTCTTTTGGAAAGGAAAGACAACAAGAAAGTAAGTAAGGCACGTAAGGGAACAAGTAAATGTGGGACCTGTCAGCAATGCCAATACATATGTGAGGAATCAACCGTTACTTTGCAAAATTTCAACAAAACTAAAATTAGTTTTCACAGGGGGAATTGTAGGACTAAGAATTTAGTGTATTTGGCCTTGTGTACCAACTGTCCTGGTTTTTACGTAGGCATGACAAATAGGTGCCTACGTAATAGAATTTATGATCACTATTACAGCATTAGGAAAAAAGATGACAACAATGCCCTATGGAAGCATTTGAGAGATAATAAGGAATGTTCAAAGTTTAAATTTGGTATCCTGGAACACGTCGATGACAATGTGAGAGGGGGAGATATAAAAAAGAGAGTTGGTGATAGAGAGGTTAGGTGGCAAATTAGGCTAAATGCCTCTGAACACCCGGGAATTAATGAACATATATCTATTAAACCAATTTTGGATAACACCGGGCACTCATAGGCAGTATGAGTTTTTATAGGGGTGGCTACCCAAGCCCCATTTTATTAATTACAATATAGAAGGAAAAAATATTTACAAAATGCTGTGGATTACAGCATAAGGTTTTTCACCTCTGTGAAGATTTATTAATTTGTATATCAGGATGAACGCAAATGTGTATGTATGGTTTTCAAAGTGTACTTTTTAAAGTGTATTTTTTATGAACGTATTTTTCAGAATGTTTTTCTAAAATGTATTTATACAAGGGGAATTCATATAGTGTTAGTGAGTCTTGTAGCACTTTTAATTGGTAACTTTTTTAATTAGATAAGTATGTCAGGTGTAAGAGTCATGTGATGTATTAATCATATAAAAGTGTTTGGAGAATGGTTAGTAGTGTTCTGAAGAAGTCACGTTGTGATGAAAGCGCTTAACCTTGATGTGTATTAAACCTTTGAAGATTCACCTGACGTGTTTACTAGTGCCTTTTGTGCTGGGCATTGTGCTTTAGGAACTTTGCTTGTTTTGGTTTCTTATTTGTGGACTGTTCCTAGTATCCAAGTGTTATGTGTGTAGGGGTTGCCTTTGCCAACATGATGTATGGGCTGCTAGGGAGAACACAAGTGTGGTCAGGTTTGACACTGCTTTTGTGGACTAATGTTTGATTCAGAGACATGCTAATGATCTGATAATGAGGTCTTTCTCAATTCAACCATACTTGTCCCTCAATCATATTTTCTCACTGGTTGGGGCAATTGACAGCTTGTGTTGTGAAATAACCATGAGTAGAGAGTCTTTTTCCTGAATCCTAGGCACTGCCTTTTTTCTTGTATTTCTATTTCATATATTCTTTTACAGGAATTATCCTATGAGTAATTCCCCAAAAGAAATAATACATTTTAATATTCATTGTCTTTCTAACTTATTCTTAATAGTAGTTTCTCTTTTACTATCATATTTAAGCCACTCTTCTTTGGTAAGTTGTTTCTACTACCTGAAGATATCAAGGCTTTCAAAATTTCTCCATCCAGTCAAACGTAAGTTTTCATGCATGTATGTTTTTGTTTATGCCCCATTTCCCATACAAACAAAACCTTCATTCTTGCATCTTCCCTTCTTGTCCAAAATATTATTGTATTTCTGCTTATTAAATCACCTAATGTATTAATATTCAAACAAAAAACGTACATAAAGAACTAACAAAACACTTGAATTATATTTGCATGGCCTTCTGCCACTTTTCCATATAGAACTCCTCCTTTTTATAGGGTTCAGCTTAGTTCACTAAAATGACTCTAAAATGTCTCCATTATCTCTTTCTCTAAACATTCAATTAGTAAATATATACCTGCTATGAAATTCACTTGGCTTAATAGAAAGCTGTAATCGTATAAATAACAATTCTCAGCAGCATGGGAAACCATTTCCAATGATCAATTGTTTCTCTCATGGTTTGTAGCACTTGTCTCTATTCCTGCATTCCCTGTCTTCCCCAACTCTGAATCATTTGAAATCTGAAAACCTGTGACAGTTCCTTTGTTTTCCAATCCCCTTACTCATGTCAGTATTCATGTTTAACTCCAAATGATTTAATTTCCAACATTCTCTTACAATTGTCTTTTAGTTTAAATATTAAAACCATGTCGTTGTCTGATTGTGTGATACAAAGAGATGGCGCTCTTACTGTGTGTGATGCAGGCATGACAGTGCAAACGCCAGGCAGTGAGGGGAAGGAGTGAAGGAACATGGCCTACTTGCCTCTCCCAGGAGGGTGAGGAGAGTAATGGGTACTCAGGAAGCAAATGGGGAAGTAAAATTTCTCCAGTGGAGACTGAGAAAATCCCTTCCTGTACTTGAGGGGACTGGGGTGAGGCAACTTGCACTTCCTATGCAGAAATGAGGGAAGACCAGGATGAATAGCACATTGCATTTTACTCTAAGGCTCTGTGAGCCAGACATTTGTGAGAATGGCAGGACTTACAAAAGAAAAACCCTTGAACAAACCCTAATGGCTTCCACTCAACCTATTCCCCAGTGATGGGGAATGATTAAACCAGCTGGTTGAGAGGAGGTTGATAACTGGCAGGCAGTTACCCCCACTTCTAATTCCCAGCAGCTATCCAAAATAATTTTAATGTCACTAACATTTCATTAACACAGCAGGCACACAATAAGGACTAATCAGGCACCTCTGTTTAATAACTTGCATCCTTTCCCAGCCAGCCATCCTTTATGGCTACAGCAGGACACTGTTAGCAAGCTTCCCTAGTAAATCATTGATACAGTTCTTACACTTTCAATTTCTTTAATCCCTTTAAAGAACTACTCTGTTTCAAACACAACTTTTCCTTTTTCCCAGAGTGTTTCCCTCTCTGGATAATGATTCTGATACTTTCACATATTACAAAACATGATTTAGCAGTTGCTTCCCCTCTATGGCATTTCTAGCCTAGTCAGTTTCCTCAGTGGACACCATATTGGGGATGAATGAAACCTCATAATATTTTCCTTGGGAACATGTGTGTTTGCTCTTGTATCATTTCACCTATTGGTCTAAAAGGCTGTTACCAAGGCAAACACACTTAGCAAGGTACCTGTAGCTCTTTTTTTCTATTTCACATACTCTCTCACATCATAAAGTTATTGATGCTAAAAATTCACATATCTTTGACTTTCTGCTTTTATACAGAGCTGCAATCTTTGCCTTCCCTACTGATAGAAAACTACTGAACATTTTGTAATCTAAAAGTGAATAAACCGGATAACCAGTAACAGCAACTTGAGTATTTTCACTATCTGAGCTTTGCAAACCAGGAAATATGATGCTCTAACTGACCCAGGGAAGGAAAACAGGGCATGCAACTCACACAATATCATGTTTTAAAAAGATTGTAATGTCAGTTATTTCTTTATTCTTTTGCAAAAAATTTTCATAGATGGTATACTACATGTAGGAAACAAATGTGTACATTGCTGCCAAGATGTCTCTCATATTTTTACTGGTCAGGTGATTCCCACATTCAACAGTATTTCTCTCTACTTCTATTCTTAGTGAATGGGACTGTGATCTCATTAGTTATGCCCTTATAGTGCCTTGCGGGCTAGATTTATCTTTTCAAAAAATTAGGATCACATTAAGCTGTCTGCCCCAATAAGGCAATCAGGGTTAGAAAAAATAAAATTAGCACAAAGTAGTTTATGTTCTTCTGGATGATTTATGCTGTGTAGAACATCATAGCAAGACGTTTGTTTGTCTTTTCGGCTTTTCCTGGTTAGGGGTCACCCTTCTGACCAGTAGTGGTCCTTTAATAGAACCTCCTATTAAGGTCATTAAACACTTTCTCCCAGTCTATATTGACTATAAATTTCCTTCATATCAATTTCGCCATTGCCCTACCCCTACCATTAAATATTTGTGGTATTTTTCTGTCCAGTTCTTTTTACCCCTCCTTCAAACTGTGTCAAACATTCTTTATCAATTCCACTCAAATCTATTCTTGTCAAGATCTTGAATTCAGTCCAAAAAAATAAAAACAGGGCCTTAGTTTTGATTTATTCTGTTGTCAGCCCTTTATATTTCTTTGTTTGACTATGTTGTATGTATGAATATATAATCGTTCTTATCTTTTATGGCTGAAAGACCAGGGATGCATTAAGATTTATCCAGAAAATGTACCTCTCTGTAGGTGTGCTGACCTTCACTCTATATCAAAACCATATCACATTCCTTCACTTGAATCTAATGGGTTTTAGCCTATCTTGCTACCACAAACAGAAAAGGGGGAGAATGTCATTTCCGCTGCAGAATTTCACCTCCTTCCAGGAAAGGCCTTCTGGTATCTGATATCAGCAAATACTCTACTGGTTTCCTGTGACGTTCCTTCAATTACCTTGGCTGTCTGAATTCTCAAATGACTCAGTCCGTGTCACATCTAGATGGTTTTCTGCTTCACCTTCATCTTCAGCCACAGAGAATGCATCATAATTGTTTCAGAGTCAATGATTGAAATAAGTCTCTGCAATGAGGACAAAGGTAAATCTCCTTCACTAAGAACAATTTTTTCATTTCCTAAATATCTAGTTGCAATATTTTAATTCACTGATTCATCGGTACCATTGGATCTCCCATCCACAGCCTCTAGTGGTACAGGATCCCCCAGAGTTCCCATCAGGAAACATCACTACAGAGTCCCCTGCAGAGTATATATTATTTATTAAAAATAAATCAGTATATAATTGAACAGAAGAAAGTCAACTACATCTTAAGATAAAAATGCAAACATGACAGTAAAGAAATCAACACTGAAACAAATCAAAACAAATCATAACTAATTACAAGTTTTCTTACAAAGCACATTCTTAGTTCTATCAACCCAAATTTCACAAAGGCATTGAACAGCAATTGCATCAAAATTCTCACGGCTACCAACAGAAACAAAACCATACACCTGGTATGTAACACTCTGTGTACGCAAACACATGAGATCCACCATCCCTAGATTATAAGTCTCTCACCAGGCTAAATAACAAAAAGGTCACTGTCAGCTGTCTGTCAGGTGCCAGGATACCCCATATCACACATGCACTCAAGTCTCTCAACAACAGGTACTGTTATGATTCTGTCATAGTCCATGTTGGTGTGAATGACTTGAGATGTTCCTCTCTGGATTATATGAAGAGACATAAGTGAGCTCTCGGACTATGTGTCTCAGGCAGGTATGTCTCTAACCTTAAGCAGCATTTTACCTTCACCTATGATGATGATGCCTCAATACAAACAGAAAATGATTGACTTCAATGATTGACTTAGTTTCTGGTGTCACTCTAAGGGGATCCAGTATCTGTCAACCTGGGATGACATGATCAACAGACCTCGATGCTTTGCCAGAGATGGTCTTCATCTGTCACCCCTGGGATTTTGACAACTGGCTAAGGCTCTTGCCATTCCCATGGTGCCTTTTATAGGCAGTGTCTCAAAGACACAATTCCCAATGTAAAAACTCCATCTAAAAACAACCTCAGGGTTATACTGCTAAATGGTAGGAGTGTTAACATGAAACTGCACTCACTGAAAGCAGTCCTCACCTTGGAAGATGCAGACATTTGTGTAGTCACTGTGACTTGGTTCAAGACTTTGGAGAGCACCCCAGCCATACCAGGTTACTCTTCCTTTCACATGTTCAGACCACAATCTTAAGGTGTGAAAACTAAAGGAGACAGTGTATCAATATTTATTTAAGATAAATACACCTCCAGATTGGTTAGACAGCATGATTCCCTGGCGATACTTCAGATGCAATTAACTGTTGATAGGACATCTATTCAAGTCATTGCCAGCTACAGGAACCCTTCCATGAATCAGGACACCCACTCTGCCTATTGGATCTACTTCAATCTAGCAAGATACAGCTGAATACCATGGTTTTGTGTGACTTTATCTACCCATCCATTGACCGGGAAAATTACTCGTGCTCAAACTCACTTGTCCAAAGATTCCTTGACTTCATTAACTCCAGTGCCCTGGACCAGCTAGTTGACACACCCACAAGGGGTGCCAACATCCTGGAAAAGCTCACCCAGACTCTGCCACAAATTGCTGTGAGAGAAAGGTTAGTTTGCTTTTGATTTCTTGCACTTTGTATTACTTTATTGCCTTTTTCTATTTTGTATACTGTGATTTGTTTTCTTTACACTGTGTTTTACCTGTATTCTGCTTTAATTGCATATTAAAACTTGAAAAGAGACCACATCTCAGTCTCTTGTGAGCCAGACAGAATTTTTTCCCACCCTTCCACCCTGTTACTGCTGTTTTCTTAAACACCACTTTCTTTCTAGTTGCCTTATCCTTATGTTAATTTGACCACATATCTCCTTCCCTCTCTCCTTTCACTGGCTGTTGTGAGTCAGCACAAAATTATCATTTTGTGAAATCACTCCCCTTCAACTATTTACATTTATTGCCGATCCCACTGTATGCCATAGTACCAGAATACAAAAGTGCCCACCCCCTTTCAGTCTATCTTGCTCTTTTAAAAATAGTGGCTCTCCACTTAGACAGCTAAAACTTAAGTTACCCGCTTTCATATCTAACTGCTTAGTGTACACTGCAGTGTTTAGGATAAACCATTTTTTCATCTTGCCTTTAAACATCTATGGCAAGACCACCAGTTATTTGAGAGCCCACATTCTGCCTCTCAGTAGTCATCCTGGGATTAGTGCTTTTGTTTTTCCTGGTGAGAGAAGCAGTGCAGGGACATTATTTCCTGGAGACTGCTGATCATCAGAAAGCCTAATAACTTCTTTATAGGTGACAACTTGGAATCTGTGCTTATATTCTGGTCCTGGTGAGAGTAGGAGCAGAGTGCATTGATTCCTGACTGTTTCTTGTTGGACAGTGAGTGTTTGTGCTTAATGTTCCTAATTGGTCTGGTTGCTGGTCAAGGCATCTACCAGAAAAAAGGTACAAGCCTGCAGACCCTTGCATCATCTGGGACAAGACTGTGGATCACCAAACAGGCTGTGGCCTGTTTCTCTTCTAGGAATTGGTGCTAATATTTTGCTTCTGGTGAGAGACGAAGCAAAGGAGTATTGTATCCCAACAGAGTGAAGCTGTGCTGAGACCAGCATCAGCAGTAGCCAGGCAGTAGACATTCATGTGACTCCCCTCTTTTTATCATTCTTGACAAGCTAATTCTTTGTTTTCAGTAAGTACTGCTTGATTTGTTTCTAACTTCAGAATATCTTCCTCAATACTTCATCCTTAAATTTTCAAGGTCTACGTATTAGTTTCCCCTCAAGTGCTCTGAACAGACTCTGATACCTTGAGTGACATTTTTCCTGTAAAAGCACAATTGAAATTTCTCCAGTACCTAGTTGCACACAGGACAACTAGTTTGCAGTGACAACCACTGTCCACATAGCTGCAAACTGGATACTCCTGACAGTGATTGATATTCTCATTCCAACTGTCTAATCAATAAAAAAGGATCTGTTGCCATAGATATGAACTTTCCTACTGTCTCTGTTTTTGGCTTGGTAGATATGGGCATCCTGAGGCAATGTAGAAATTGTGTCATGTTTACTGACAACCAGTTAACTCTCAAACAAACTGATATGGTATGTGAGAGATGTATTTACACAATGTCACTGATGGCAAAGTTCTCTCATAAAAGTACTCCTAATGTCAATAAGGTTGTCAGTAGTACACATGCTGCACCCATCATGCACAATTCAAAGCATACATATTGACCCACATATGCTGAGGCACTTAAATGTAACCTTCCTAAACCACAAAGACCTCATAGATGATGAACAAATAACAAATACCCTCAGTAGCCCCAAATGTGCTCTTTCAAAACAACACCCACATCAACACATATTAAGACAAAATCGGCTAGCGCTTTCAACTAGGTCTTCATCAGGCCGTTACATGAAGACCTAGTTGAAAGCGCTAGCCGATTTTGTCTTAATAAACTATTTCACTATTCCGTTGAACGCTTGGATGATTATTGAGGTACTTCACAAGTTATTGTTCTGCGGAAGTGACTGTTATAGTCTGGGCTTTTATATTCATTTGCAGCAGTGAATTGGAACTTTAACACACGCATCCATACGTGCACAATACTTGGAACTTCTATTTCTTGCCCACTGTGCCACAACCTTGCTTTCGCTTTTTCAAACTTACTTATTTTGTGGACACAGGAGTGTTTAGTGAGCGTTACCTTGTTGTTACTTCTCTAATTATGTCTGTAGTCTTTTGTTCTCTTTTCCTTAACATATTTCATTGTCATCATTGAAAAGTTCAAAACTAATTAATCTTGTTTAGGATTTGAGGGTGCATAGGTTAACTTGTTAACAAAGACTTTTCTGCTTTAAGTCACAGGGGTGTTAAGCAAAATAAAACAGATTACTTACAATTCTTGTGAGAGACAGAAGAAAAAAAAACTAAAAGCCTAAAAGACTCTAATAAAAATGTCTTTTTGTCTCAGCCCCAAAGTGAATAAATCCCTAGTTTGGCTATTTTTGACTGTCACTGAATATATTAGCGTATTTACATTTCTAATAAGTAAACTTCTATACATAAATTACACATATCTTATTGTTGAAAATACATAGAAAATATTTCATGTTGATCTTGTTTCCTTTGTAACGCCTTATTTTGCTCTAAAGCAGTTATTACTTATAGCCAGCAGGAAATTCTCTCTCATTTTTTTTATTTTAAATAGTCTCTTCCCCATACACTGATACTTTCCTCATGTGTGATGCTTCTTATATACCTTTATTAATTGTAGGTGTCTGTCTTTTTCAATTTTTGTCATCATGTCTGTATTTTTCATAAAGCAACATCTCTGATGTTTCACAAGTGGTTTTAAGACTGGAAATGTGAATCTTCTTCTTTCAACACATTTAAGAAGTCTCAGATTTTCTTTGAAGTTTGCACCATAATTAGTCATATTTGTTACCTTATATTTGAAATTTTTGATTCGTCCACTGTAACTGAGTATGACATTTAATGTACTAATGCAGTATATTTTCTTTGTTTTCTGGGACAAGTTTACTTCTGCTGCCCATTAATACTATTAATAGTGCGTGTTTAACAGAATGGAAACAATTATTTTATTCATCCTTTCCCTTTTACATTTGCAATATTCAAGGAGTGACATGTTTAAAAGTAACATTATATGTAGTTTTAGTGGTAGACTGTCCATCAGCAGTCATTATATGCACCCATTCATATGTAACATTCTTGCATTGGGCATTTTTGTCTGGATAAGCCTAAATATTGACTGTGATTTATGCCAGAAATGTATCCCTCTAGCCAATGTCATACTGCAGTCCATAAAATCATGCAATGAGCAGGTAGTAAATTGCAGACAATGAAAGAGAGAAATACCAAGAAACAACCAAGGATGATTAATACAGTGTCATGCTAGATGCAATGATACGTTTGTTTTTTAGCCTTAATCTGTTTTTTTGAAGTGCTAAGCTGATAAATGTTTTATGCTGAGAGTTACATATTTATATTTATGTTGCAAATACTTACTACAATGTACTGTGGTGCTGAATCTGTTTGCAGTGACTAGGTTTCATAGGTATCGCAATTTGCATTAGTTTATTGGTAGTGCACTGTTGTATCTTTGCGTATAGCCTAGTCCTTGAGCTAATGTTTGTGATTTCTGTTGTTTATACATAGTTTATTGTAGTTCTGTATCACATACTGGTAGCACGACTACGTCGGTCTTTCTATTTCCCTAACTACATGGTACTTGATAGTATCGCCTTCTTGCTTCTTCTCTGACCTTTTTTATATAGCTTTCTGACAACCATCTATGTATTTTTCCACTTTTATCACCTCTTACCATCCCTTACACTGACCTACCTGAGTCCATTCTACTCCCTTTTCTCTCCTCTGTCCTCTGAGCATGCTACTATTACTTTTTCGCACCTGCGATACGCTTATCTAGAATACTTGTATTGCTGAGTTGTGTACATTATTTTTCTAGCCTCTTTATCTAATCTTCACTTGTTAGTTACTGTTGCTTTTGTCTTTTAGGCCATGATGGTGCAGCAGTTAGCATTGTTGCTTCACAGCAAGAGGTTCTCCGGTTCGATTCTCAGCTGCAGCGCCTTCTGTGTGGAGTCTGCATGTCCTCTCCACAGTCAAGTGACATTTAAAGACATAGAGGTAGGTGCGTGAATGAATGGGTGTGCCTTCTTTGAAGGATGGGCATCAGGCTGGCACCTCAGCACTGTAAAAATCCACTACCAATCATTAGCAGACCGGAGTTCCACTGTGGTGACCCCTAACTAGGAAAAGCCGAAAAACATTTGTATAGTCCCCAACTACATTACAATGAGATCCTACTGTTCGACCAATACATTCCCTATTGTACACTGGATATCCCTCCCTCCCTACCGGGAAGAAAGTAGTATCGAGAACACCCCAGTAGAATGAATCCGGACCCTACTTTAAAACCCTGAGACTGGAGCCTTTTATTTTCTATTAAAGTACGTTTCCTTAATGTACTTTTCCTTTAAGATAATAGTTGCCATAAGGTGTAAAGTTATTTTAACTTGGTTTCATTAATAACAGCAAAAATAAAATAAACCTCTGATGAGCATACAGCATGGTTTCAACTCACTCAGTTTCTCATCCATCTTCCCACAGTAACACATTCTTGCCATCCCCCATTCACCTTAGCTCTATTTACACTTAAGATATGCCTGTAATATACTTTTTGCTTAACTAAGAATTAGCTAAGAATTCTGTCTAAGGAGAATAACTAACTTGACCTTTAGACAATAGCCATCTAATAGATTGCTTCTATAGTTTACTTGGCGGCCATTTCCCCCTCTGGCTCTACCCGTTCCCCCTTCCCATCAGCCACTACTCCTCCCACTCTTCCTTTACATCACTTCCTTTCTGACACCAGCCCCACTCTATGCCCATCATGCCCCCCCATATTATATCACACATTACTCCTATTCTATATTTCTTTAGTCCTTCTAACACTCATACATGCCAGAACAATAATCCCCCCAAGCTCTTCCTCCCACAATAAACTCCCCAAGCCGCCCCAATTTCCCCACACTCAACTCATACTCTGATATAGGCCTTAGCCTATATCACAGTAATCCCATTCTGTATGCCAAAATTCGCATTCTCCATACAAATGATAGTATATATTACACACCCCCTACCCATCACAACATCATACATTACTTAACCACTAAAATATATTATTTCATACTGCATCTCTCTTATACCCTTTTCCCTACTCACCCATTCTGGCGACATCCATTCCAACCCTGGGCCATCTTCCTCTTACTTTCCTACAAACCCTAGCTTCTTCAGCTATACTCAAGCCCTTCACCTCACTGATGTGGATTTCAAAGTATCTGTAATAAAACCCCTAAATGTTGTGCTTGGCTGTCTCAAAATAAAACTAATATCCTTGTAGCCACAGAAACCTGGCCAAAACCATATATTCAGGATTCCAAGCTTCTCCCTCTAAATTTCAGCATAATTAGGTCAGACAGACTACATAAAAAAGGAGGTGGTGTAGCTATCATTTACCTCAACACCTTCAACCTATCTCAGTTTAAAGGCTACATCCCCCAATTCCAAAATGCTGAGATTGTGATCTCCTTTCTTGATATTAACTGTTCAAAAAAAACTCTGTATAACTGTCATTTACATCCCACCTGGAAATAACATTCCTATTCTGGAAGAATTTCTATCTTGGATGTCTCACACCATAAAAAACGAAGCAATAATCCTCCATGACATGAATATTAATTGGGCCTCTATCTCCTCTAAACAGTCAACCTCCAGCATTAACCTGTTTCATTTCACACAACTTATTACTATCACTACTATGTACAATAAAACTAATGGAGGATCCATCTTAGACAAGATTTTAGTCTCAGATCCCTCCAAATTCATATCCTCGAGCACTATGCCCAACTCCTTCAGTGATCATCTTCCTGCCTATATAGTTTAAGCCTGCACATCTATACCAAAAATCATAACATTAAACTAGTCTAAAATCTCTCAAAATGTAACCCCATCCCATTTAACAACATCCTGAAAAACATTAACTGGAATAGCCTCAAATCTCTTTCCTTAGATGATGCTCTGCTATACTTTAACCATACTTTTCTAGCAATTCTAGACAGACTAGCCCCTACCAAAACTAAAAGAATCAAATCTAATCATGTCCTCTGGCTATCAAAAGCCACTAAAGAAATCATGTCCACTACGGATAAAGCATGGAAACTCTAGCATAAATCTAACAATATGTCCAACCTTACTTGCTATAAACAGCTCCATAACCAAATTAAAATCTTGTTGCCAAAGATAAGCAGCTTTAATTCTGGAGCCAACAATCAAATAGAAAAAATAACCCTGAATTCTTCTTGTATTCTATCAATAACCTCTTGAAACCTGGCACTAAACCCAACCCCTGCCCACATCTTGACATGCACCCTGAATAAATAGCAGGTATCTTTAATTCTTACTTTATAGAAACTATAGCCAAGATTACTGCAACTTTCTCCCTTCCTCTCCCCAATAATTGTATTCCCACATGTTCCCCTTCCTTCCAGCTGAGTCCTCCACAATACTGTCCTAATACTCCAAAAAACTCACTCCAATCCATTCCTAACATCTTCACCCCCCAACCTAACTGCACACAACAAACCTCTCAACTACAATTTAATCTCTCACCTATCTCCACCTCATATAGCAAAAAACTGTTGCTGAAACTAAAGCCATGCTCTAACTCTGCTGATAATATTCCTGCCACATTTCTAAAACTCACTGCTGATTTAGTGGCATATCCTATCAGCATCCTGATAAACGGATCTCTCCAAGAAGCTCATCTCTCTGGTCTCTGTTAAAAAAACTATCATTTTACCACAAAGGGGGCCCACCCACTGATATCGCTAATTTTCATCCCATTGCTATTCTTTCCCCTATCTCTAAAATTCTTGATAAATGTGTGCAAAAACAACTATCAGACTACCTTCTGAAACACAATATCCTCTCCACTACACAACACGGGTTCTGTCCAGGACATAGTATGTCCATAGCACAAATTTCCTCACTTGATATAGCCAACAAAGCCCATGATTCAGGTAACATTGTATCTGCCATTTTTTTGACTTATCAAAAGCATTCAATACCATCTCTCACTCTATCATCCTCTCCCAGCTTTCTACTATAGGTCTTCTCCCCAATCTGTTAACTGGTTCAAGAGCTACCTCTCCAATAGAGAGCATGCTTTTAAATGCCAGAACTCCATTTCCCTGTATTTGCACAACCCTACAGGAGTACCTCAAGGCTCTATTTTAGGCCCTCTTTTGTTTAACATTTTCATTAATAACCTCTACCAAGCCATTCAACATGGCTCCTTAGTCCAGTACACAGATGACTCTACCATAGTTTGTTCTGCTCTAAGCTCTGATACTCTACAGAAATCCACCCAGGCTGCATTTTTCATGGTTGAAAAATGGCTTCATAAAAACTGCCTCTCTTTAAATGCAAAAAAGTCCAAGCTTATGATATTCTCTCCCAAGAGAAACACCCCTATTAATATAGACAACTTTAAGATCTTCTCATTAAACTCTACTAAAATTGAGTTAATAACCCACACTAAACTGCTGTGGATGATAACTGATGAAAACCTTAAATTCGATCTTCATATTCAAAACAATATAAGCAAGACACAAAAAACTTAGGTTACTTTGCCGGCATAATAAATTCCTCTCTCTCCCATCTAAACAAACTTTAGCCTCATCTTACCTCCTACCCTCACTAAACTACGGTGCCCCTTTACTACTCAATCTAGTCTTCTCTGATAACAAAACTAGAATCTTGCTATAACAAGATTGCCAAATTTGCGACTAATAACTGCCACTCTACACACCACTGTGTTGCCCTAAAACAACTACAGTGGCTGGAACTCCCCTACTACCTACTCCTCCTACAGCTCACATCTTCGCATAAACTGATATACTAGCCTGAGGACTGCCCCACACTCAGCTCCTTATTTAGACTCTATAACCCTGCTAGGTCCCTATGATCTGAACACCAATATCTTCTCCAAGTCCATAAACCCAAGCTACCTGCTGGTCAGTCATTGTACTCCTGGAAAATTGCCAAAATATGGAATAACCTTCCACCTTGTATCCATCTGCAACAATGCCCTTCCACATTTAAAAGGGAATTATACAACCATTTTCTATCCAAATGGACATGTAACTGTTCCATTACTCATTCTGCCATTACTTAATTCACCTAATTAAACCATCATACTACTTACTCTCGCCTGTGCTAAAATCACTGTCTGTACTTCCCACAAAGTTTTATTTTCACTCAATCTTTTGCCTCTTCTTAAGCGCCTCCACTGCTCAATCTATTCCCCTTCCTTCTCTTTAAGTGTTCTTCCTTTTCTCTTTTCTCTCTAGCTACTGGCACTGCTCTATATTTCCCTTCTCCACCTCCCTTTCTCTCTCTCTCTCTTACTCTTCCTTACTCTTTCTTATTCCTCCCTTGCCTTTGCATTCTTAAAAGTAACATCACTATTCTTTTCTCAGCTTGTGTTATCCAAATAATTTAATTAGTGGTTCCATTCTAATGCCAATGACAACTGCATCTCTTACACTGCCCTAGTAGTATCCTGCGCTGTGTATATCATACCATTTATATTGTCTCTAGACTCTATGACTAGTTGTGCTATCTATGTGAGATGGATCTGTTAAATTAAATTGTCTATGAAACCTGTATAATTTTGGTTTTATGTAACTTCTAGGAAATTTTATTTAGTTTTTTAAACATTATATAATTTTCCTACCTGCACTTTACTAGTTGTGCTACCTACTTAGTCTTATTCCACTTTCATAACATTGCTTGAAACTTTTGTATAACTTTTGCATATGAAACATCTAGGAAATATATTGTTTTATGAAATTGCTATGTAACTTTTGTTTTGTTTTTATGAAATGTCTTAGTAATTTTTCAAACATTGTATAATTTTCTTTTTTCTGTAACTTTATGTATTTTCATGTAACTCACTTGCTGCAATGGAGATTTTCTCCCCGGGCCTCCACTGAACTGCAAATGGGCTTTCCTACCCAGTGGACTTTCCTGGTAAACAAATACCAATAAATAAATAAATCTGTGCCAGCCTTTCCCAGGAGTGCATGTGTGTGTGTGTGTGTGTGTGTGTGTGTGTGTGTGTGTGTGTGTGTGTGTGTGTGTGTGTGTGTGTGTGTTAGGGTGCTGGAGAACTTGGCTTGGATACTGGGCTGAAGACCTAACCCCTACAGCTGTATCAGTGGGGAGTCTTATTGGGGCCTGGAGGGAGATAGATATAGAGAAAGCCAGACCCCAGGCTGAGTGTGTTCCCTGTGTGCTCTTAAGGAAAATTGTGCTTGTGCTTCTGCATCCTGAAATACTGAGTGTATCCATTTGTATTCCAAGTGAACTTCCCTCTCCAGTGTCAGTGGTGAGGATTCAGGCTCCTTGATTACTGGCCTAGTGTGGGGACATCACAGTGGCATAAAGCAAAGCATGACCATAAGGATAATTCCTTATTATACTGGTATACATGACCAACAAATGACAATAATGGTAGAAGCAGTAAATCTAATGAATGGACTAACACTGCTGTACATGAGAAACCTTGCAGATACTGGTGTCACTTGCTAGGTTAGCTATGTCACTGCATCAGTTCCACTTGAGGCTATGCCTGACATCCAGACATGAGCTCCTGAGTGAAAAATGTAGGCATAACTATCTTGCTCACCACATATGATATCTGCAATGTGGATATGTTACAAACTGGACAACATGCCTGGACCAACCTACTAGAGTCCAGGGTTGCAGTAGTCCTCCACATACTGACCAAAGGCATCTTTCAGAGGACTACAAATAATTTTGGAAGCATATACCACTCACCTGTATCACAACTAGTGTGTGGGGTCCTTAGGTACTTGTTATAGTATTTGGGGAGTACAAAACATTTCCCAGTACTTTCTAGAAAAGAAGAACCCCCATGTAAGTATTCTGGCAGGCAAGCTGATAGTGCCAGGAATAAAACGGTTGTACCTATATAGCAATCCACAGCCCACCCGGTATTCAGGAAGTGGTGCATATGAAGAAAAAGGGGGTCACCTTAATCAAATGCCAGTTGATGTGTAGTAACAATGGTAATATCATAAAAGTATGCTGCAACTGCCCATGATACCCACAACTGGTAGATCAGGGGCATGTTCAAGAAATATTCAATGAACTTATAGCATGAGACAATATGCAAAGTATATGTGGATGTTAGAGTGGCTAAAGCCAAACGTATCATATCAGGAGCTAGATGTTAATATACTGCAGGTCCACTGGACCAGGTAAGGCCTTACTAGCAACATGTATGCAGTCTGTACCTCCTACTGTGGCATGAAGAGCCACGTCATGCAACATTGTAAGCACTCGCTATGATAGTGGTCCTAACATATGCTGCTGAGCTACAGCTGTGGCTATTTTCAAGCACCTGTACTGTTGTACTGCTTAAATTATGGCATTCAAAATGAGAATGCACCACAATGCAGCAAATCCATTTATAAATTTCTCAATCAGTCTACTGTTTTGGATTCCTTCATTTGCAAAATCTATGTGGCTTGTTTGCATGTGGTTCCACTTTTGTTTTTGTTCTTTTTACTTATTAACTAGATAAGCCCACGGGAGCACTGTCTGGTCATGTGACTTGCCAAGTGTTATACAATACATTCATAAAGGTAGAAGAACTCAAACTTTGTATTCTGGACTCTAGACTACAGGAAGCTCATTAACAGCTCAGAGCCTTAATTCGCTGTGCTAACTGCTGATATCCTTCTTATTATGTATTCATTAGCAAGTACTACCTACAATGCTACTTTAACCACTGCTCATCTGCACTGTCTGTGTCACTGAATCCCCAACATCCTGCATGTTGTCACTACCCATGTTAGGTTGTTTTATGCAATGTGCTGTCCACAGACCTCTAAGATATCTTATACTGGTAGGGGGCAGTGCAATAATAAAAGTGAATCTTGGTATCCATGTTGAGAACACGTAATTGTCTATTATGATGACAGATCTGATCACAGTTCTTTGTTGTGCAGGGAAATTCATCTGCTCCGTGTACTAGTCACTGAAAATAAAAATTAAAAAAAAAAAAAAAAGTTGGCTTCTGCTGGTAAAGTTGCAGAGAAGTGTTTGATATCCTTACATATTCCCTGTGTAAAGGAAGCTGTTTTAATCAAAATAGTGGGTTTAATGTAGCAGACAGCAGGTAGAAATGGAAGTTGAAATAAAGCTGTTTCATGTCCTGCTACTGCTGTTTATTGGTCAGTGTTGTCTGCTTTACTGTCAGACATGATGTTAACAGCACATAGGGGTACTCAACAATTGTTAAGCACCCTTCTAAGCTTTAAGGTTGGGTCTCACTCTAGAGTGCATTGAACCAGGATGTAATTTAACGATATTTTGAAAGTAATCATGGCACTCCATACATTGCTTAGAAGTACCAATCAGAAAATTGGAAAACATGCATGACTACACTAAGTACATTAAGCAACAAAACTTTATAGCATCCGTAAAAAGTGTAACCTATGAATCAACCAGCATGAAACACCTAATGGGAACTAGAAACACAAAAAATGAAACAGAACAGTGGCACAGTAAACTGACTTACGTATGTATGACTGAATTTGCAATGCTTTTGTGGAATTTCCGGTACTGACATTTATGAACTGTTACTTTGTTTCCAGTTGTGTGTAAAGGTTCTGGGTAGCACAACAACACTGAAAATATATATATATGTGACTGTCAGTTGGCAATTTTCCAGCAGATTAATTCAGCGTGTACTTCTTTTTAATTCTGGGAAATATTGAAAAAAAAGAAGTTAATAGAGTGGAAAAGAATGGAGACCAATGTAAGAAGTGCAAAGAATACTTTTCAAAAAAAAACAAGGATGGAGTGATCAGTTTAACAGCCAAAACTGCAGTTAAAACAACACTAAGATAGCTTGAGCAGTTGAAATGGAGGAACAGTGTACAGAAGAGGGAAAAAAACTACAAATAATATAATGCAAGAATAATGTAGAAGGAAGGGGAGGCAAACAGAACATGCTTCTTCCACAGCTGTGAGTTATAACTTGCAATGCCAGTATAAATCTGAAATCAAAATCTCACATACAACATCAAAAGCAGTGTGGGCATCCACTGGGTGCTCTAAGAAATGCAGACAACTATCACTAACAAATACAGGCGACCACTGTGATTAAATTAAAAGCTAATTGACTACATTGCAAGAATCAACACGGTGATACTGACACCGGTAGAAATACCTGACAGTAATACCATCCACCCGAAAACAATACCCTACACCTGACAACACTACCCTAAAGCTGACAGCAATACTGTCCATCTGAGAACAATTTTCTCCACCTGTCAACAGCTCCCTTACCTGTCAGCAGCTTCCTTACCTGAGAAGAATACCTTCAACCTGACATCAATATCCTCAATATGATAGCAATATCCTCCATATGAGTACAGTATTCTCCACCTGACAGCAATGCCCTCCATCTGGCAGCAATACCCTCCCCAAGAGAAATACCTTCCACCTGAGAGCAGTAATAGCCACCAGAGTACAATACCCTCCACCTAGAAGACCCGTCCTCTGACGGCAATACTATCCATTTAAGCAAAGTAGCATGTTAATCAGAATAAAGGTAAGATGAAATGCTGAGGTTCTAACCAGTGCTGATAATTGCTTCATCTACAGAGAGATATCTCCTCAGCAGTGCGTCTGTAAAACAACAATTAAACTTTTAAACAATAGAATACCATTGTTTCCATTGAATGCCTCTACCATTGGCAAGTTTAAGTGGTTCCCATTATAATAGTGAAACCTGCCTCCTAGGATTCCCTTCCCTACACAGACGTATGTCATTTTGATAGTATAGGCCTGCATCCTTCCTAGTGGATCACATAGGCCTACATCCTTCTTACTGGACCATATAGGCCTGCATCCTTCCTAGTGGATCACATAGGCCTGCATCCTTCTTAGTGGACCACCAGTAATCATCAAAGCCAAATATATACAATAGTTCTTCAGTGTTGCATGCCTTGCTCTGATAGGCTCTGCTATCACCTTTTGACAGTTCATTTAAACTCTTCAGTTTTTTATCACGAGTATCATTGTTTGAATCCATTTCTATGATACCAGGCAAGCACCTTATTTTATTCCCACAACAAAGGTCAAAACTAGGCCAATTTAGTCCTATGGCAACTATGATTTCCTTTTCTAATGATTGTTTCTGCTATCTTCCTGTAGATTACAACAGTGAAAGGCCCCATTATCATCCTTGACTTCCCGTGTGTTTGCCAATATTTACACCTTTTCCAAAGGGGATCTATGTTACTTTGTGTGGTTCAGCTGTCTAATTACTTCTGCATCTTCAACGGTTTCTACTGTGACCTTCTCCATGAAGGACTCATGATCTACTTAGAACAGAAGATTAGTTCTTGATAAGTACAACTAGGGGAGGTATGTTTGAATACTGGTATCACTGTGCTCTACTGCTCCACTCTATTTCAAGTATTCCACTTTTTTGATAACCTCTGAAGCAGAGGCTAATCCTGATTCAACCCTGGGAGGTGAAGGAGGACTGATTATCTTTATAGGTCTCCAAAGAATTGTGCGATTTCTACTCTCTGACTAGAGTGATATTTATAAGCAGGGCAGTATTATGGTCTCCAGATACCACCCACTAAAAGTGCTGTAGCACAGCCATTACAATGCAAGTCTTCATACAATTAACATCTGTTGATACCTTTTGTAATGCTATTGCCGAATAAGCAGGGAGAATGTCTATTCCTTTGTATTTTCAGAAATTATGAAGGTAATACATCTTGGCTATATTAGAAATGATGCCCTACTGACAGTACATTGGTCAAGAAGGAGAAAGGGACTAAAGTCAAGTACCTCTAAAAACATTTAACAACTAACTGCCCATTTATTTACTTACTTAGTCATGTATTTAGTTACTCTTTGTTAATCTGGTAAGTGCACTGGTTCAAATACTCTTTTCAAGAAAAACACAGGCCATTATGCAAAAACCTACAATAAAGCAATCAAGAAGACAAGCTTAGAGAGAGATAACATTCAAGAACAGGGTTAACATGAGCCAAAGGATATACAACAATTGTAATAATGCAATAAGCATTATAGTATTAAACTATACTTACACTGATCCTGTTGACTTAGTCAACCTGCTAGCAGATAGGTTCAACGCAAACTTCACCCCCCTGTCCCCCCAAAGGCCCATTTGACATTCCCAATACTTGTCTCGGAACTCACATCTCTGTAGAACAAGTGTTAAAGGCCCTATCCAAGGCAAAGAACACAGCTTCCATGGGATCCGATAGTTTCCTAGGCTGTATTCTTCACCATCTCCAGCAAGAACTAGTCTCACCATTGAGCACCTTATTCAACCATAGCCTAAATCCAGGCTTCATTCCAGCAGAGTGGAGAACTGCCATTGTCATCCCCTTGCACAAAGGTGGTGCCACTACTGACCCTGGAAACTATCACCCCATTAGCTTGACAAGTCTGATCTGTAAGGCCATGGAATGTATTATTATGGACCTCATAGACAAGGACATAAGCAATCTCCAAGCACTTGACCCCACCCAGTTTGAATTCGTCAAGGGAAGATCTTCCCTGTTGAACCTGATTGACTTTCTTTAGACTGTCACCAAGGCTCTGGATGAGGGAAAGTCAGTACATACAGCTTACCTTAACTTGGCCAAAGCCTTTGACACAATCCCCCACTCAGACATCACCGAAAAGCTAACACAACTTGGTGTAAATCCCTATCTCATCAGGTCAACTGGCTCACTGATAGGACCCACGAGGTCAAAATAGGTACCTCCACCTCAGACAGCAGACCTGTCACTAGTGGTGTTCCCCAGGGATCTGTCCTGGGACACCTACTGTTTGGCATCAATTTCTCAGAGGTCCAGGCAAAGACAAAAGGTATATGGCTGACCAAGTTTGGAGACGACTGTAAGTTGGGTGCTGTCATTGACTCCCCAGATGATGTTAACATACTACAAGAGGGTCTTACAGCAATAAATGACTGGTGCCAAAGTCATGGCCTTAAGTTAAATGCTAAAAATGCATTACCATACCATTTGCCAAAAACATGGCTCCTGCTGTTTACCACATCAAAGGCAACCCCCTAAGCACACAACCTGTGATGAGAGACCTAGGTACATAGGTTGACATCAATCTCACATTTGACCATCATGTAGTGGCAGTGGTCAGAAAAGCCTTTTACTTTGTTCATCTCATAAGTAAAGGGATTGCATCCAGAAAAAAGGAGGTTACTACATCTTTGTACTCCTCCCTTATTAGGCCAATAATTGAGTACAATGCCCTGTTTGGTATGTACCTCTCCAAACACCTGCACCAACTAGAAAGGCCACTAAAATACCTCACAAAGAGAATCCATGGCCTCCAATATCTGTCTTATGTGGACAGGCTCAAATTGCAGTTACTCTACTCGGTATCATACAGATTGCTCAGAGGTGATCTGTATCTCGCCTGCAAGGCAATCTCGGGCCCTGCCGTACTAGAGATGCTCCATATCTATAAATCTTAACTCCTCATGCATTGCCTGATCGCAAGGCCTAAATCTAAAATGTGACATTAACAAAACCTGCTGGAGAGACAGGCTTGTCTTCCAGAGGCTGCCCAGTCTCTGGACTAGACTTCCCACACATGTCAAAGTAAGTCGCTGACCCTCTTAAAGCACAATCTTGATGAGTGATGACAGGGGCAACAGGTGCTGATTGAGGTTTCTTTTTTGGGGATAAACTCTTGGCTAGGCTTGTAAGGGCCCCAGAGCTATTAGCATAGTAACCTCCTATGATCCTATAAGTAACATGCAGTAGTAATTATGTACATCTGCAAAATGGTGTGTAGTTGTAATCATTCTGAAATGTACTCAGGTTTTGTATTCTTAATTAATGTAGGATCGGTATTGAACTTTTCATCTGTGCTAAGAACGCAGTTGCACTTGTTTGTGTCTGTTTGGTACATTTTTGGCTGCTTCTGGAGTTTTATGAGTACTTGTTTCCCTGATTTTGTCCGACAGATTATTCTTGGTTGCAGAGGCTTTTTCTGAGTAGGATCTTTTCTGTTGGTGCTACAATGAAGTTGGTCTATAAAGAGCAGTGCTAAAAGAGTTTCTCAGTCAGTGTGCACTAGTTTTTATTTGTAGCTTGTTCTTTAGTGGAGCCAATAGTTGTGATAAATTCGTTTAAGTGTCAGTGCATTTAGAAGAAAATTGTTCAGATGTAATTGGATTAGCCCAGTCAGATTTCCTTTTGCTCCTCAGAGCTGATCATCACCTGCCCCCCAAAGCTTTCCTCATCCACTGGGTCTACCAGGCTCTTCTAACTCCTGGACTTACTCCAACACAAGCTCGGGGCCAATGAGATATTCAAGGTACCCAGGGCAGCATCACTTTACTGCCAATGAGTGTTTTACATTATGCGCTAACTTCTCTCCCCTGTATACACGCATAAATCCAAGGAACAGACATGCAATTGGGAAGTGTTCACATGTCATACCCTCTCTACAGCAACTCAGACAATGTCCACAACCATTTCCCTCTTGGACTATGCCCATTCTCTGTGTACTCAGCCACCACTAGGGCTTAATTGCAAGTGTATCCTAGTGCAACCCCTCTCCCACAGGTATGCCCATCCTTCAGATGATCAAGCCACTAACTGATTCTTCCTGCCAGTGTTTAAGATAATTGAGCCACTATTTGAATTCAGGTCACCTGTACCATTATCGGGCTTTATCTCTCTATGACATGGTGCTGGTTATTGGCAGAGAGTTAGATGTGCAGTGATGTTCAGTCATGAGGCTTAGATATATGATCGTGTGTGACTTATTTTCTGCTTTTTGAAGGGTGTTTGTGTTTAGTCTCATTTCTTTCAGTAAAAGGCAGAATATTGTGGTTATATAAATATCAAAATAAATTTAGATTTATTTTCCAGGATACACATATGTTATTCAGGATGTAACTTAGTTGAGGATAGTGCCAAATGAGTTAGTTTTCTGTAAGCAAAGCGATTCCGACAGACCTGAAATAGTTTATGATTTGAAGTCAGTTTTAGACTCTTGTTCCTGAAGGGAGTGAATTATTTTTGTTAACAATATTAAGAGTTATTAGCACTAGTGAGCCCAAGTGAGAAGCTGAAGCTACCTTATACTTTTTTGTTCTAAATCTTCATTGTACAAAACAGAACAGAATTTATTTACTTGCCAGCTGATGTTTCTATAGCTATACAAGCTCCTGAATCCCCTGCTGCTGATTGTAGCACATAATTGGTGATGTGGGAGTTTCATTAACATTCTATTTTATTTTAGAACTTTTGTACATAATCATCAGATGTTAGTTTTTCCTGTTTTCCTAGGCTCACTTCCCCAGTTTTGCCTGCAGTGAGTCAAAGCAGGATACTGGAAAACAACATGAATGAATCAAGTAAGCAGGAAGGCACGAATGACTCAATGCATTAAGTTAATAGAAGCTAAGACATCTTATGGGCATTATAATTTCTCACTATGGCAGTCCTACCCTAATGTCTACTATAAAGAATTTGCTCTGAATTTGTAAAAGCGAAATAAATAAATAAATAAATAGTTTTCAGGCTGCATACAAAGTCTTCAACAAACTACTGTAATAAATCAGAAATGTCAAACAGTTGAAAGGCACATTAGCCTGTGGTGAAAGAAATACGTTGTAATTAACAAACATTAAAATCTCAGTAAGTCTATGCATCTTTCCAAAACACAGCTGCATTGTGCAGTAGTTTTGAAGAATGTGAGTAGGCATTATTATGTCACAGGAAAACCCAGAAAAGTCAGATACATTTTAGATGTCATTTACATGCCTTCCGATATGCTCACTTCTGTGCATAAAATCTGTATAATGCCACAAATTTCTGCCATTATTTTAACTGAGAAACATAATTTGAACTACTAATTTAAAATGAAATAATCATTAAAGAAATCAGATTCATTTCAAGCATTTACAAGTTGCATCCTGATTAACATATTCAATTTCAATAGCTAGTGGAGAAGTTTATTTTATGTAACAGAGCAATGACGCTTATTCCATGATTAGAGCAGGGAGCCCAGACATCGTAGCTGATACCTTTGTGGGGGAAGGAGGAGACACACAGTTTCTTTCCTTTCCAATACATATTCTGCCCTTGGGCAAGAGGTTCTTGTAGTACACTCACTGCTCCAGAACCCCTGAGAAAAATGGATCACATACCAGTTTCCGAATGCTTGCGAATGGTGCCTCAGAATTCCCTACCCGTGGGCTTTTTAATTTTATTGATGCACTATACTTTCCTTCCATATTACTGAAAGCATTAGAAAAAGTTTGCATTCCATTACAATACTAACAAAATAAGCTTTCATCTGCCTCCATTGGACATAGATCAGTCCTGTTTCTTGCTGCTACACAATGCTTTCACAGACTTACTCATCTCCTCTCTCAGATAGTTTGATGTTATAGGATGAAGCTTATCTGACAAGTTTGCCCACCTTCTGATTAATAAGACCTTTTACATGGATTAATTACAGCTCCTTGTAGTCATTTGGGAGCTGGTTCATCAAGCCAGAAGTGAAATATTATTTCAAAGATATTACCAAAATTTTTCCATGATTGTATTAATTAAGGAGGTCATGTGAGATAACATTTCTTGAGCTGGCATAATATAAGTCTTTGAATCCCTGCAAAAATAAAATGCTTTGGTGACTTTGCTGTCAGTGAATGACTGGTCAGCCTAACGAATGTTGGCAATGTTAGGTGGAATCCTGCAGAGATCCAGAGTGAAATGTGTGCACACATATGTGCTTATCTTGACAGGGGGCACCACTATAGTTCTATAACAGTATTTAAAAGGTCACATGTACAGCATCTGATGGTGCATAATGAAATCAACTTTCAGAATAATTTTTTTACTTTAAATTAATTGAGGGGATGTGATTTTGGATCACAAACTAATAACTTTAGGGATCACATAGTAAGATTTTGGGGTAGCAGTATGTAGCAATTTTTCCACAGAGACAAATTCAAAATGTATCTATTCAGGGTCAAGGGGGAGCCTATCCCAGCAACTAACAGTCTGTGACAGGATGACAGTTATCACATTATATACACAGTCAAAATGTACACACACACACACACACACACACACACACACACACACACACACACACACACACACACACACACACACACAACTATAGGTAATTTGAAGGATTGCCAATTAGCCTGTGTGTCATTGGGCTGGAGAGATTCCTGAAGCATCTGCATGAAGATATGTTGACTCTGCAGAGAAAGCACATCAGTAAGCAGCAAAGAGACAATATGAAGTGATGTTTATGTTACAGTAGAAATGATTAACTTAATAGCAAGATGCAGTCATTTTTATCTTTAAAAGGGGTACGCTAACAGTTACATGATAAAACAAGTGAGCAGATTGAATTTTTGTAAACGAACATTATATAAAAGTAGTACAAGGTAATTTTCCATATTACTGCAGACACACATGAAAACATTTGAAGAAAATTATAGCTAATTTAAAAACAAAAAGGGACAATCAGTATTTTGAAGTAAAACTAGACATTATAAGTATATGTACACTGGTACAAAAATGATAAATGTCACTTAAGATGAAGCTTGTTGGTGGAGCTGCTTTATTTATAATGTCTATGCAGTTCAGAAGTGTTACTAAAGATCTGCGCAGGAAAGAATGTGTTTTCACAGAGTGTCTTTGCACAGGATGATAAAACACAAAAGATGAACATATATGTACGTGACTCCTTAAAAGATCCCTTTTTGTTTGTTAGATAATACAAAAGGAAAGTCAGACAGAACTGATACTTTATCAACAAAATGCAGTTGGTAGCAATAAACACTAACAAGCTTGCCTCAGATAATATTTCTCACAACTGATAGCTGATGACAACTAGGTTTCTGTAAAAAAAAGGGGAATTTTAAATAATATAAAATGAAAGACTGAACCAGTACAGAATGATTGCTCAATTGTCATCATTCCACAGTGATGCCTTATGCCTTTTGACCTAAGGTAAAAATGGAGTACCAAATTTTTCACAGTTATAGGGCCCTAGCTAGGGATGGTGGCATTTCAGGCTTTGTCGATTATAAAAATACAGAAAACATCTATTGGGACAAATACAGAATGACTTGATGACACTGAGAATGAAATCTGGAAGGTAAAATTTGATAAGTATTTGTATTAATATGTTAAAAGATCCACAAGATGTGACATATATGTGGTTCTGGCCCTACAGAAGTTAACATCTTGGACTTCAGTTCATCTCTCCCATTGGATAATTCTGATAAAAATACTGTCATATTTAGAATCTTGTTTCCTTAGGTGGGTGAAAGGGAAAATCATAATTTGGAGCCAACAAAGCTGTTGTACTTGAGGGTAAAATTAATAAGGAATAAGGTTTATTGAACTGTTAAAATGTTAAATGACACACAAGATGTGACAGCATATTACATGTTGCTCTGACCCTCGGGTCCCTATCAGTTCAGCAAAAAATCAATTTATTGAACAGTATTTTCAGTGCAATTACATCAAACATGCCACTTGTCGAATTGTTCATACTGAGATCGTGGTACAGTGAAGATCAGTAGATTTGCCCTTTCCACACTGTAGTGCAATCTTGGAGTTAGAATATATAATTAGTGGGGGGGTGTTGGGGAAGAGAATTCAATGAACAGCATTTCCGATGAAATGTTGTTCTTTGAAGCCATGGTTCGCTGAAGTGATATAGACCCAAAGTAACATCTTGGACATCACCTTAGCTCTTCCATTGGATAGTTCTGCTAATAATGCTGTTGTGTTTAAAAACTTATTTCCTTATGTGGGTGAATGGGAAAATCATAATTCGGAACCAGCAAAGCTGTTCTACTTGGGAATAAAATTAATAAGGAATTAAGTTTATTGAACTGGAAATTAATTTACTGACAGTGATGTAGAAAAGCATGGACTCAGTTTTACACAAAATTGGAGGGGGTTAAGTAATGTACATATTCCATTGAATGTAAACTCCATCAGGAGAAAAGGGAATGGAGCACCATGGTGGAATAAAGCTTTGTTATCTAGATAGAAGAAAAAGTACTGGAGAAATATGAAGAAAAATCCGTCTCAAAGGAATATTTTAAAAGTATAATTATAGCACTGAGAATCTGAAACATGATATCAAAATGCAAAACAGTACACATTTAGGTTAACAAGGTTTACAAATAACAATAAATCATTTAAATGTATATTAGAGAATATAGAAAAGAAACAGGAAAAATAATACTATTGAATGATACTGAGACATTGTTGCCTAACCCTGAAGATGTAAGGAATTTAGCAAAGAAATTTTCAGAATTCTGTGGGCCTAGGAACAGTTCTATGGGACATACCTATATCACATATGATGGACAGTGCCCATTATTAGGAGACATTTGGCTAGAACAGGCCTTAGATAAGATTAGAAAAGGCTTTTCAGCAGTACTAACCCCCACACTAGAAACCTTTGCACATCTGTAAACTTTTGACTTCGCATCAGGTCCTGATAGACTTGCATGTTTTCCTTGTGGAATATAACGTAACCATTCATACAATTTTGATGTACTTGTATGAGCAACTGTTTAATACAGGTTGTGTCCCTGAGCAGAGAGAAAGAGTATATTCCATACTAATAAATAAATCCACTCCAACAGACAGGACTGACAACTATAGTTCTATAAGTTTAACACATAATTTATGCAAACCTTTTGGAAGAATAATTCTTCAGTATGTAAAAAACTTTGAAAGTTTGTCCATTATGGTTTTGTACCAACATGGCTTGCCAAAAGCAAATTTTATACTACTAATCTAATTTCCTTTTATTCTGAAGCTGTTGAGGTGACACTTGCAGTGGCTTATCTGTTTACATTATATACTTGGGTCTGGTAGAAGTATTTGACTTGATGCCACAATACAAAAACAGCAGCTTTAAAGAAGTGGAATATTAATTAATAGCTTTGCAATTAGATGGGATGAAAACTGGTTAAATGTTAGGAAATCAATAGTTAAGATCCAAAATATAATTTCAACTGAATATGAGGTGCTTAATAGTATATCTGAAAATTCTGTACTGAAACCATATCTGTCTTGTTTTTTTATGTCATCATTACCTCTACATAAAATGTTGGGTACAAAAGTTTGCAGATGATACAAACGTTGCTAGTATGATGGTTAGCACTGCTGATGAGGCTTAATTTCAGAAACATATTAATGAAATTTGGAATTTATCTCAAAACAACTGAAGGTCCTTCAGTAGAAAGAAGTGTAGGATTCTCCACATAGGAAAGGACAGTACAGAATACCCCCATGCAATAGCAAATAATCAGATTTTAAAATGCATGTCATATGTGGAAGATTAGCAGATTATGTGGAATTCAATGGAAATTTCACTTCTCAGATTAGAAACAGTTATAGGATCACATATGTGTTTTATTTTGTGGTCTCTTTCATCAAGAACTAGTATAGTGCTTCTCCCATTATTTAAAACTTTAGTGAGGCCCATTATAGAAGAGAGGTCAAGTTTTTGTGGCTACTCTACAAAAGACATTATCAACCTTGAGAATATAAATATATTATTCCAAAAACGTGTCTTCAGTTAAACACTCATAAGAACAATCATGAAACTGTAAAACTGTTCTTTGTTTATTGCCAAGAGTTTAAATATGATTTTATTTGCATCTGCAAATATGCAACTGATACTGCATGTGCAGCAATGCTGGACATAATGTTTAACAATAACAATGGGATAGGCACAAGGAACAATAATATACTGAGTAACATCAAGGTATATAAGACCATTAAAGCGGAGTCAGCTTTATAATATAGAGCAGTCAAAAGGTGGAATAGAGCAACAATAAGCATTTGCATGACAAAGAACTTAACAATATTTAAGAAAAGCTTAGATGCATGGTGTGGTGATAGAGAGTAGTGGACTGTGACAGAATGAAGATCAGCTTATTATGACCTCTAAGGAGGTTATTAGCCATATTCACACATTGAAGCACTGAACTACAAAACATGGATGTGACAAATTGTTCTCTAAACTAAAGTGGAGAAATAAAGTGCACCCAAGTTATTACTGCTTAAGAAAGGAGTAGGGAAAAAGGAATAGGGAATAGTCATATCTGTAGATATTCTAAAGTCACCATTAACAAAGTACTAAGGATAGTACAGTGCCCTTGCCAAGAAATGAAGATATGGTTAGGTCCCTGATGGGGAGGTGAGTCTTAATTCTTACTGATTAGTATACATAAGGAGTTGTTCAAGTGAAACTTTTTTTGGGGGGGGGTCAGTGATTTCTGTACCAGTTCTTTGACAACAGGCAATGGACCAGATACTTGAGTTAATTCCTGCTGATACAGAAAAATGATTACGAATACATGGACAACCTGTAAAAACGTTTCTGTGCAGGATAACAGTATTGGATTTGAGCAAACAGAGCGGTGTGAATTTTTCAAACATGAAATGTTATATGGTGAGCATATAACAAACAGGTACAGAATGTTTAAATCACAAGACATGACTAATATTGTGCCAAAAACATGCTGTATTTCAGAATGCATCACAACTGAAGGTCATACAGGAGACTAATAAAATGATGTCACAAGTCTCTACCACACTCCTTAACAGCATTACATCTGCTGAATGCTTTACTACAGAACATGCCTGCATGGAAATCAATGTTGAACTACAAACATGTCTTCTCCTTATGAAAAAGGTACTATATAAACCCCAGGAGAATGCAGAGAGATCCAATGCAGTTGCATCAAGATCACTCACTAAAGATGTATGTGATTATGTCCATATTGACAGAATTCCTTTTAACTTGTTCTGGGGAGTAATAAAATGTAACCAATCCCTATGGGGGTAAAAATGATTATGATGGTTATGGGTCACTAGCATCATGCCTTCGTCTTCCCATGGGAGGATATGCATGACGACTGCAAAGAAGCTACTGAGTTGGCCCTGGTTCTAAAGGCCACTCGTGAGACATTGCATGTATGAGAACAAAGCAACAAAGTCTGATGGACAGAAGCAGTCAGTAAATCACCCCCTATATAAATGAAGTGTGTGGGTCACATCTGGGTTGCATGTCTAGGCGTTTAAGAGCCCTAGTGATCATTAGCCTAGTATACACCTATCTCATGACTACAGTATAAAAACATGAATAAGAAACAAGCATGGATCCCATAAAGGTGTAGTAAACTGCAAACATTACACATTTACATATGATGAATGTACTATACACATAAAAAAACAGAAAATGGCCTGTACTACTGCATGAATCTGGACTGGTTGTAAAATTATGGCTTGACAACATAGCTTGTTATATATCAACTTTGCTGCTAGAAATTGATAACTGTCAATATAAGGAAATTTACTATGTGACCCCTGACTGGTAATTACAAGCAAAAAATGTTCCAGAGTGCTGGGCGCTATTCATACGGTGTGCTTGAGGGCAATAAAAGGAAAGTTGTTTAACTTTTCTGTAGTAGTTTGGTATAATATGAATATTGGAGACATTTAAGGGGAGATATGAAATGGTCCAAAATTCAGAATCATGCATCCTTGGGTATGGGCAACCTGCACCATGACAATTTGTTCTCACTGACTTTGGAAGAACTTAAAGCATGAAGCAACATGGTATCAGACATTTCACATTTTGTACCAAAAATCCAGTCATGAAAGATTTGAACCATTGTTAAAAAAGGCTCAGAAAGATATACACCCCAGCAGTAAGTCCTGGTAGCACACAAATGTCATACAAGCAATCACTAACAGTGTGCCAGCAATGTTATCCATGAATAAATGTGTTCCAGACTGGACTTAATGAAAAGATCTGTGTAGACAAGTGCATAGTGCACAGTTTCAAGATATGAATGAAAAGCTTTTCATGTGCTTTTATACAGGACAGCATGTATAGATAAGCCAGATACCGCACAAATGACAAGTGGTAGGGGGAACAAAATGTTTATTGACTAAGCTTCTAATATATACTGTTTATATGGGACATGGTGCAGGTGTGCCACAACCCTTGCCCACCCCACAGCAACCTTGTGAGGTCTACAATCACAGCATATAAGTGGTGCATGCATGCTTATATACATATGCATCCTCCTGATCAGGCATTATTCCACTTGCAATACGGAGCTCACCTGGCTTTTAATGCTACTATTGCAGCACGCCTAGGCAGCCTCGGTCCCCCAGCATCAATCACTCACTCCTGTCCTCCCCTGATCTGGTCCCTCCAGTACCTGTTCCACTAAATGAGCACAGGTTGTCTAGGGCACAGAAGAAGTCATTATCATTCTGTGCCATGGGACTGTATCCTCTAGCCTCATATTTTGAGAACAAGGGTAAGAAGATGGAAATGTTTCTCAGGCAGAGAATAACATTGTGCTGTAGTCTGTCCATGAATATGGCAAGCAGATGCTCCTTATATTTAAAAGTGACAAAGCCTTCCACCAGCATGACTGGACAGGCCTTGCTGCACAGGTCAGCACTGTAGGTGGCCATAATCATACATTATTGTGAGTGCAACGTATGGCCACTGACATGATCTATCATGCCCACAAAAAGACAATCTGTCTTGCAGAGGAGCAGATGCCAATGCGTGGGGGTCCACCAACAGAATATCCAACAAAGAGAAGCTCCTTGCATCTCTGTCTAGAGGGGAAGTAACAACTGTTGCCATACCCAGTGGGGAACTTGACATTGGTGCAGAATTTCACTGAACACTTCATTTGCCAGTGGGTGATATTCCAGGTGGGTACTGATATACATGTATGTATAGGCTCCATTTTACGCTGTCGCAGATGCAGGTTGTCAAATGTGTGTTTGTCGAACTGAAAAGCACGAAAAGGCAAAATAGCAAAGCGGCTTTTAAGCAAATTCTTTCCATGGGAAAGAATTCATTTGGCCGCTTTCGCTACTTTGCCTTTTCGGCACTGTAGTGCGATCTCAGAGTTGGTATATTTAAGTAGGGGTGTGGGGGGGTGTTTTACAGTTTTTTTTTTTTTTTTTCAGAACAGGGGAAAAATCGCTGTTCTGAGGTTTTGACATTGTAAGCTTTTGCTTACATGGGGTCGATTATGTATCGTTCTCTCTTCTGAGTGTGCAATATCATAATATAGATCCCTATGTATAGATGTGTGTGTGTGTGTGTGTGTGTGTGTGTGTGTGTGTGTGTGTGTGTGTGTGTGTGTGTGTGTGTGTGCATGTGTGTGCATGTGTGTGTGTGTGTGTGTGTGTGTGTGTGTGTGTGTGTGTGTGTGTGTGTGTGTGTGTGTGTGTGTGTGTGTGTGTGTCTGTGTGTGTGTGTGTATATTTATAAATATATATATATATATATATATATATATATATATACATACACACACAAACACACACACACACACACAAATACATATATATATATATATATATATATATATATATATATGGGTCTAGGACAAGTGGTGTCCCACAGGGCTCGGTCCTTGGCCCCCTATTGTTCAGCATCTACTTCTCAGAAGTACAGGCCAACATGGGAGGACTTTGGCTGACAAAGTTTGCAGACACTGCAAACTGGGCCATAGTGGAAAGTGCATCGACACGGATATCCTTCAGAAGGGCTCACGGAAACAGATAGCTGGTGCCAGAGCCATGGCCTGAAGTTAAACGTCAAATAATGTATAGTCATACCCTTCGGGAAAAACAAGGTAACCCCAAGCTACCATACAGGTGGCAATCCACTAAGCACAGAAGAGGTTATCAGGGACCTGGGGACCCAGGTTGACAGTGGCCTTTCTTTGACACTCACGTTGCTAAAGTGGTTAGAAAGACCTTCTACATTTCCCACCTGATCATGAAGGGATTCACATCCAGATCTAGTGAGGTCATTGTTCCCTGTACTCTTCACTTATCAGACCAATGATCGAGTACAATGCCCCATTTGGGATGTATCTCACCCGACATCTGCAGCAATTGAGAGACCCCAAAGTTCCTCACCAAAAGGATAAAGGGACTCCAAAATCTGTCATATGCTGCTAGATTGAAGAAACTCCAGCTCTATTCAGTCGCATACCGCCTGCTCAGAGGTGACATGTGCCTGACATACAAGGCCATGTCCAACCCGGAATTAATGGACATGCTCCACCTCAAAAATCCAAATCCACCAAAACCACTAGAGCAAGCGACTTAAACCTTAGCACGGATATAAATAGGACGTGCTGGAGGGATAGATTTATCACTCAGAGACTCCCTATGCTGTGGAATAAAATCCCGGTCCATGTGAGGCAGAGCACCTCGCTGGCTCTGTTCAAGAGAAATCTTGACCTGTGGATGGGAGATCGTAGGTTTACCCCGGGAATCATCTCTGTGTCACTGCTGGACAGAGGCACAACAAACTAATGGGTACAGTATTTTTTCATATAAGGGGTGGCGTAAGCCACAAAACTTTGGGCTAGGCTTATGAATGCCTTAGGGCAGATAGCCTAGTATAAACCTATGAACCTATGAACCTATTTGTAACATTGTTTTAATATAATATTCTGAATCCAAGACAACCACCTGACCACCTTTATCCGTTGGGCGGATAACAATATCCATGTTGTTTTTTAAGCCATTAAACGCCTCCAATTCTTGTTTATTCAAATTATTCTCTTTAACTATTTTAGAAAAATGAAAATCATTGTATAACATATTTTCAACTGCCTTTAAAAAGGTATCCAAGTTGGGCTGCAAATGCAGTGTAAAAGTACTCTTACATTTAAAGGAATCAATACATACTCTAGAGTCTGAATCATACATCAGTTTTAATGATACATTCCGCACAAACAATCTAACGGCTAACATAGCCTGGCTAATGTCCATATTAGAACTGGGTATAAAGTTCATACCTTTATTAAGTAAGTGCACTTCTTCTGGTTTCAAGGCATGCTTAGAAATGTTCCAAACTAAGCATCCTGATTCCAGAACTTTTTTAAAGTCCGTTGATTCTGTTGGCTGGGCGGTTCTTTTCTCTTTGCTCCCCTCACTGTGTCCAACTCGATGGACCTCTTTCTGCCTGTACGTATTGGCAGGGGAGCTG
This sequence comes from Protopterus annectens, assembly GCF_019279795.1. Taxonomy (NCBI): domain Eukaryota; kingdom Metazoa; phylum Chordata; order Ceratodontiformes; family Protopteridae; genus Protopterus; species Protopterus annectens. The sequence continues at coordinate 1,848,588,560 of NC_056735.1, forward strand.
CTGGAAAATTTTGTGCCTCTGCCTTCTCAAGTTGTATTTTCTGTCTCACTACACTCGCCGTGCTTGTAGAATCATTACTGATATCCTTACCATAGGTACTGTTATTTAGTTGTGGTTCACTAAACATCTCAGTCGGTGTGGTATACACTGAACGGACGGGGTCGGGCGAAGTAATATTTATGATGGAATTCACGCTCTGTGGTACAGTCTCTTCAGACCCAGTACTCTCCTCCTCCTTCCGTTTCCGTGCTGTGTCACCATGAACGTGCTCCGACCCGTTACCATTCCGGGTTATATTCACCCTATTGCTGAAATTGGTAGATGTTGTAGTCGCTGCTTCATTTCTACTGACCATATTGTGTCTCGGCCAAACAAAAACATTTTGCTTGGCAAAATCATCAATATCCCTGTTCAGTTTCCTTCTTTTATGTTCAAGTAAGTTGCGTTCATAGCGTAATACTTTGTCTATGAGATCATGCATAAATCTTTCAGTCGGATCAATGCCACATACTTCTGTTAATTTAGCTTGTTCTTCCACTATCCGATCTCTCAGTTCAAACTCAATTGGCTGAAAGAATTCTATCAACAGTTTAAGATATGCCCTGCTCGCATTCAAATTAATCTGCTGCCATTGAGATAATAGCTGGGGATATGTATTCCCATATGTGGGCATGTTAAGAATTCTCAGCCCTCGAGGGACCACATTACTATTAAGACATGCTTCCAGGTGGTGGCGTTGACTCTGCAGAATGGTATTGATATTATAGGTGTTGACTTAGACATTTTCATATTTATGAAGTTATTAACATATGGACAATTAGTGTATAGTGTGTTTGCTAGATACTGTTGAGATTAATATTTTGTTGTAGGGATTTATATGTATAAAGATCAAGTTATTTGTTCTTTTAAGACTTAATAGGTTAATTGACTAATTATGTAGGAGTGGTTGAAACAGTATTTAATGCATTTTTATTTTGTTGTAACCATGTCTGATGAAGCGGAAACAGCATCTATTTCTCTAAAGCCCCATTTAAAAGCCAGAAAGTTAAGATAACAGCACCACCTTTAGGTTTAGTGCTAAGCTTTTTAGGTTTGGCTAGCATTGTTTTAATGTTTTTATACAAGCCTGTTTTTGTATTTTATGAATGGTATTGATATTATAGGTGTTGACTTAAGACATTTTTATATTTATGAAGTTATTAACATATGTACAATTAGTGTATAGTGTGTTTGATAGTTTAACAATTGGCTAAAATTTTGGTGTCATTCAAAGGGGATCCAGTGTCTGTCAGCCTGGGATGACATGCTCGACAAGCCACGTTGCTTCGCTAGGGACGGCTTGCACCTGTCACCACTGGGCTTTCGGATATTGGCAAAGGCTCTTTCCACCCCCATAGTGCCTTTTTTAGGCATGGCTCAAAAGTCAAACCCACCCCCATAGACAGCACAAGGAACAAGAAACTAAGGGTAATGCTGCTAAATGCCAGAAGTCTTAACCTCAAGATGCACGCACTCAAAGCTCTCCTCAGTATGGAGAACATTGATATCTGTGCAGTGACAGAGAGCACCCCAGCACTACCAGGCTATAACTCATATCATGCTTTTCGGCCCCAAAACCCGGACCGAACCACAAAAGGAGGGGAGTTTCCATATTTATCAAGGATATCCACACCTCCAGGTTAGTGGCATTGCACGAAGTATCGGAGACCATCCATGTGCAACTAACAGTGGGCAAGACTGCTTTTCAGTTTATAGCATCCTACAGACCACCCTCTCAAAGTCAGGAATCCCACTCGGCTTTCCTGAAAACATTGGAGAACATGAAGATCTCTCCGAACACCATTATATTGGGTGACTTCAACTACCCAAACATTGACTGGGAGCACTACTCAAGCCCCAGCACCTTAGCCCAAAGGTTCCTGGAAATTATAAACTCAAATGCTATGGTACAACTAGTCACCACTCCCACAAGAGGGGACAACATACTAGACCTGATCATTACCAACATGGGGACTCTATGCTCCACACCAGAAGTATATCCCTCATTGGTAAGATCAGACCATAAATTAATTTCACTGGATGTCCACATCCCGACCCCACCCCAGCCCAGAAAACCACAGTGAAAAACTTCTCAAAGCGAACTTCTCACTTCTCAAAACCGGTGGAATCCTTCAAGGCCCCAGGGCCAGTGGAAACTACGGCCCAAACTGCAGAATCCTATATAAATGCATTCTACGGACATCTCCAGGAATGCATGGATCATGCTATCCCAAACAAAACCAAGACCCAATCACCCAAAGGCAGGCCCAGTCTGGTGGACCCCTGCCATAAATAAACTGTACAACAGAAGGAGGAAGCTACTACATGATAGAGCAAAATCCCTAATAGGGAAGGCATCTCTGATCAGTACTAGCAAAAATTACGATCCTCATAAAATCCTCCAAGGCCAGCTTCGAGAGAAAAATTGCACAGGACACCAAAGACAATCATAAGGCTTTTTTCAGTTATGTTAGAAACCTGGGATGCAACTCCCAGACTTGTTCTGAGTTGATTCTAAACGACAAAAAACACACTGAACCCACAGACATCGCCAATATCCTGGCAGACAGGTTCAGTGCAAACTTCTCCACCCCCCCAAAAGAGCAAGTATCTATCCCAGCAGAGGGCTGCCTCCCAAACATCTCTGATGCTCAGGTGAAGGCTGCCCTCTCCAAAGCAAAAAAACGCTGCTTCCATGGGACCAGATGGTGTCCCAGGATGTGTCCTACATGAACTCCAAGAGGAACTAATCCCTCAATTAAAACAGCTATACAATCTCAGCCTCACTACAGGATATGTGCCCACAGAATGGCGTACAGCAACAGTGGTCCCACTCCACAAAGGTGGAGCCTCTACGGACCCTGGAAACTATCGCCCCATAAGCCTGGCTAGCTTAGTCTGCAAGGCTATGGAGAGGAGAGGATCATCATGGAGCTCATAAACAAAGACATTGGGGACCTACAGACACTAGATCCTATCCAGTTCGGCTTTGTCAAGGGCAGATCCTGCCTTTTGAACCTGGTTGACTTCTTCGAAACAGTCACCAAAGCCATAGATGAAGGGAAGGTAGTTCACACAGCCTATCTGGACCTTGCAAAGGCATTTAACACAATACCCCACTCGGGCATCATAGATAAGCTATCCAGCTTAAATATAAACCCCTATGTCACAAGATGGGTCGCAAACTGGCTCAAAGACAGAACCCACAGAGTGAGAGTTGCTGGAGCCATGTCAGACTCGAAACCGGTCACAAGTGGCGTCCCACAGGGTTCTGTCCTGGGACCACTCTTGTTCGGTATATACTTTTCTGAGGTACAGGCAACGGGAGGACTATGGCTCACCAAGTTCGCAGATGACTGCAAACTGGGCACCATAATCAACTCTCCAGCTGACACAAACACCCTTCAAAAAGGTCTCACAGAGACAGATAACTGGTGCCAGCGTGATGGTTTAAAGCTAAATGCCAAAAAATGTATAGTAATACCCTTTGGCAAAAACAATGTGCCCACAAATTACCACATAGGCGGAAACCCATTAAGTACAGAGAAAGTTATTAGGGACCTGGGGACCCAAGTTGATAACAATCTCTCCTTTGAAAACCACATTGCCAAAGTGGTTAGAAAGACCTTCTACATAGCCCACCTCATCACGAAGGGTTTCACATCTAGATCAAGAGAGGTAATCGTGCCCCTTTATTCATCCCTCATCAGGCCCATCATAGAATACAATGCCCCTTTGGGATGTACCTTACCCGACACCTGCAGCAATTAGAAAGACCCCAAAAGTATCTCACCAAGAGGATCAAGGGTCTCAAACAGATGCCATATGCTGCTTGGTTAAAAAAACTCCAGCTCTACTCAGTTGCATACCACCTACTTCGAGGCGATCTATGCCTGACATACAAAGCTATGTCAAATCCAGAATTAATGGACATGCTTCACCTCAGTAAATCTAAATCCCTTAGAGCCACACACTCGAGGGACTTGAACCTCAGCACAGAAATAAATAGAACTTGCTGGAGGGACAGGTTCATAACCCAGAGGCTCCCTTTGCTCTGGAATAGAATTCCAGTTCATGTGAGGCAGAGCACCTCACTGAATCTCTTCAAGAAGAATCTCGATAGGTGGATGGGGGATCGTAGGTTTGTCCCAGGGATTACTCCCGTGTCACTATTAGACAGAGGCACAGTAAACTAAACCTTAAAAATGGCACAGTATACTCAAATCAAGGGGTGGCGTAAGCCATACAGAATCAGGCTAGGCTTATAATTGCCCCAGGGCAGATAGCCTAGTATGAACCTATGAACCTATTAATATTTTGTTGTAGGGATTCTTATGTATAAAGATCAAGTTATTTGTTCTTTTAAGACTTAATAGGTTAATTGACTAATTATGTAGGAGTGGTTGAAACAGTATTTAATGCATTTTTATTTTGTTGTAACCATGTCTGATGAAGCGGAAACAGCATCCATGAAACACAAAGTCTGCTGTCACAGAGGTACTGTTAGGCATGGATAACGTGGTGGGCATATTACCTCCCCCTTCCTGAGGCACTCCTCCAGTGTCTGTGTGACCCACCCATTAGTCTTAGGATATCACAATAGGACAGGAGTTGGCTGACACATTGGAATAGGGTGCACCTTCTTCCTCAGTGGCCCAGACACAAGTGAACTCTGGCAGCTCCCTTCAGTTTAAAGAGAGAAACATGAGCTGGTGTACCAGTGGTCATCAATGCCTTGGCTCCCTCTCACACCTGAGCTCATTGTCTCTATAGCAACTACATTGTGAATGTGCAGGGTTGTCTAGATACAAATATACATAGATACATACATACATACATACACCATTTATGCACCATTTTGAAAGGTGCTGTGGTGTCAATGTGTGACCACACACAGTGAGCACTGGCATGCTCATGTCTTACCCTGTTTCACTTCTGGTAAGGGAGTCCACTGTGATGTGTCATGAGATGGTCTAAGTCCAACAGCACCACCTGCTCCAATCCTTCTACCAGTGATGAGGGTGTTCTGGAATCCCATGAATATGGACACAGACACAGATAAGGTGTACATATTGAGCCCATCCATAGCATTCCTCACTGTTCACACTCATGGAGCACTCCATTCTGTCTGCTAACTGTAGATCATCCCACTGATGTTCCTCAGAAAGGAGGTCCCCATGAATAAGGATGTGCATCATCAACACAGATGCTTTCTGTGGTGCCCTGAACCTGTCCCAGAGACTAATGCACAGTGCAGCATCTTCCACATATATGCACACATCCAAACATCCATCACCACCAACCACCTATACCCATGTACACCACAGTGGAGACATCACCACCCTCCCTGGCCAGACTTCCCAGCTCATGAAAGTCATCAGATGATGGCACACACCCATGTACATCAGCAGCCCCTCACAATACCCACTACTGATACCTGTCACTGTGATCTCCTCCACCTTTGCATATGATGATAACTGTGCCCTGCCTTCTGTACACTATTATCAGGGTAACCTGTGTCTGATGCATAGTTTGACCAGTCGATGCATGGAGCAGCTTAACCTGGTATTAGTACTGCATGCATCATTGTTATTCCTTGTTATATCTAGTTTCTCTCATAATTATTAACCAGATGCTGCCTCTTAGCAAGTGCCACAGTGAAGGTCACCCGCTTCTACAATATAGGGTCACCCACACAGCCAGGTCCTTCACATGCTCCTCAGCAGGTATCTCCCCTTCTGTTTTGTCAATGCCCTACACTATTTGTTTGTGTATCAACATGTTGTGTAACACTGCATACACAGAAAATACTTTGCTGAATGATTTTGAATCGTACTACAGGTTGCTACCAGCAATGTCTAGACAATAAAGGCACAGTTTTATTGATTCAAGCACACATTTGACAATGTTTGTGACAAAGTGGTGTTGTATGTATTTTCTGCCATGGTCTGTGGGTTTCTTATCAGTACCATTTGCCATGGCTCCAGGGCATATCTAGCAGCACAAATAAGGTGTTCCTGGGGGAAACAGTTTCACATGTATCACTGATATAGGTCAGATGACTTGGGAGCTGTGGACACTGCCTGGGTAGCACAGTGACACATTTTATATTATACCTTGTGCATTGAAGATCACCTGGCAGCTGATGGAGTGGAATCCCTTACAGATGATATAGCATTCTCTCAGTGTCCCAGGTGGGCATGGCAAGGTGAGTGCAGTGAATGCATCACAGCACTTCAGGAAACAAGCTATTTCATAAGATGCCTACATGATGTTGTTTCTCTCCTCTGTGTTGCATGGGAATTATATATGCACCTTCATGTGCATGGCATCAAGAAACTAGTATAATATCTGTGAGGCAGATGCCTTGGATGCACCCATTGTGTCTCAAGTAGGCCTCTGGGCCTCTGGAACATCCTTTTAGCCAATATTCTCAAAGCATCACATAATTTGGTGTCCACATGAATGAGTATTCCAGCCTGCATGTGAAGGAAACACACCTGTACCAAGTCCTATACAGTGTCTCTACCAGCAAGGTAGAGTCTAGTATTTCTGCATCATGAAAGGGATCAAATGTTAGACAGTCAATCTTTGTTTTACAATTTATATATTCATTTTCAAATCACTGTGCCATACTATTTACCTCACTTGCATTTCTACAATAATGCTGTTTATTTCTAGCTCATTATATGCTCATTTGCATTGCATACTTTGATGGCCACAATATGTCATGCCCTACCCCAACCACACTAAGTGTGTTTCTGAATCACCCCCACCTTGTGCATCACCATCAGTTTTGACTTTCTCATGGCAATTTTAACTTTCACATTGCTTTACTTGTTTCTGAATTCTGGACTACGAGTTAGATTTTAGGCTACTTCTTTTAATAACCTGAATGAAACAGCCTAAAATATGCCTTGTAGCTTGATGGCCAAAGACTTGAGAAGTAAAATATTTCACATTATCGTTCTGTTTTTTAAGATGAAAAGCATCAAAGAGCCAGAAAGGGATTTTATTTCCTTTACTTATTAAAACATTTTTTGCTTTCAGCTACAGCGTACAATTCCACAATGAAATGGGTAGTGAAACAGTTTGAGACTTTGTTTTTTGACTTCCACTGATAAAAAAGAAAACTTTATATCATGACTGATGGTGCCCACAAACTGTCATATTAGAAAACTCAGTCATGTTAGCTATACTTAAACTGAGTGAAAACATGCTCTATGATCATAACAGTGCCTTTTTATTGATACCCTAGAGTATATTTACCTCCATGTGTAGTTGCCTCTTCAGACTAGTGTAGGTTTGTCGCCTTTACTAAACTATTTTCAAAGTGATGCTTTTCACCTTTTATTTAACTTTGGAATTCATGTACACAGTTGTTTTAATGACAAAATATATTTATAACTGACAGGTGTCTCTACTCACAAGGTAGAAGCCCACTATTTCATGTTGGGGGAACAAATGTTAGGTACAATCAACCATTCTACAATGAAGTGAGCAATGATACAGACCAGTATGGCTACCAGCTGTAAGGATGGCCTTTTACATATACATTTGTGGTAAACCTGCTGCTACCTTTAACACAATTTCATGTTCAGTGTCTCTGTAGACCAGGATTTTATGGCTGACACTTACTGTGGCAGTCACATCTTGTCTCACAATCTAACAATACTAACGGGTGTTAAGTCAAAGGCACACCTATTCTAAGAATGGCATCACTTTGTATAGTGCTTTTTAAACCCTTTTTCATAATGTCCTTCAAATTATGCTGTTTGTTGTGCTGCAATGGTCTTTAGTGACATATTTCTGTGATAGAAGATACATGTTAAGGAAAGATGTTTTGAAATGAGGGAGATAATATATATTTCTAGGTTCATAGGTTATACAAGGCTAACTGCCCTAAAGGGTCATTTTAAGCTTAGCCAGCAACCTGAGGTCAGAATTAAACCCTGTACTTTGTGCCTATGAGGTGAAGACCTTAACCATTACTCCAAGCCCTCCCCACATGTGCAACATGACTCACTGTTCTGTATTTGTTGTGTCAGACTGAATGATTGCTGAAAAAACTCCAGGGAACTATAATCAACCCCAAGATATAATGTCCACAGAATAGGTTATATTTCGGTTTACCTTTAAAACGGAGATCTCAACATGATCGACCACGCTTCCGCAAACTCCGAAATGCGAACGTCCCACATGCCGAAAACCATATATGCGAACGGCTAAATCTCGCACCTTTTTGACCCATGGTAGCACTGGTGTGGAGGTGTGGCGTGGCCGGAAACATCGAAATTCGACATTAATTCTGTATTTAAGACGTGTTGCAGATTCGAATTTACAGAAAACTTGTCGACGAAGTGGTAGGTCGATCATATGTGATTGACGATATAAAGGTATACCTTATATTTCATTGAAGAAGCAGGGGTCTTCCCACTTAGGAACTTTCCGTTAAACTTAGCCAAGCAAAGCACATTCTTTAAGGATTATTAAGAACTGTACTGCGGATTTTAGTGTATATAATTACAGTAGCTTCGATATAACTGGAGCTCACGCAAACTTGTTTAGTAAAGAGTTAACTTTTATTACCACAAAAACAGCTGATCTATCTAAGGTATTAATTGATCTTAAACTTTTTGCAAGGAACTTGAACTTAGCTGCATTGTTTAATGGTTTTACACAGCCTACATATTCTCAAAGGTGTAATTTGAGAATTCCCAGTACATTTAATCCAGACTTGCACCCTACTTTAAAAACCTTTGAGGAGATATGTGAGCTTGACATAACATTCTTATTGTCTAAAACAGATTGTGAATATGCTCCTAACCTGACAAAGGTACAACGTCATTTGATGGATGACATTAAAAAATCAGGTTCCCTTTGTTTCATGCAACCCGATAAAGGAGGGGGTTTAATTGCTATGGATCAGGTGGATTATAATCAGATGATATTACAGCTATTATATGATGGATCCTACAATGAGGTGCCTCTTAACGAGATTAATATATCTTACAGTAGGATTGATTATTTTTTACATGATATGGTAATCCAGGGTCAGTTGACAGTGGATGAATATAAATTTGTGAGTAATGGCGCACCAAAATTGCCTACTATTTTTGGTGTGCCTAAAATACATAAAGACTTTAATAATCTACCTTTTCGCCCTATTGTTGATAGGACTTGTTCCACGACTTATTTTATTGCGAAATACATTGACCAACAATTAAAGGATTATTTGTCCAAGGTGCACATCTTTGCCAGGATTCCTGGAACTTTTTATCTAAATGCAACAAGTTGTGTTCCTTTTTGGATGGGGCATTATTAACTGTTGATGTGAAAGATTTTTTACTTGTATCCACCACAAAATTAGTGTTGAATGGTTCAATGAATTTTTTACTGATTACGTATATATTGGTCAAGATAGAATTAATACATTTCTCACATTTATTGGAAATGGTATTGTGTAATAATTATTTATATTATGATGGACATTACTTTAAACAAATAACAGGTGTTGCTATGGGGTCACCCTGTGGGCCACTTTATGCCAATGTTCTGATGTTGGTATGGAAATTTCATTACATTACCTGTTCAAGAGTGATTTTTTCAAGCCTGTTAAAATATATGCTCATTTTGTGGATAATGTATTTATTGCTTGGAGGTCCTGCCAATGAGATACCAGTTTTCATGGATTTTATAAATAGTACTATGGATTTTTTTTTAATTTTCCTACCAGGTAGGGCTACCTCTATAGCATATCTTGATGTTCTATCATTAAAATCAAATGTGGGTATGAAGGCAAGAATTTTTATAAAGAATACTTATTCTAATAAATGCCTGCATTTTTCTAGTAATCACCCATATCATATGAAAAAGGTTGTAATTAAAGGACAGATGGTAAGAGCAGCCAGAATGGTTACAGATTTAATAGATTTTCTTGATGAATGTCATTTTATTTGGGATATGTTTTTGAATAGAGGTTATCCCATGGCTATGGTGGATGCTGTAAAATTTGAAGTTATTAAGAAGAGATTATCTGGACAATATTTACCGATATTATCAAAACCTGCTGACCTTACACACATTTCTCAAAATGATGGCAGTGTTGTTATACATCCTTTAATAAATTCAACTATGGAAAATGCAATAATGTTTTTCAGTTATATTTTTTGCGTGTACTGCCTTTCTGCCTAAATATTTTATTTAATAGTCGGTTATACGTTTTTTTGTTGCTGGTTGTTGGTATTGTAATGGTAGAAGACAGTTCCCAAATGGAATTATAGTCTATTACAAGATTTGAGTTTGAGATATTACAAACGTTTGTACATAACAACTCATTACATCCAAGTAACGCCACCAGGTGCATTTGCAGTTAACTCCTACTGATGCCTCTAGGCATCAAATATTGCTTGTCCATATTTGCATCAATAATTCTAAAAGCATGCTATGTACAAGGTTTTAAAAGCTTTCATCTTAAAGCTTGCACAACGGCAAACTCAACTGTATTAATATTTGACCTCTGTCTAGTGCAGGTAAATAGATATTAACTGTTGTTTTTTATGATATTGATTTATATAGATTTAATGTTCACATTTTTCTTAATACTTTAACAAGCAAGTAAGGCAGACAGAACTCCCTAGCCTCATATGAAAGCTCTCAGCTCCATGAATGAAATGCTGCTGTATGTGTATATCTTGACTGGCTGCTAAGATATTGTAAGTTGTTTACACAGTATTGCGAATGTAATAGTCACTGTGTTCACTGTGACTTACAAATTTTGATTTAAGACCTAGAACCTAAAGAATACTACGCTATAAAGATAGTTTGTGCTGAAGAGTTTGCCATTTATACTTGTTTCATAATCCCTATGTTTCCAGAAATATGAACATTTGTTTGAAATGTGAGGACGTAATTTGAGTCTGTCAAAAGGCTTAGGCTCCACCCATTGGAAATTACACTGCAAACTTCCTGAGTTGCATTGGAGTGAATGAGTTAACTTTGCTCATTCAGCAATTAACGCAACAGTCACATAATGACAGTTTGCTGAACTGTTCTCAGCATGTGCCTGGAGTTACTATCAATCTGGGACTTTATCCTTATCATTTGAAGGAGTTCCACCATGTCAAGATCATTTTCGAGCTCAAGGGGCTTTAGGAAGGAATGAAATTAGTACTTCTTTGTCCTCAAATGAAACCGCAAATTCCTTGTTGGACCAGTGGCTAAACCGAGAAGTTTTTACAGTGTTTGGAGGTGTGTTTCATCCAACCGTAACTGAAAATAACATGGTTTCATACCAATATCTCCTAATAAGGTATCATAAATTATACCATGAAAATTTGTATTTTAAGGAATGTATAAAGCACAGGCAGGTTCCGAAAGGTTTGCGAAACTGGAATTTCATATTTGAAAATTCCCCTCTCCACCAAGACCTTTTATGAATGTATGATAGACATTGATGTGAGTTGATGGAATTATTGGTCCAGTATAATTCTAAAGAGATGGATCAGTTATACATCAATATTAATAGTTTGGATGATTCTATAATTCAAGACTCCTGTTTTCACCAGTTTAAGATCCACTATGAGAAGATATTTTCTGAAGTATATCATATGTGCGAAGCCATTTGTCAACAGAAAAAACGGAAATTAGAAGGGGACCACCTTGATTACGCAAATGGGAAGGCATCCCCTACTCCTCCCAGGGGTCAGCAGAGGACAGTACTATATTCTTAATCCTATATTCCAGAACAAGGTCCCAATACTGATCAGGCTTTTTACATTCATCAGCCCCCTTTGGACCAGACCATAGTACAACATTCAGAGAGCATCCGGAACAAGAGAGAGAACCCCAATTACAGACCTGCAGATTATGGTCAGAATCAACAACAGAGGATGCCATCCTTTTCCAACGAGAGGACTCAGCGGAATTGGTAGGTGCAGCTAGTGTTAACAATTCTTTAAGGATTATTAAGAACTGTACTGGGGGATTTTAGTGTGTATAATTACAGTAGCTTCGATATAACTGGAGCCCACGTAGACTTGTTTAGTAAAGAGTTAACCTTTATTCCCACAAATACAGCTGATCTGTCTAAGGTATTAATTGACCTTAAACATTTTACAGGAAAATTGAACTTAGCTGCATTGTTTAATGGTTTTACACAGCCTACATATTCTCAAAGGTGTAATTTGAGAATTCCCAGTACATTTAATCCAGACTTGCACCCTACTTTAAAAACCTTTGAGGAGGTATGTGAGCTTGACATAACATTCTTATTGTCTAAAACAGATTGTGAATATGCTCCTAACCTGACAAAGGTACAACGTCATTTGATGGATGACATTAAAAAATCAGGTTCCCTTTGTTTCATGCAACCTGATAAAGGAGGGGGCTTAATTGTTATGGATCAGGTGGATTATAATCAAATGATGTTAAAGCTATTATATGATGGATCCTATGGTGAGGCGTCTCTTAATGAGATTAATATATCTTACAGTAGGATTGATTATTTTTACATGATATGGTAATCCAGGGCCAGTTGACAGTGGATGAATATAAATTTGTGAGTAATGGTGCACCAAAATTGCCTACTATTTTTGGTGTGCCTAAAATACATAAAGGCTTTAATAATCCACCTTTTTGCCCTGTTGTTGATGGGACTTGTAACAAGACTTATTTTACTGCTAAATATGTTGACCAACAATTAAAGGATTATTTTCCAAAGTGGCACACCTCTGACCTTTTATCTAAATGCAACAAGTTGGGTTCCTTTTTGGATGGGACATTATTAACTGTTGATGTGAAAGACCTTTTTACTTGTATCCCCATGAAATCGGTATTGAATGGTTCACTGAATTTTTTACTGATTGTGTATATATTGGTCAAGATAGAATTAATACTTTGTCACATTTATTGGAAATGGTATTGTGTAATATTATTTATATTATGATGGGCATTACTTTAAACAAATAACAGGTGTTGCTATGGGGTCACCCTGTGGACCACTTTATGCCAACGTTGTGATGTTGGTATGGGAATTCCGTTAGCTGTTCAACAGTGATTTTTTTTCAAGCCTGTTAAAATGTATGCTCATTTTCTGGATGATGTATTTATTGCTTGAAGGGACCTGCCGATGAGATACCAGTTTTCATGGATTTTATAAATAGTACTACTTTTTTTTTTTTTTTTTAATTTTCCTACCAGTTAGGGGCTACCTCTATAGCATATCTTGATGTTCTATTATTAAAATTGAATGGGGGTATGAAGGCAAGAATGTTTAGAAAGACTATTCTAATAAATAGCTGCATTTTTCTAGTAACCACCCATATCATGTGAAAAAGGCTATAATATACCACACTCTCCAAAGCCAAGAACACAGCATCCATGGGACCAGATAACATCCCAGGCTATGTTCTACATGAACTACAGAATGAGCTGGCACCCCACCTAAGTACCATGTTCAATCATAGCCTCACCTCAGGCTTTGTGCCTGCTGAATGGCGCACAGCAATGGTTATCCCACTCCACAAGGGGGCAGCCACCACGGACATCAGGAACTACCACCCCATTAGCCTGACGAGCCTGGTCTGCAAGGCCATGGAACGTATCATCATGGAAGTTATAAACAAAGACATTGGTAATCTCCAAACTCTGGATCCCACCCAGTTCGGGTTTGTAAAAGGCAGATCATGTCTCCTAAACCTGATAGACTTCTTTGAAGCAGTCACCAAAGCCATAGACAAGGATAAGGTGGTTCACACAGCCTATCTAGATCTTGCCAAGGCTTTCAACACCATCCCCCACTCTGGAATTATAGATAAACTCACTAAACTAGGTATAAATCCCTATGTCACAAGATGGGTTGCCAACTGGCTCACTGACAGAACCCACACTGTGAAAGTAGCAGACTCCAAATCCGATTTCAGACCAGTGACAAGTGGAGTACCACAGGGTTCAGTCCTGGGTCCTCTCCTGTTTGGTATCTACTTCTCTGAAGTACAGGCTAACACAGAAGGTCTTTGGCTAACGAAGTTTGCAGATGACTGCAAACTAGGAGCCATAATCGAAACTCCTAATGATGTGGACATCCTACAAAAGGGCCTCACTGAGACAGATGCCTGGTGTCAAAGCCATGGCCTCAAGCTCAATACCAAAAAGTGCATTGTCATCCCCTTTGGTAAATACTCTGTACCCATGAACTACAACATAGGCGGTAGTATACTTAACACCGAAAGTGTGATAAGAGACGTTGGGACACAGGTGGACAGTAGTCTCTCCTTTAATAATCACATCGCCACAGTAGTCAGGAAATCTTTCTGCGTGGCACACCTCATCACAAAAGGTTTCTCATCCAGAAAAAAAGAGGTCATTGTTCCCCTCTACTCATCACTCATTAGACCCATAATAGAGTACAACGCCCCTTTTGGTATGTACCTCACAAGACATCTACAACAACTGGAAAGGCCGCAGAAATACCTCACAAAGAGGATTACTGGCCTCAAACAGATGCCCTACGCAGACCGTCTAAAAAAACTCCAGCTTTACTCCGTCTCATATCGCCTGCTCAGAGGTGATTTCTGCCTAACATACAAAGCTATGTCAAACCCAGAGCTGTTGGACATGCTGCACTTAAAGAAATCCCAATCCCTCTGAGCTACATGCTCTAGGGACCTAAACCTTGTCACCAAAATAAACAGAACATGCAGAAGGGATAGATTCCTGTCCCAGAGACTTCCCATACTCTGGAATAAACTACCTATCTATATCAAACAAAGCTCCTCATTAGCACTCTTCAAGAAAAATCTTGATGATTGGATGGGAAATAGGAAATTCACCCCGGGGATCACCTCTGTGGTTCTGCTGGACAGTGGCACAGGAAAATAATTTTCTTGGGTGTCAAAAGCCAGGGTACCTTTTTGGCTGGGCTTGTATAGGCCCCAGGGCCGATAGCCTAGTACCTACCTATGAACCTATGAACCCATAATTAAAGGACAGATGGTAAGAGTGGCCAGAATGAATACAGATTTAATAGATTTTTCTTGATGAATGTCATTTTATTGGGGGATATGTTTCTGAATAGGGGTTATCCCATGGCTATGGTGGATGGTATAAAATTTAAAGTTATTAAGAAGAGATTATCCAGACAGTATTTACCAATATTATCAAAAATTGCTGACCTTACACATATTTTTCAAAATGATGGTAGTGTTATCCATCATTTAATAAATTCAACTATGGAAAATGCAATAACGTTTTTCAGTTATATTTTTTGATTTGTACTGCATTTCTGCCTAAATATTTTATTTAATAGTCAGTTATACATTTTTTTGTTGCTGATTGTGTAGAGTTAGACATATTATGGAAGCAATAGGAAGAGTACCAGTAAGATGGAGGCACAAGATCCTCAGCATGCCTGAACCTGAGGAAGGAGGGAATGAAGAAGGGTTACATATGATAAAGTACTGTTATAGAACAGTGCCTGAAGGCTCAAGTTAGCTTTCACAGAGGGTTAAGTAACAAAGATGAAGAGTATGAAATGCTGACAAGCACAGTAAGCTCTGTGGGCACAGACAATGATCCATGTCAGTGTTATCTAATAGTTTATAGCAGGTTTCTTAAAAATAATGCAATATAAATTAAATATAGGCATGCATTTTATAACCTAACCTGAATATAAGGAATGTGTTCTCATCCAAAATTTGAATCTCATCAGTCCATTGATATGTATGACTTTTACTTTCAAAAGATATATCATAAATATGTTGGGTCCATTGCATAGAAGGATAAAGCCCATGACTACTTGAAACTGGTTAAAATGATGCCCAGGTACAAACAGAGTCAGCTGGGAGGGATGGAAGTGAGAGTGCAAAAGCTAGTTCACTTATAACAGGTGGGGATTTCGTTTGGACGAGATACTTGTGTTTCACCTGCCAGTGACCTTCTGGTTCAAAGGACTTAACAGACATGGCCTACCAATGATTGCTTGCACTGTGGTTGGGAATGACAGTGGGCAATAATAGTCACCCTTGGCTAAACCTGCCTAATTATAGGCTGCACTACAGTTGATAGGTAGGAGACTTAAACTGCGCAAAAAAGATGGACCAGCTGGGATTATAGCTTGTCAAGCTCCTACCAATCACAAAAACACAGAGGGCTGTGGGGAGGTAAACTATCCTGTGGGTCGTAAAGTAAGGTGGGGTACTAAAATAAAGCTGAGCAGGAAGGGTGGTACCAAAGGGTCAGTGGAAACTGTACAGACTGGATAAGTAATGCTGGGAAAAGAACAAAATTCATAAGCATGTTTATGGCATCATCATGAGAGCCACATTTGACTCAGTTTGCTCAGATTTATTTATGATTATTTGCAGAAGAAGAAACAGTGATGCATACAAGGTAAATGGACACATGCTGAGCATTCTGTCTGCATGTAGCCTTGAGCCAAAAGTTATGATGTAATGAAAGGATGGGAAGGCATGGCAAACACAGAGCAATTTAAGCATAAATTCCACTTTTAACATAAGCCTACTACTTTTCACATTACAACAAACAGCCTGCTTCAACCCAGGTATATTGGTGCAATTGAAGAGGAGAATAAAAGCTGAGGATCATTGACATGAACTTGAAGGAGGTTTAGAGGTTTTGTCCTTAGCCTCCATTTCTTACCAGCATGCAACATACACATGACCCCAGAATAACAGCCCACTGACAAAACTGTGCTTCTGTGAATGCATCCAGTCCTGGGTGTAGCATGTAACCATGATGTTTGATGGTTCATAGGTCCATCAGTAAGTGCTAGGCTAGCTGCCCTTGCAGGCCATTTTAAGCCTAGCCAATTTCTCTTTCAATTGTGAGAATCAAACCCTGAACTTTGTGTCTGCAAAGTAAACACTTTCAACATTATGCCAGCACCCATCCCATATGCATCACAGTCCATACTGCTGCCTTTTATTCCATCTTTCTGTACTGGACATCAGCAGTGCAGTGGCCAGCAAAGGCCATTCATTTACACCCTCTTCAGTCACCTATTCCAGTGCCTGAGTTTTAATCCAGCATGAATTGCCTGGGTCTCAGTCAGAGCTTTAGCTCTCTTGATCACAGAGGTGGCAACAGAAGAACAAGCCATCAACAAATAAAAACTAAGATGTTTCTTTACAGTAGTAACCTTCCTGAAATGCCTATCTAAGCAAAAAAGTCTCAACAGTATTTTTTCACAAAAAAAGTATTATTTTTGTTTTATTAATGTTAACTACTGAGACGTCCTCACTCTGGGCCAGTAATCAAGGAGCCTGAATCCTCACCACTGACCTTGGAGAGGCACATTCACTTGGAACAAAAATGGGTGCACCCAGTATTTCCAGCTGCATCTCTCTGCATAAAGCACAGTTTCCCTTAAGAGCACACATGGAAGACAGTCAGTCCAGGGGCTGCGTACTGTCTGTCTCTCCAGATCACCCATAAGATTCACCACTGGCACAGTTGTAAGGTTGAGTCCTCAGCTGAGTGTCCAAGCCAAGTTCTCCAGCACCCTCTCTGTGAAACCAGTGCTTCGTGTCCCGGCTCCAAATAACTGACACTCACACACTTTGAGATTCGATTTTCACACACACACACACACACACACACACACACACACACACACACACACACACACACACACACCTAGGAAAGGCTGGCAGATTTACTAGCTAAGCCCCATTCTGCCCAGACTATAAGGTAGTTACACTGCCACCAGACACTCCAAAGCCAGCTACTCTAAGGATCTTATAAGGTTACCCAATTATACTGAGTGAAATTAATATTAATACAAATTACAGTGTTTGGCCAATGCAGTAAGGCTTCTAGGAGTGCCCACGGTGTCACCATATAGATATAAGTCCTCTCAAAGTTTAAAATATTCTCTAGAGTACCAGCCACAATGAAAAGTTTAAATATGTTTAATAATAAATAATAAAAGAACATGAACTTATTAAATATCTACTTACAATAAACACCAGAGTTTCAATCACAGGAAATATTAAAAATAACACAAGTGAAGAGGTTGACACAGTTCCAGAAAAACAATACTTAACTAATCTCACTATGTTTTCCTGACTGATCTAAATAATTATTATTCCCCTGGTTACTTACTACAGCAAGGCAAGATGAAGCAGGTAAGAGATCCTTCTTTGTCAGGTTACAAAAACAGAGTGCTCTAAGACTTAAGTCTCAGCTAGAATTAAAACATTATTTTAGTGATGGATTACAGAATGGTATCACATACATTGGGTCATCTGACTTCTGGTTCCCATGCACCCCCCCCCATTGCTAGAGACTGCCAGGATTTAGCATACATGTGTCAATAATACACACACATAGAGCTTGTTAAAATCTGATGCAGCTTCTGGAAGTCATAAAACAATTTCAAACCTCAACATTTCCAGAGTAGCATTTAGCTCACCTCAAAGACAATACAGAAAGCTTCCTAGTACAGACTTTTTGTCTCTGGCTGCATTGAGAACTGTAAGATACAATCTCTATGGCCCAAATTAAGGATTTTAATTTCTTACTGTTTTTTCAAAGTCAGGTGTATTGAGATTAACCTCTTCTCTTCCAGTATCTGCTGTTACAATATACACATTTAAACAGCTAAAATAATACATGTATATTTATTTTTCTGTCCAGCAGGGCACACTGTTGGTACATTTTTAACACAAGCAACTTTAAAAACACTTTTTTCAACACAAGCATCTGTACAAATCAGTTTGATATACAAATAACATATAATTCTTTACAAAATTCCAGCTAGCTTTCTGGCATATGTTACACATCCACTGCCCTACTTCTCCTGGAATAGCTGGCAATACCTCACATCGTCACAAATATCAAGGTGGTTTATGGGATTTTGTTACTTGAAAAGCTGGAAAGATTATAATGGACTGGATCCAAGAATGCTTACCGAGAGTCCCTCCTGTCTCATTTTCCTGTGAACTTCAATAATCTGTCCCATATTCCTGTATTCCAAAAATGAGTTCTTATTTTGCTGCTTTAGTATAAATTCCTAAGATTATAAGCTCATTTATTAGTTTGTGATAGAACACTGTCAAACATTTCACTGACATACCCGTATGCCACATCTTTATTCTCTCTGATTTGATTCCTTTGGCATTCAATTACAATTTTTCACAAAAGTAACTTGATGTAATCTCCTTCTATAAATTCATCTTAAAACTGGTCTTTTTATTGGATTCATAACAGAAACATCCCATTACTCTCTTTAGGCCCCATATGCATCTGCTCTGTGACTTGTGCTCTGTTTTACACTGTTAACTATGGGAGAATTTCTAATGATCATCCATTATTTTTGTATGAAACAAGATTAGTCCTTGGCTCATTCAACCATTTCCCATGAGTTAAAATTTCAAATGTAGTGCTAGCCTTCTATTTTCTTTCTCACTCTTTTTTGCTCTTGTTGTGTAGTTCTCTGTCTTTATCTCACTTGTGTTCTCATTCTGTTTTTCTCTCTGTTCCCCCTAGTACCTTACCTGATAATTGGCCTTGCTAACCTCATGAATCAAGTAATTACAGGCTGCAGTCTTCCAAAAACAAATAGAGTTCATCTCTTTCGTTTAACTTAAACTGCTTCCCTTGAAAGTAAGAAATTTGACATTTTTGAGCAAAGAATGAAGACAAATTAGTAAATGTCATTTGAGAATAAGAAATATGCAAAATTGCTGACCCAGTCACAAATCTCTGAAGAAAGCATGTTACTTTATATCATTTATTTTTTCTTATTTGATTTCCTAAACAACTGATTATAATACGTGAGCATGCCTTTTCAAATATTTAGCACCATTAGCATTGTTGAGTATCAGTATGTAAAATGTGTCTTCTACTTTTCCTGTATAGTACTGAGAAATTAAAAAAGTAAAGCTGAGGGTGATGGTAGTACTACACCTAATGTCTTGCCTCATATTTTCATAATACAAATGCTTCATGGTATCAGAACTGAAGCACAAGAAGTTGTTTCTTTTTTTTTTTTTTTTTTTGAGACGTAATAGAGGTACAGCTTTCTGAAAGTTTCTTTCTACAATGTAATTTGTCAAAAAAAAATAGAAAAAAAGAATCCAGAAATTCTGTTTATTCATGACTGTGAGTGGAATATATATTTTTCTGTGTCTAAACTTCCATGACACCTTAATATGCTGCCAAAAAGTGGCAGGTTTGTTTTTTACTGTGCATTACCTGTACATTAATAACCTGCTTCAGAAAGGTTTGCTCTCCAATCAAGGTGAAGATGTCTGTGTAGCCCACTCTCTCATGCACTGCAAACATTATAATGTAAAATCTTACTTCACTTCACTAAACCATCAGACTGAGGGATGAAATCCATTTTAGATTCATTGTTTTCTTTCTTGGTATCTTGTTTCTTGTTAATTATATTTTCCCTTCATTTAACACTAAAGAAGTTAATAGTTAGCCACAGGTATGTACACCTTGTGAATATTTTCAGATAGTAGACCACCTTCTTAACAGATATCACCATTTCACATGAATCTGCATTTTTTTCTTCTCTGTCTTTAAAGATACTCCACTGCTACATTATGTGGTTTTCAATATTTATGTGTTCATCTCACGCATTATCCTCTTAGTCATAGTTGTTGCTGAAACTGCTGTGTTAAAATTGTTGAATATTTAAATGCCTAACATCTAAACAGTTATAAGGCTTGGCTTTTCTTGTTTGCTTCTCATATAGCACATGATCTTGTACAGTACTCAGACAAATTGCGACTTGTGCTCATCAAACATTTTGTATCATCCATGGGAAATTTTATGTTACCAGTATTTCTGTTTCCTAGCCTAATACAGTGCTCCAGATATAGGACCTTGTATATCACAGCACTATGCAAAGCAGTCTCAATGCAAAAGATATGTAACAGCATTAAGCGCCTCCATTTCTCTTTTTTACTGAAATATCTGTAGTGTGGGGTCTATGTTAAATGTTCGAACATCCAAAATGTCGAACATTACATGGTCGAGACCAAATGTTCGACATTTGGATGATGTTCGAACATAAAAAAAAAAAAAAGAAAACACAGAAAAAACACTTTAACAGTGTTGGCACCTGCACCCCCCTACTTAAATATACCAACTCCGAGACCGCACTTCAGTGCAGAAAAGGGAAATTCTCCCTATCTGCACCGTACGGTGCCATTGAAAGTCTATCTTCGAGCACTCAAAATTTCGAACGTTTGGTCTCGACCATGTAACGTTCGAAATTTTGAGTGTTCGAAGATTTAACAGGTACCCATAGTGTGTTACCATTGCCTTTTTACTACAATACTATGAAAAACCGTCTTAAGCCATTGAATACAAAACAACATCAATCCCCTGTATTTTTCTTTGTTCTGAAAGTACGCTGCAACATCTAAACACCTTGGTCTCTTTATCTGTATAACCCCAAATCACTGATGGGTTATTTAACTTACAGTTCCTGCATTTGTATGCATCAGTCACCACCAAGGATTATCCAAGACTCAGAGAAAGGCAGGATCAGTGTCCGTTAAAACTGTTTAATCCATAATATATCTATTAAAACTGTTTAATCCACAATACATCTGCTAAAACTGTTTAAACCACAATACGTCTGTTAAAATTGTTTAATCCACAATACATCAGTTAAAACTGTTTAATCCACAATACATTACAGGTATTGTGGATTAAACAGTTATAACTGACACGGATCCTGCCTTTCTTTGAGTTTTGGATATTTTGGATAATACTCGGTGGTGGCTAATGCCTTGGCCTTGGGATGTTTACAATTTTTTATGGATTCATAGACTGTTACTAGGCTAATGACCCGGTGGGGGGGCTTTCTAAGCCTAGCCAAGTTTTCTCAAAAGAATAATGGCATCCTGTATCCAAGCAGGACATTGAGGGCTAGGCATTTATAATCTACCTCTGTCCAGTAGGGAGATGGGTGAGAGGCACAGGGTAAATTTCATATTCTCAATCCACTGGTCTAGGTTGCACCAAATTAGGTCTTTTATTTTTTTTTTGCATGGCTTGCTTTTGCCTGTGGTTGTTCTTCTATTGGGTTGTGCATTTGTATGTATATGTAACATATTCTCATCGTATTAAGTCTCTGCAGGCAGTATGTCTTCATTAATAGATTTATCTCAGTCTGTCATGTTACATTAGATTAGTGAACTGAATTAGATGTCATTTGTACCATTACAATAAATACTTAACTTTTTCTTTTTTTTATTTTGTTTGTTTTTTTCCTTATGCTGGTTCTGTCACTTCTACCACTTACTTTTTCTACTTGTTTAGGCACTACATGCTTTATAACTTGCAAAATTATTTGACTGACTTTAAATCACCTTATTCATGGTCAAAACACTGCTTATGTGTGTTTCCCTTTTACTTTGGACTGGACTGCATATTGCAGTTATAAAGAAAGAACTCACTTCTGCATACAACTTTTCCTTGCTTGTTTAGATTTTTTGGTTGTTGTTAGCTGATCCTGGTGTGTCGGGTCTGCCTCGATGTCACCTCACTACACTCAGCATCACCACGCTCAGTTTCAGTACACTCCCCTGTCTTACTTCCATTCCCTTACACTCCTACAACATTTCATTTATAGGTAAAGCTTAATTTATCCTCATGATATGACCTAGTCAGGTAATAGTGAAACCCTAGCAACCAAATGACCCAAAATAGGAATTAACTAAACCTGATAACCAGCAGGTTTCACATTTAAATTATTACTCCTTCCCACTCACCACCCTTAAAACGTCTTAAATCCCAGCACCTCCCCTTAATATTTTATTGCCTCTCAAAATTGTTACAGACCAGCCCTCCACATTTTTTGACCTTTATACCCTTAAGTTCCTGACCTTTATAACTCCAACTCAGTTTTTAACTTTATACTTCCCTCATTACTTCCCCACTATACCAACCCATTCCTCACTTCACTGGTTATCAAAAGCAGTCCCACCCCACACAACACAATTCATTTGAACCATTATATTATCATCATCTCTTTTTACTGCACTTTTATGTGGTTCCGTAGCACTAAATAACATCTGGTGCATCTCTATTACTTCACACATCCATCATTCATAAACTAAAGTAAATAGGCATGATACTATTCTAATTGATCCCACAAATCTTTACCAAAGGACAACATGGAAATCTAGTATAGGACCCTGAATATCAGACCCCCCAGGCTTTCAAATGCCAACAACCAATGCCCAAAACATAGAAAGGTAAATAAGTAATGTGCACATGTTTGACCATTGCACCCGTAGTGCAGGGGGGCAAGTCCTCCACACCCTCAAACTTATTTTCATATACCAATTCCACAGTCACACCAACTGAAAGGAGAAATCTCCCAAAAGAAGGGAATTATTGCTGGCTCAAACTTTGAAATCATACCAATGGCGATTCCCTGTGGAAAATGCTGACAAGAATTGTGTTCCTCATTGTTTTTTTTGTTTTTCAAGCAATTGGCACTGAGAGATTTCTTCTTGGCCAGCTGTAGATATACCAGTGAATAAGTTATTCCTTGTCCCTGACAAAAACGCACCTTTTCATATGGCTTATTCTTCCCCCCCAACCAAAATGTGTTAGAAGATGTGCATTCCAACTTATACCTTAATCTACAGAAACTTTATTTATTGGATAACATGAGTCCAAACCCAAGTCCCCATCCTGTTCCCTATCCACAGCTAACTATGGGTACTCTACTGTTCTATGTAATACCACCCTCTTCTACTGTTTACAACAGCTAACTGCACCCATTCTCCAACTGTTACTCATAACAATACTCAATTTATGATTTTAAAATATGCCACATAAATGCTCAGAGTATAAAGAATAAAATAGATCTTACTGAATCTTGTGTTGTCAAGATCAAGCAAGATATCCTAATAATTACTGAAACTTGATTAAAAGATCTCATCTGTCCCTCAGCTGTTGTAAGTTATACATTTGATGTTTTCACTAACAGCAGGCCTAGATTAAAAACTATGGGGTAGTACAATATTATTTGTCAATAAATAGATAAACAAACAAATTAATTAATTAACTTAACTAATTAAATCTCTACCAAGCTGAAAGGGCACAAATCCTCATAAAAATCATCTAACTGGTATATGATCACCATAACCATTGATTACTACATTAGAGTGGTGTAGCAATAGTTTATATTCATCCCCCTCGAGCATAAAGATAATTGCAGATACTTTACATCAAATCGTGCCTCTCACAAACAGAAATGGGATAATTATCTTAGGTGTCTTTAACCTAGATCTGCTGCACCAAGCAAATTGCAAGCTACCTCTTACCTATCTCAACTAAACCCTACACATTTAACTGATACCCTCAACAGACCTAAGCCCCTGCACAAAAGAGATTCTCTGTATGACTTATTTATCACCAATATTCTATATAGGGTTAAGGAAGTTAAATGTCTACCAAATTCAATCAGTGACCATTTACAAATCCAAAGAATTTTCTCCTTCAAAGTCCCAAAATTCTCCCAGCAACTAAACTGTCTACATCATTCCCTGTATCAAATGAAGAGATAGCTATTCCTGATGCAGAGCATAAATCATCACAATGTTTTTCAAGCTACCATCTCCAGCTGTACCCTGCAATATATTAATACAGGAATAAAACCTATCATTGATAAGCACTTCATGTTATCAAAAAGGAAGGTCAACAGCCAGCACACTTCACAGGTTATCCCTTCACTCAAAGTTCTGCTGAGATCCAGACGTACTGCATAGTGCTTCTCAAAAACTATTAACCTCACTGTTCACCACCAAAACCTTTTCTCCTTTAAGCACAAATCCAAAGTAAAAAGAAAATGACAAAAATTTAATATCTAAGACAAAAACACATTATGATATCTCAGTCTAGACAATTTGGAAAATGACTAAGGACATTGCCTAATCTTGTTGTCTCCAGCAGTTATTCAAGAAATGAGAAAAAACTGATTACCACCACAAAAGCCCATTACCATCAATCAGTACAGCATCACATTTTTAAACTCCCCAACCCTAAATTCTATGAACTTTCAAGTTTAAATTTAAATAATGTTACACTGATTACTTGTAATCAGACTCATCCAACCTTATCCCTACCTCAATTTTCTATATTAAATTGACAACTGCAAGATCAGTCAAGAAGTTCCTTGAAAAATAGGACACAAAGCAAAACCCAAATATAGTATCTACCTAGCATTCCTCCACCTTTCTGCATGCTCCAAAAACCTTTAGCCTGTATTTACAAACTTGATCTTACCACCTCAGTTGTTTTGTTTCACTTAAAACTTGAATACTGTCTTAATATTCTATACCTAAAAAGACTCATCCCTTATCTCCACAGGACTGCAGTCCAATTTCACTAGTATGTCCAATTAATAAGATGTTTGAAAATGTTTTTACAAACAACTATTTGACCATTAATAACCATGATTTAAAGACAAACGCTCTTGCCTGCACAGGTTCAGAAATGGGCAAAATAATCTCACGAAATACCATACACTGGTCCCTTATCTATCTAGCAAATAGCACACTTAATATATAAGCAGAGCAAGGACATTTAATGGGGCACAATTACTACTGACATCCTGTAAGGTTTGGTATTAGGACCACCATTCAATTCTCACTGTTTATGTTTATTAATGATAATTGATAATGTAACACTATATGCAGCTGACATCATTCTACACAAATGTTAACAATCCACCTCTGTAATACAAAAAGTACTTCAGAAAGATTTCACTAATCTATTTAGAAGTTTCACATTAATACTAAACTATACTGCAACTGGGCTTTTTGGTAAAAAGTAAAAACTGTCAAAAAATAAATCTCTCACTAAAAACATGTAACAAGTTTATAATCAATAATGTGGAATAATAAATATCTCAGACTTACCCTGGAATCCGCCCTGCCATTCAGACAATTTACTGAGTTCATTACTAGCAAAGTGAATGCTTATCTATGGACAATGTATTCCATTTCCAACTACCTGGCCCAGACTATAGCCCAAAACATTAGAAAATCCAAATCCCAATAAAATGCAGATTTATTTCACTCAGTACCCTGAACTGAGTACCCAGAACTCCACTTCAGTTGCCAAAATACCTGACATCAAATTCCCTCCCTACAATTTCCATTGTTTGAAGGACATTTCCCTCTTTTCACAGACCACTTCCTCAACCTCCCTGTTGAGGAAAAAGCCTTTAACTAAATTACCCCTGCCAAATGGAGCCAAGTGTCTCCTTAAATGAGGACACACTGACCATAAGCAATTTAGTAATAAATATTTGCTCACCTAAAAGTGATCTTTTGCCACGTTTTGCATTTTTGAGAAAAGTACAAGTTCCAAAATGAAAAAAAGTATAATATAAGGGAGAACAGCAAATTGCAAAAGTCATCATACTCCTTTTAAAATGATTTTTGAAGGGGGGTAGCTCACTCTGCACCTCCTAATGTAGGGGGCGGGGTTGCATTCCATTACCTCCTATACTTATCTATAAGATCACTGTAGCTCAGAGAAAGGGCAATGCTCTGCGGTACCACAATCTCAGACTTAGTATATATAAAACTCAGTTTCACACATTCAGTCTCATTCTGAGACTCAGATTTATGACTATCAGAATTCCAAACTGTTACTGTTGTAAGTGCTTTACAGACACAGGATAAAACGCCTTACCTCTCTCATTAGTCATTTGTTATCCTAATTACGTTTCTTATACCCATATCTGTTTTTTTTTTTTTTTTTTTTTGCTATCCAATGGTATAAAGGTTGAATCCTCCTGAACCATGGTTTCAGTGCTAGAAAATATATATATCTACAGTATTAATACTAGAATGTTACTGATTTTTTTGTCTACAGATATGTTTGCCTCTTTACATCTATCAGATTTGAAATAATTGTTCTGTAATTTGTAAAAGTTCTCTGTACCTAGGTCAGAATTGATAAGGGTCTAAGGACTAATCCACCTCCCTGGTTAATAAATAAATTAAAATAAACTACTCAGGTAAGTGTAAAAGGTATATATAGTAAGTAAGCAGTAGAGGTAACATCAAGAAGGAAGGAGTGTTTGTGGGAGGTAGTAAAGCTGGTATAGTAAGTATTGTCTCAGGCCAATACTACTGGTAAAATTACCTCTTTGCTTAAACAGAGCACTATAAAATAGAGGTTTAGATTACTGCAGATGATGGGGGGCAGGGACAGAATCAATACATTTCCCAGGCATAAGGAAGAAGTATGGTTAAAGATTAAGTTATTGGTAAAAAATGTAGTTATACAGTTTTCATTAAATTTAAATGTAATAATATAGATATAACAGAAATTGAATAAAAATGTGAAATAGATGAATAGGGATCATTAGCAATCCCCTTTTTCTCATTTTCTACATGGGGACGAGGAGGTAACATCAACTGTCATCATGTCTCTCGATTCAGTGCCTCTCAACTACCATCTTTGACGGCAATGCTTGATTGTTACAGCTCTTTTTTCTTGCAATCCACCCATTTGTATGCTGGATATCCTCATTTAATATTGCCTAATTCCTGTCTCTTCCAAATTTTCCTCATCAAATCCTTGCTGCTTTTCTGCTCAGGTGATTTGGTCACGTCGAATAACAGATCGAAAGAATAACATTTAATGATGTACAATAATTATGAGCAGCTGGGACTTTGTGTATATGTACTATATGTTTTTGTTCCCATTACACATTGCAAAAGGTAAAAAATAGTTATGGAAAAAAATGAAAATCTAGTGTTTAAAGCAGATGTGTGGCGAATAAAATATAGTTTGTTCATATATTTAAAGCAATGAATCTAAAGGAGAATACATTAAAGTCCCCTGTTGCTTACTTCTACAGGTCATCAAATGAAGCCACTATGGTAAATGTTTTTCACTTGGGAACATAAAGATAAGAAATACAAGTTTCATCTTTAGTTGGAAAGGAAGCACCTTCTACAAGGATCATTTAACTTGTCAGATGCTTAGTATGGTGAAAAAAATTCATAATGCTCACATGAAGAGTGATGATTTGTTTGTGAGCATAAAAATGTATTAATGTTTTCTGGGATGTTTAATGGGAATTCATCCAGTTACCCTGAGGAGTAGAAATGAAAATGAGCTGAACTGAATGAGAGCACAGGCATGATTGAAAAACAGGCTGTTATGTTGTGAAAACCTGCCAGACTTATTGTATACATAGCCCCATAAGATCTTAGTAAAGCTACAAAGAGGGAACATTACACACATAGTTCATCAGAAGCAGTTTCTGCTATGCCAAAATGCTGAATTCTAACTAGGAATTCAGGTAAATTAAGCTTGTTGATGATAGCTGTATACTGCTACACTGCAGGCACTTAATGTCCATGGGAAGGTAGAGCTTCCTTAAACTTATATTTGATATATATTCAGCTCCTGAACTCCTAAACTGTTTAAGAGGGCAAAGGGTATGGAATCTTTTTTTTTTTTTTTTTTGAAGATGTCAAAGACCTGCATGTAATTGAGAGACTTTATTAGGCTCCTGTAATAAGTACACTGGGTAAAGTACAATCTAAAGCTGAAAGCAAAAAAAGTGTAAACTCAGAGTTATTATGCTGAGATACAGAGCTCACACTCGGTCTTATGAAAGATTGAAACCATATAATGAGAAAGTTAGGTCTGCTGCAAAACTACTTCTATCAGAGGGTAAACAAGGACTGATGAAATTGTTTTAGTATGATACAGTATCAATCTACTTTTATTCTGAATACACCAGAAATAAGTCATTATTAAAGAAAGTACTGGATCACGATATGGGATGGTATTGGACTTTGAACGGATTATCATGGACCTCATTGACAAGGACATTGGCAACCTCCACACATTCAATCCCACACAGTTTGGCTTCATCAAGGGGAGGTCATGTCTGTCAAATCTGATCGACATTTTTGAGACAGTCACCAAAGCCATGGATGAGGGGAAGACAGTGCATGCCACCTACCTAGACCTGGCCAAAACCTTCGACACTATTCCCCACTCGGGCATAATAGATAAACTCTCTCAACTAGGCATCAATCTGCATGTTACCAGATGCAACAGTAAAAGTCTGGTAACCTTGAGCCACGGACCAAGAAAGGCACAAAGCACGTAGATTAAACGCAACTTTAATTATTTAAAACAAATGCGTTTTCGCTGTTAAAATGTAGCAGCTTCTTCAGAATAAGAAAACGCGCCAAAACAGTTTGAATTGGTATATATATCAAAAATACAATGACGTCATGCATAAAAGACAACCCATATGTTTTATGTTTAAATTGGTGCTACCGCTTTTATGGGTTGTCTTTTATGCATGATGTCATTGTATTTTTGATATATATACCAATTCAAACTGTTTTGGCGCGTTTTCTTATTCTGAAGAAGCTGCTACATTTTAACAGCGAAAACGCATTTGTTTTAAATAATTAAAGTTGCGTTTAATCTACGTGCTTTGTGCCTTTCTTGGTCCGTGGCTCAAGGTTACCAGACTTTCACTGTTGGATTTGTCTTGTGCACTTCACTTTGTTTGCATGTTACCAGATGGGTAGCCAACTGGCTCACTGATAGAACCCACCTAGTCAGAATAGGGGAAGCCACCTCAAGCAGTAGACCAGTATTGATTGGTCCTGAGGCCTCTGTTATTTGGGATATACTTTTCTGACGTGCAGGCCAAAACCAGTGGGCTGTGGCTGACCAAGTTTGCAGATGTCGGCAAGTTGGGAGCTGTCATCAATTCCCCTAGTGACATGGACATCCTCCAAGAGGGTTTCACCCAAACAAATGACTGGTGCCAGAAACATGGCCTCAAGCTGAATACAAAAAATGCATCATCATCATCATCCCCTTTGGGGAGAGAGATGTCCCCACAAATTATCACATTAATAACATTCTAAGCATGCAGTCAGTCGTGAGAGATTTGGGCACCCATATTGATAGCAGCCAGACTTTTGACCACCATGTTGCTTCCATTGTACAGAAAGCTTTCTACATGGCCCACCTCATAAGTAAGGGTATCTTATCCAGGGACAAGGAGGTCATAACATCCCTGTATTCTTCCCTTATAAGGCCCATTATTGAGTACAATGCCCCACTCGGCATGTACCTCACAAAGCACATGCAGCAACTGGAGAGACCACAGAGGTTCCTCACCAGGAGAATCAAGGGCCTCAAAGATCTACCATACACAGATAGGCTAAAAGCCCTATCCTCTACTCTGTTTCATACAGACTCCTCAGAGGTGACCTCTGTCTGTCATACAAGGCGATCCCGGACCCTGCCTTGATGGGACTGCTACATATCCGCAAGTTAAGCTCCACTCGAATAACCCGCACACACGGCCTCAACCTGGTCTGTGACATCAACAGGACTTGTGTCCCAGAGACTCCCCCATCCTTAGAATAGGCTCCCTCTCAACATCAAGCAGAGTACCTCTTTACCCCTTTTTAAGCACAATCTGGATAAATGGATGGGAAATAGGAAATACATCCCTGGGATTCCATCTGTGTCCCTGCTAGACAGGGGAATCAGGTGTTGATTTGTGTATGCATGGGCTAAACTCTTGGCTTGGCTTATAAGGGCCTCATGGCCAATAGCCTAGTAACTTCCTATAATCCTATGATCCTATGACTAAAGAGAAAGAAAATATTTATGACTTGTTGAACTAGTTAGTGGTAAAAGTGGCCACAGAGAAATTTTTTATGAGAATAATCCAGTCTCATTAAAGGCAGCTAGCAGAGAGAATAGAAATGAGAAAAGTAATTTTGCAAGAAAATAAAACAGTTATTGACGGATCACAGTCCTTAAGGAATTTTTAAAACAAAATATGCTCACATAGAAAAAGAGATACAAGCCATAGTATATAGCTGTGAAAAGTTTCATGGATATCTTTATGGTGTTCTCCAGAATTCTTCAGGCCCTCTGGAATTGCTATTTAACAGGCTTCATGCCTCATGAATGAAGAATAGAAACAGTCATCCATCTGCACAAAGGTGGGCCACCTACAGACCCTGGAAACTACAGACCCATAAGTCTCCCTAGTATCATATGCAAAGCCATGGAAAGAATTATTATGGAAATGATCAATAATGACATTGGAAACCCCCGAAAACTGGACCTAACCCAATTTAGTTTTGTCAAGGGCAAGTCATGCCTACTCATCTTGGTGGACTTCTTTAAGAAAGTCACTAAAGCTATGGATGAGGACAAAATGGTTCACATTGCCTACCTTGACCTGGCCAAGGCAAAAAGAAACTAGGTACAAACCCTTATGTCACAGGGTGGATAGCCAGCTTTTTCACAGACAGGACCCAGGAAGTTAAAATTGGGGACTCCACTTCTACTAAAAGGCCATTCACAAGTGGAATCCCTCAAGGATCAATCCTGGGACTGCTCCTTTTTGGCATTTAATTCTCTGAAGTCAAAGCCAAACTCAATGGCCTCTGCCTGACTAAATTTGTAGATGACTGAAAATTAGGAACTGTCATTGAATCCCCTACTGACACTAATGTTCTCCGAGAAGGGCTGACACAGACAAACAACTGGTGTCAGAGCCATGGGCTAAAACTAAATACTAAAAAAATGCCTAATAGTATCCTTCAGGAAGCCATCAACCCCTGGTAACTATCATATTGACAACACACCGCTAGGAGTTGACTCAGTAGTCAGAGACTTGGGGACACACTTAGACACTAATCTAGCCTTTCACTATCACATGTTTTCAGCAGTGAGGAAATCATTTGATGTTATGCAACCTATAAACAAAGGTATGACAACTAGGTTCAAGGAAGTCTTTGTTCCACTGTATTCGGCATTCATCAGACATATCATTGAGTACAGTGCCCCCTTTGGTATGTCCCTAACCAGGCATATCCAACAATTAAGACATCCATATAACATGTTCTATGAAGAGTGCCTCAAGGCCCTATCCCTGTATTCTGTCTCCTACAGGCTGTTGAGGAAAGAGCTATGCCTGGCATACAAGGCATTGTCAGGTCCCAGCTCTAATGGACCTCCTGCATTTCTGCAAAAAAAAGCAGCTCCAGAATTATCCATTCTAAAGATTTAAACCTTGTCTGTGATATAAAGGACCTGCTGGAGAGACAGGTATGTATCCCAGAGACTACCCCGTCTTTGGAATAGGCTCCCCATCCTTGTGAAGCAGAGTTTCTCCATAAACCAATTCAAGTGTAACTTGGACAATTGGATGGGGAATAGGAAATTCATCCCTGGTTTGGCACCTATGTCTGTAATGAACACAGGCAGCCTGCCTGTAAATGATTCATCTCCTAGGACCCTGCTTGTAAATGTTTAATCTCCGAAGCCCCTACTTACACTTATCAAGGGTACCAGAACTGGTCAGAGTTTTGGGATGCATGGGTAGGCTTAAAAAGGCCTTCTGGTCATTAGCCTAGTAAGCACCTATGAACCTATGAACCTTAGAAGATGAGGAATTTTGATCACCCAGTGACACAATCCCTCACAGGATGAGTAGTGATTCAAAGATGACCCAGTGCTGGGTGTCTGGCCATCAAGCTGTTATAGGATGGCCTTCAGAGTAGCTGCGCATGGGCATGAGGAGAGTACAGTGGCTCCAACAATAATGAAGGTCAAATGTCCCCAACCCCACATGTGTGTGCATGTGCGTGTGTGTGTGTGTGTGTGTGTGTGTGTGTGTGTGTGTGTGTGTGTGTGTGTGTGTCTGTGAGTGTTTGTGTGTGGGTGTGCGGGTGCGTGCTTGTGTGCATGTATGTGCATGTGTGTTTGTGCATGTGCGCACGCGTGCATGTGTGTGTGTGTGTGTATGCATGTACATGCATGCGTGTGTATGTGTGTGTGTGTGTGCATACGCGTGCGCACATGTGTGTATGTGTGTGTGTTTGTGTGCATGTGTGTTTGTGTGTGTGTGTGCATGCGTGTGTGCGTGTGTGTATATGCGTGCGTGCATGTGTGCGTGCATGCATGTGTGTGTGTGTGTGTGTGTGTGTGTGTGCGCGTGTGTGTGTGTGTGTGTGTGTGTGTGTGTGTGTGTGTCCGCACGTGTGCGTGTGTGTGTGGCTGTTGCACAACTTTTGCATCTCTTTAATCTCTTAAAATGTGTCCCTAGTTATCATCATCATCATCAATCTCGTTTTTCCCATTTTCTACATGCTTCAGGGTGACATGTGAACTGTCACCATCTCTCATGATTCAGTGCCAGTCTGCTGCCTTCGTCAACATTCATGGCTGACTGTTGTAGGTCTGTCATGCAGTCCATCTCTTTGCTAGTTGCCCTTCCTTCCCCTTGCTTTTTCCTATCTCTCCCAAATTTTCTTCACCAGTCCATGTTCTGCCTTCCTACACACATGCCTGAACCACCATAACTTGTTCTTTTTGACCTTCCTGCACCTGGAATGACTGGCTTCTGATCTGATGTCTTCCTTTCTTCATCTGTCACACAGTATGTATCTTATACCCATTTCAGGCACTTCATCTTCATCACCTCTAGCTTCCTAAGCTGCTCTGCATTCACTGCCTAGATTTCTATACCGTACAGTAGTACTGGTTGCATCACAGTTTGTACACATTACTTTTCATCTCTTTTTGTCATTCTCCTGTCCTTAGTATATTTCTTAATATTTTTCAGAAGCATCAGCATCTTTGCAATACTTATACCTCCTGTCTGTAATCTACCTTCCCTTTTAATTTATTCATCAGCCCTACGATCTTATTTAACTCACTTTTGTAGTTTTTGTCTCTTTTTCCTTCCATTGGCCCTACAATTGGAACCTCAGATAATTTACTCCCTGCTTTCATCATATATTATGTGCACTAATTTCTGGAAACAGATCATCATACTAGTATCAGAAACTCATCACTCACCGCTGTACTTTACATAAATCTAAAAGGACAAAGTGTAAGTGGTAACAATGTTTTGAATGTTGATCTTTTAGATTTGATTCAAAGGTGGAGCTAGGAATGTTAACCCTAACACAGAGACAGTCATCTTTTGGAGATTAGTTCTATATGAAATAGTAGTAGGAAGGCATGATGCTGATTACAGTTCACTGCAGCAACATATGGCAAATTGATTATTGGAAAGGATGCACAAAAGGTTGTGTTGCTGAAATTAGACAATCATAGTCCTTCTAGCCATAAGTGATACAAAAAAAGATAATTCTTTTCTTTCTTCAATTGCACTAAGGTTGAGGTTGTTCATTCCACATAGTGGGAATGTGCAGCATCCTTCAGATTGTCCTGATGGTGGATACAAAAGGCTTACCATAAAATACAGCATGGTGTTTTGTTCTGATGTACCCCTCACTGTACATATTGACTGGGAATATTATTAAAGTTGTTCTAAAGTGTTGTGAGCACCATTTACTGTCCGTACACCGCACACACAAATACACACACATACACACACACACACACACACACACACACACACACACACACACACACACACACACATACATAGATATACAGATAGCAAGGTGTGATTTATGTTGGTTTACTGCTCAGTATGCAGAGTAGGGTACATTAGCACATCATGATAATGTAGGGATCCAGATGAGCAGGTACTGCCACTTACAGGAATATTATATCATCACTGGTTAGGGTGAGGAAGTATGTGAAGTTGTGGTAGCAAGTTAGCCTGCACCACAGCAGACAGCAGAATTGGTAGGTTTTGCTACCACACAAAAAATGCTGAGCAACACATCAGCATGTGAAAAGGCACAATTATTTATTTGCTAAACTGACAGCTACTGGCATGTGGTTTTGCTCCTCTAAATTATGAAAGTTAGGACCAGCCCATAAATAGCTGTTCCTCTGTACTATCTGTCGTGAATCACTGACAATTTATCGGGGGGGGTTACTTTCACAGATATTCAGTGCACAGAGATACACAGCAGAGTATGGCCATATTCTGGGACTTACCCCATTGTGCAGAAGTGTTTATGAATCACAACTGGCCTTGTTTCACATTTTACTGGGTACTAGCTCAACAGTATATTTATAAATCCCAGACATAAATAATTATACAGCTATATATGTGAAATGAAACATACATTGATAAAAGAGACGGGTGGAGAAATGCAAAGATAATGCAGTTCATCCTCAATGCATGGGTAATAACAGAGTAAACATAATTCATCGTTTAAACAGTAAGGCTTTAAAGTGTTACATTTTCAACCTTCACCCTAGTCTCTAACTTCTGTCTGTAGGGCCCTGTTTTGATTTACTATTTGTAATAAAAAAGATAACTTGAATGGTACCACTCTTCCTTCATGTACACCACAAATATATCTCACGATATCACATCTTTCTACAGCACTGTTATGGTCTATAATATAAAGCATAACTTGTGTGCTTATCTGACGAAGATATGCTAGTTCACAAGTAACCATATGTAGTTAAGCATAACACAGATACAACACTTCAAAAACTGTTTCCAGTAGCACTAAAACAATTTGCATATTTATGGATTTTCCTATTGATGATCACTTACATGTATTACAATTTTTTTATTTGATTTTTTTTTTGGGGGGGGAGCTGTTACAGACCTTAGAATATAGTTAAAGTAAATTTCAGGATTGACATAGAATCTGGAGAGGGAGAACATTATAGGTTCATAGGTAGGTACTAGGCTATCTGCCCGAGGGTATTTATAAGCCTAGCCAGAGTGTGTCAGCTTTCGCCGCCCCATTGATTAATTAACTGAGCCTCTGTCAAGAAGAGCCAATGAAGTGATCCCAGGGGTGTATTTTCTGTTACCCATACACTCTTCAAGGTTTCTCTTGAAGAGTGTTAGTGAGGGGCTCTGCCTAATGTAGTTAGGAATTTTGTTCCAAAGCATGGGGAGTGTCTGTGACAGGAATCTATCCCTCCAGCATGTTCTATTTATTGTTGTGGTGAGGTTTAGCTTACTAGAGCGAGTGGCTCGCAGTGACTTGGATTTCTTTAGGTGGAGCATGTCCATCAATTCTGAGTTGGACATGACTTTATAAGTCAGGCAGAGATCACCTCTAAGTAAGCGATATGCCACTGAGTACAGCCAGAGTTTTTCCAGTCGGGCTGCATAGGACATATGTTTGAGGCCAGTAATCCTCTTGGTGAGGTACTTTTATGGTCTTTCCAGCTGCTGGAAGTGTCTTGTGAGGTACATTCCAAATGGGGCATTGTATTCTATGATGGGTCTGATGAGTGACGAGTAGATGGGCACTATAACCTCTTTATTTCTAGATGTGAACCCTTTAATAATTAGATGGGCTACATAGAAGGATTTCCTATCTACTTTGGCAATATGATTGTCAAAGGAGAGATTACTATCTACCTGGGTCCCCAGATCTCTTATTACCTCTTCTGTATTAAGGGGGCTGCCACTTATGTGGTAATTCATGGGTGTTTTGTTTTTCCTAAAGGGGATGACTATGCATTTTTTGGCATTTAGCTTGAGACCATGACTTTGACACCAGGTGTCCGTCTCAGTAAGTCCCTTTTGGAGAATGTCCATGTCAGCCAGAGAATCAATTATGGCTCCCAGTTTGCAGTCATCGGCGAACTTGGTTAGCCATAGTCCTCCTGTGTTTGCCTGTACTTCTGAGAAGTATACACCAAACAGTAGGGGTCCCAGGACCGAGCCTTGTGGGACACCACTTGTGACTGGTTTAGAGTCGGACCTGGAGCCCTCTATTCTTACCGTGTGAGTTCTGTCTGTAAGCCAGTTGGCAACCCATCTCATAATGTAGGGGTTTATGTTCAGGCTGGTGAGTTTTTCTATAATTCCCGAGTGGGGAATGGTGTCAAAAGCCTTGGCGAGGTCAAGATAGGCTGTGTGTACCACCTTCCCCTCACCTATGGCCTTGGTGACTGTCTCGAAGAAGTCAACCAGGTTTAGTAGGCATGATCTGCCCTTAACAAAGCCAAACTGAGTCAGTTCAAGTGTTTGGAGGTTCCCAATGTCTTTGTTAATGAGTTCCATGATGATGCACTCCATAGCCTTGCAGACCAGGCTAGTCAGGCTTATGGGGCGATAGTTACCAGGGTCAGTTGTGGCCTCTCCTTTGTGGAGCGGAATAACCGTTGCTGTGCACCATTCTATGGGCACGTAGCCTGTGGAGAGGCTGCGGTTGAACAGTGTGTTTAGGTGGGGGGTTAGTTCGTTCTGTAGTTCATGCAAGACGCATCTTGGGACACCATTTGGCCCCATTGACGTTGCGCTTTTGGCTTTTAAAAGGGCTGTTTTCACCTGTGCGTCTGTGATTTCCAGGACACTACACTTTTCCAGTATTGTTGTGGGCCCTTTTGAGGGTGAGAGGAGGGTGAAGTTTCCACTGAATCTATCTGCCAGGATGTTGGCAATATCAGTAGGTTCAGTATATTTTGTGCTATTTTGCACTAGCTGAGAGCATATCTGCGAGTTGTCACTTAGATTCCTGACATAGCTAAAGAAGGCTTTGTGGTTATCTTTCGAATCCTTTGCTATTTTTCTTTTGAAGTTAGCCTTGGATGATTTTATGAGGGACCTTAGTTTCTTACTGATACTGATCAGGGATGTCTTTCCTTCTTGGGATTTGCTTTTTTTCTGAACTAGTTTCCTCCTTCTATTGTATAGCCTGTTTATGACAGGGGTCCACCAGACTGGCTTCCTTCTCTTAGGGGAGTGAGTCTTGATTTTGCTAGGGATCAATTCTGCCATCAATTGCCATCAATTCTGAGTTGGACATGACTTTATAAGTCAGGCAGAGATCACCTCTAAGTAAGCAATATGCCACTGAGTACAGCCAGAGTTTTTCCAGTCAGGCTGCATAGGACATATGTTTGAGGCCAGTAATCCTCTTGGTGAGGTACTTTTATGGATCCATGCATACTTGTAGGTGCTCATAGAGTGCATTTGTAAAGGTTCCTGCATCTTGGTCACTGTTATCCTTTAGCGTGGGGGCTGTGAAACTTACCACCTCTGTCTTAAGTAAGGTGAAGTTTGCTATAGAAAAGTTTTTCACTGTGGTTTCCTTGGTTGGGGGTGGTGGTGTGGTGTGGACATCCAGAGTGATTAGTTTATGGTCTGATCTAACCAGTGAAGGATTGACCTCCGGTGCAGAACACCTGTCGCCCATGTTGGTGATGACCAGGTACAATATGTTTTCACCTCTGGTAGGGGAGTTTACCAGCTGATCCAGGGCATTTGAGCTGATAAATTCCAGGAAGCGCTGGACCTGGCAGTTTGCACTTGAGTAGTTTTCCCAGTTAATGGTAGGGTAATTGAAATCACCCAATATCAGGATGTTCGGTAGGACCTTCATGTTTTCCAGTGTCTCCAGAAAGGTGGAGTGGTGGTCCTGGGTTATGGAGGGTGATATGTAGCAGGCCACAATCTGCATTGCACATTTGCCCGATGTTAGTTGCACATGGATGATCTCAGAGGTATCATGCTGCGCCACTAACCTAGAGGTGTAGGTATCCTTGATGAATATGCATACACCCCCTCCTTTTGTGTTTCTGTCCATGTTCTGTGGCCGAAATGTGTGGTATGAGTTGTAGCCCGGTAGTGCTGGGGTGCTCTGTGGAGCCTTCAACCAGGTTTCAGTTACTGCACAGATGTCGACGTTCTCCATACTGAGGAGTGCTTCGAGCACATGCATTTTGAGATTTAAACTCCTGGCATTGAGTAGCATAACCCTCATTTTTTTATTTGTGCTGTTTACGGAGGTGGGTTTGACTTTTGAGCCTTGCCTAAAAAAGGCACTATGGGGGCAGCAAGAGCCTTGGCCAGTATTCTAAAGCCTAGGGGTGACAGGTGCAAGCCATCTCTTGCGAAGCAATGAGGCTTGTCGAGTATGTCGTCCCAGGCTGACAGACACTGGATCCCCTTTGAATGACACCAGAAGCTTAGCCAGTTGATGAAATTGATCATTTTTTCTTTATACTGCGGTATCATTCTTGGTGAGGGTAGGATGCTACTTAGGGTCAGGATCATACCCGTCTGGGTTACATGATCAGAGAGCTCTTCCGTGTCTCTTTTCATGTAGTCCAGGGAGGTACGTTTCAGGTCATTCACACCAACATGAACAATGACAGAGTCATATTTGTACTTGTTCTGGAGTGACCTGAGTGCTTGTGTTATGTGGCGGATTCTGGCTCCCAACAGGCAGCTAACAGTAACCTTCTCCTTGTCCAGCCTAGTGAGTGGGACATCATTGTGCCTGACTATAGAGTCACCTGTGTTACATTTATATTGAATATCACTGTGTACATTATATTACTAATAAATGCAGTGTTTTTGCTCCCCGTATTGTTGCCATATGGCCTAAGTCATAAATTGAAAAGGTCTTCAGAGTCAAGTAAACAGATTAACAAGGCACATTGGGCCATAAAGTATTGTAACCCCCTTAGCTTAGCCTTAGATGTATGTATTTATTTATTTTTCAGTTTGATAAACAGGTAAGTGGACTGGTCTTTTCTCAACCACAACCTGCACACAACAGTGCATTACATAGACAGACAAACAGATATATACAGACCAAAATATAGGAGCACATTGCAGTTAATACATTGATAAGGAAACACAGAGTAAATCATGAAAGTACATCCCTGGCAGCATATTTGTTAAGTATTTGCTGCAGATATTTTTATGGTTAATACATATATAAAAATTATACACTGAGCAAAAACAAAATATTTATGGTTTGTATATTTATATAAGAGTGAATACAAAGAAAGTATCTGCAATGCACACTGTGGAACCTATAAATATTATTAAAGCTAGCCATCGTCTCATAAGCAAGATCATTTGGAATTTTTGTACGTGTTCTTTTAATTTACTTTTGAATAATTCAAGGGTCTCTTACCGTCTCACTGTATGTCTTCTACTGATAAGTAATTCCAAAGTGCATGACATAGATGAAATTATTGAGGGCTATGTGCTTTTTCCTGGTTATATCTCAGTGCAGAGGTTTTTTTTTTTTGCAATTTCTTTTGAGGGTAGGACATTATCCCACTTTTAGCATATTTGTAGATGTCTGTGTTAAGTAGGATTGTAAATCTTTCATAGAAAGAAGAAGTGATGAGTATGGAGTTTCACAAGTAACATGAATCTGCTGATTTTGTTAAGTGTAATCTGCATTTTGTTAATGTTTGAGTTTAGTAGTAAGTTTATAACAGGTAGTCTATACTCCGTCTTTGGGATAAGCATATTTCCAGTTATGGCACTACAGGCGTACAGGGCAAGGAAGTGTGAACTCTTATAACATAGTTTCAGTTGTTATAGGGTTTTGCTAATCTTGTGTGTGAGTTTATATAGTGGTTGATAGCTTGTTTTTCAAAATGACATTTATGTCTACAATGCTCTTTTTTATCCTCAAGAAAATTCTCCTTAGGTTAGTTAGTTAATTATAGAAGTTGGGTGAAAGCTACTACCATGTAAGATCATGTCATCAGGAGCCATCTTAATATCATTAACAGGGACAACCTCACAACCATTTGTGCCTACTGAATCTAGGTCAAAAATATACCCAATGAGAAATGAAAACACCAGATATTTGCAAACCAACAATATTACTGTTTTCATTCAAAGATGTCATGGCATGGTCCCATGTACTATTCCATACTATATGTAAATCATCAACATTTGCAAAATAGTGAATGATGTGAAAAGTAAGCAGGATACACATTGGTTCATTTGTTTATACTAAGCTAATGACAATCAAGGTCTTTACAAGCCTAGCCTTCCAACCCACTTTTGTCCCCAAGTTCCTTGGATGTCTATCTGGTTGGGTATGTTAGTAAAGAGGTAATTAAGGGTTATGTGGGTGGGGGGTTAGTTGGAGATTAATTTACTTACTGGGGTAAATTTGTGATTTCTCATACAATGATCAAGGTTTCTTTTGTCAGAAATGAACTCTGCTTGACATAGATCGGGAGCTTATTCCATTGCACAGGGATGCTTTCAAACATATATTGCTCTCTCCAGCATGTTCTGTTTATGTCACAGGTGAAGTTCAGGTCCTTAAATCTAGTGTTTCTGGTGTTGTTTGTTTTGCAGATGTGCAAAAGATCTATCAAACTGGATCTCAGGGTGCCTTTTATATATAGCTTGCCTCTCAGTAACCTGTAGGAGATTGAGTACACAGATCTGTGTTGGACAGAGTATTCATACTCTGGATTCTCCTGGTGAGGAACCTTTGACGGCATTCCAACTGTTGGATCTCAGGATGGCTTTTATGCTGGGTAAAGATTGCCTCTCAGTAACATGTAGGAAACTGAGTACAGAGATAGGGCCTTAAGGAGATCTGTGTAGGACAAAGTATTCATACTCTGGATTCTCCTGGTGAGGGACCTTTGAGGCATTTCAACCGTTGCAAGTGCCTGGTTAGGTACATGTCAAAGGAGGCATTGTGCTCAATGATGGTTCTTTTTTTTTTTTTTTGCTCAAATAATTTTTGTTTTCAATAACAATCAATGATGGCTCTGAGAAGGACTGAATAGGGCGTTACTATAACTTCCTTGGACCTGGATGCCATACCCTTGTTTATGAGTTGGGTGACACAAAATTATTTTCTTATTATCTTGACTACATGTTGGTCAAAGGCCAAATTACTACCTACATTTGGCCCCATTTCCTTAAATATCACATCAGCTCTTAGGGGTGGTTTATTGATAGAGTAATTAGCTTAGGTGGATGATTTCCTAAAGGGTACTATAATGCATTTCTTCTTGTTGAGTTTTAATCCATGGCTTTCCCGCCAGTCATTTGTTTGGGTTAGACCCTCTTGTAGGATGTTGTTCTTGTAGGGGGAATCTATAATAGCTCCCAAATTGCAGTCATCTGCAAACTTGGCAAACCAGGGCCTTTGCCATTAGCCTTTACTTCTGAGAAGTAGATACAAACAGCAGCAAGCCCAACACAGAGCTCTGGAGTAGTCAGCTGGTGACTGTTTTCCTAGTGGAGGAGGTCTAACTCATGCTGACTTCTTGAGTCATGTCTGTGAGCCAGACAGCCAGACAGAAATCTGGCAAGTTATATAAGGATTTATGCCTAGTTCTGAGAGTTTATCAACAATACCTGAGTGGGTTATTGTAATGTATTGAATGTCTTGGCTTGGTCAGTGTAGGCAGTATGCACCATTTTCCCCTCATCCATAGCATTGGTGATCCTCTCAAAGAGGTCAACCAGGTTAAGTAGGTAAGCCCTTCCCTTAACAAAGCCACACTGGGATGGGTCCACTGTCTGTAGGTTGCCAATGTCTTTGCTGAACATTTCCATGATGATTCATTCCATGGCTTTGCATATTAGACTTTTTAGACTGATGGGTCTGTAGTTCCTGGAGTCAGTTGATAGTCAAACCTTATGAATAGGGATGATTGTTGTAGCCCTTTATTCAGCTGGCAGGTAACCTGTTTTGAGGTGTAGTTGAGGAGTGCCTCAAGTGGTCCTGCTAGATCTTGTTGTCTTAGGCTATTTAGGAGGCAGCTGGGGATATTGTTGAGGTCCACTGAAGCAGTGTTTTTAGCCTTAGTGAACACCACCAGGACCTGCTCCCTGTTGAATCTTTGGAAGGAATATGCTAGAAGAGATTACACAGGGGGTAGCAGGAGGAGGGAGTTAGTGCTAAATGTATCAGCCAGTTGTTTTGCTACATCACCCTGGTCAGTGAAGGTTGTGCTGTTTACTACCAGTTCTGCACACCGCTGAGTGTTATCTTTAAGGTTCCTGACATAGCTGAAGAAAGTCTTGTGATTGTCCTTATCCAGGGAGACTATCAAGACCTTGTAGTTGGCCTTGTTCGACTTTGTTAGACCTCAATAGTTTTTTGTTTACTTGAATCAGAGAGCTCTTGTCTGTGAGAGTTGTTCTTTCTGTCTTTGGCCATAACTTTTTCCTTTTGTCATATACCCTATTAAGGTAAGGATTCTACCAGTGGAGTTTGTTTTTGGTGTTAGATCTGGACTTACTTCTGGTAGGAATGGTAGCCTCAGTGAGGTCATTTACAAGTTTGTACAGGGTTTCTGTAAATAATTCTGCACAAATAGTTGTGTTCTCAGGGTTTGGGGGAGCTGTGAATTTTGTTAAATGGTCACTTAATATAATGTAGTTTGCTTTAGAAAAGTTCCTAACTGTTACAGGTTTAATTGGGTTTTCCAGGTTGATTTTTATTTTGAGGGAGACAGTTTTGTGGTCTAACCTCACCAATGAGAATGTGATATAGGGGGGTGCAACGCTGTTCCATGTTGGTGAGCACTAGGCCTAATATATTTGATCCTCTGGTTGGAGTGAGCACTATCTGGTTCAGGGTGTTTGTGTTGATAAAGTCCAGGAAAAGTTGTACCTGTGAGTTAGAGGTAGTGTATGTATCCCAGCCTATAGCAAGGTAGTCTCCAATGAATAGGTTATTTGGTTGGATTGTGAGCAACTCTAAAAGGTCTAGGTTAGATTTGTGAGTTTTGTGGGTCATACTAGGTGGCCTGTAGCTGGCCAGGACATGGTAAGGAAACTTGTCTATGGAGATTTGGACTCCAAGGCATCATCCTGTTTAACCAGCCTGGCATTGCATTTGTTTGTTTTTAAACTTAGCAATGATGAGATTCATATAAGCAAGGGCAAAACTTAGAGCAGTCATTTGGTTTGTTGTTACAGATAGTAACTCAAAACAGAAACTTAATGAACAGAACTTTTCAAATTTAGAAACTAGGTATTTTGAAATTTAAAAATGTAAAACCTTGTGGTTTAAATAATGAATTAGATTTAACCTGTTATTAATTTAGTACAGTAGTGGATATACTGGTGCGAAAATACATTATTGTTATATTTTATCATGTGCTCCTTTATTTAATTTCTGTTCCATGCTCACGCTATATAATTGGATATTTATAAGATATGAGCAATGGAAACTTAAAAAAAAAAGACATGAT
This sequence comes from Protopterus annectens, assembly GCF_019279795.1. Lineage (NCBI taxonomy): Eukaryota > Metazoa > Chordata > Ceratodontiformes > Protopteridae > Protopterus > Protopterus annectens. The sequence continues at coordinate 1,848,632,516 of NC_056735.1, forward strand.
CTTGCTTAGAGTCTGACATACCCCACTGCAATTTTAATTTCTGTTAAAAGGACGTTACACATGCCATCATTCCCAATATTCCATAATTCTTAGGTTAGCTTATGATGACATATTCTCAAAGTCATCTTTTCTTTTCTTTCTTTTTAAACTTCAGGCCCAGAGTATAACCTTCCAGATCCCATATATTTCTCATATGATGCTGTAGAAATCATTGTTTTTTTTTTCATTTGTTGACCAGGTAAACCCATTGGACATGGATGTCCTATTCAATGGCAATCTGGGAGCGTTCTCTGGTTAAGTGACTTGATCAATTCACACAACAGCAAAATGGAGGTGGAAAGAATCAAATCACATACCCTAGACAGAAAGCAGCTCATAGTTTTAATCCTCAGCACTTACTGCATTGTTTTCAGGCTGCGTTATTGTACAGTCTTTAGAGGTCTGTTTTTATTTCTTTAAGTTACATTTTCTGTGTGGAAACCATCTGCTTGTCATTAATAGTATGTTACCTGCTCCCAAAAAATCAGCAGCTATGATTTTTTTGTACCAAACAAAAATTTTGTCAAGCCTAACAAAGGACTCATAGACATTAGCTGCTCACGAGGAACTCCTTTGAGTGTACTCCAATCTACAAGAAGCGGACATAGATGTTAGCTTTTTTTTAGTATCTACTACCAGCTCGAGAAGCGCTCCTACCAAAGGATGCATAGACATTAGCGATTCGTGAGGTACTCCTTTGAGTGGGGACTTACAAGGTAGATTACTATCTCAAGCTTCTAGAAGCTTTTTGCCATAGATCCACATTAACTACTGAGGCGGACCCTCGGCCTTTCTTTAAGGATTCCTGCTTGCCCTGCTAAATCAACAGGTGGTCAGAGGAGTATTTCCCAACACACATATACATGTCTGTTTACCGGACAATACAACACACATAGCTACACACGCAGCACACCTCTAGTTATCCCTGGTCTTTTTAACTGCATAGAGTGCACTGACTACTACCTAACGCACCTAGGCAGATTCTCGGCCATAATATGAACCTGTCCTGTAGCTGTGTAGTCATTTCATAATCTCTGCCTTCCATTTTGTATTGACTTTCTGCATTCATTTACTGTATTCTCACAGGCCCCTTATTTTTTTCAGGTGTGCATGCAATGCGACAGTGACTAGCCATTGCCAAATTAACACTGTATGAAATGATTGCTTTAAATGTTGTATGCTGTTTGCTTTGTTACTACTACTGAAACTGTTAAGAGGACTGTTAATGTACTATAGTACTTTTAACTTTGTAACAGCTGTATGTTGACTGTTTTCTATCAACTACATTAACTGTTTAATAGTATTTTTAATGATTACATTTAATGATTATTGCTTTTTATCAACTACATTAACTGTTTAATAGTATTTTTTAATAATTGCAGTTGTTTATTGGTAGTTCTAGAACAGTGTTTTCCCTACATTAATTACAACAAGCTACTGAAGGATATATCGTAACTGCAATTTTTTGTGTGGGTCTGTGGTGTTCAATGATCTACTTTAACATGTTTCTCTAATCAAATGAACCAACCTTAGGATAAAGACATTACTAGTTTGTCATATATCCTGTAGTATTCAACATTGTTGTATCCCTGCTCATCTGATGAATGTGTTTTTGTCCTTTTCCTAAACTGTATCTGTGTCGAGGACTGCATGAATATTGTGGCTGCTTATGTGTACTTGCTTGGGTACTTGTGACTGAACTACGTACCTACTAAGGTTTTTGTTTCTTCTCTCTCCTTGCTAGCTGTCTTGATTTTATCTTGCTCATTCTCAAGCTATCCAACTAGTCAACGTTCAAATTTGAGTTAAGAACCCACCTGCAACCAAGGACCCTTCCCAACTCTGCAACTGTTTCTGCACCCTATAAAGGTTCCCTGTGCTATTCACCAAAAGAAAGAAGAAAGTATGTGTTTTCTTACACTGGCTGTTTAAGTGTAGTATCCTTGGTCTGTATAGTCTGTAATTAAAGGCCTCTCAGCCAGGTAAGCCAGCAGCCATACCTCCCCTCTGTACCCTGTAGTTAAATCCAGCCCCTGTCTGCCTCTTTTAACATTCCTTTGCTGAACTGAGCAACCTATCTAACTCTAGACTAGTCCACTCCAGTCAATACTATGGTGTAATTCAGGTCCCTGGCCACTAGGTAGCACCCCTATCCAGTTCTCATCCTTTTGTCTATACCTATACTCAAGAATAACCCATTCTCATGACTACTTGTCTTCACAATGTTACAATAGCTCTCTCTTACACCTCTTGTCTTGCTGTAATCTCCCTTTACCCTCCTTGGAATTCTTCCACTATACTTCTCATTTATCCTTCAACTACTCCAACCTAACTTACCCTATCAGTCAGCAATCCACTGATTGTTCTCCTTGCCTGTTTCACTCACTGGTCTCTACCCATTCCGTTCACCCTGCAGGCTCACTCCGCTCCCCTAACCTGCCCCCAATTTCCACCCGCCCCCAGTGGTCCTAAATTTATTTCTCTAAAACCACACCCCCATCAAATCTGATCCAATCCAGCAGATGACCTAATTACCACTCCCAACCCTCATTAATCACAACACATTACCCATTATTACCCTACCTCCCATCCCTCCTACTTACATCATCTCACTGACTAATTTATCTTCAAACCTGCTTATACTTCTTTACCTCCCATTCTTCATCCACTGTATAATCTAATACAATGGCTATTTTAACCACCCCACACCAAATATAAATACTACTCTTATTATCACTCTTCCCTCCTCTTACCATTGCCTATCTGCTTACCTCCTACGAACAATCATTATATGTCTCCATATCCTTCCCCTCCAAACATACTTTAACACTTACACTCCCTACCTCCCAAAATTTCATAAACACCACATATACACCCTGCTACCTACAAGCCAAATATCATAGACTAGCACACATTAGGTATACCATTCTAAATATTAGAAAGTTACTTGACTATTACTACAAGCCTCGGTACCCCATAAATAAAATATACCTCCACTCCTTACTAGATGGGGACATCCATCCCAACCCTGGCCCAAACACCATACTTCCTACTCACAATTCCAACTCTAACAATGATAATACCCAGACCCCTACAAAACCTTCTAACTCTCTCTATATAGCTCATCTTAATATACGCAGCATCAATAATAAAATCGGCCACCTCCACGCCCTCCTAGATGTCCACCTATTTGACATCCTGTGTTTATCTGAAACATAGCTAAAGCCTACAACCAAAGACAATGAAGTCACCCCTCCTGGCTATAATATTCTTAGACTAGACTGCACAGCCAAAAAAGGAGGAGGTGTAGCAATCCTTTATGAAACAGAGCTACAAATCAGCACTGCAAACCTTAAACCACCTTCTGACAATAATGTGGAAATCCTCATTTCTAAATTGCAGGTTAACGCATGTAAATCCATATACCTCATTTGTATCTACCTTCCCCCAGGAAATAACATCAAAACCATTGAAAATATCCTTAACTGGCTCTCTATTAATATCACACAGGAAACTATAGTCCTAGGAGACTTTAATATAGACTGGAACTATTGTAGTAATGTACACCCTACTACCCACATTAACCGATATGGCTTTTCACAATATATTAACTCCCCTACTAGAATTAATAAACCTAATAACAAAGAAAGTACCTTAGACTGGATTCTGACTAATACTCCTCACCATACATACAGAGTAGGTACTCTCCCAGATGACCTAAGTGACCACTCACTAACCTATTTAATCAGGCATAAAACTAACCTAACTTTTCCTAACACTTTCAGGACAATACGCACCAAAAAGTGTTTTAACCCTGAACTCTTCCTAACAGAACTTAGACACTGCAATTGGTTTCCACTTAAATCACTTCCACTCAATGAAGCTGTGGAATACTTTAATTCCACTTTCTTAGCCATCCTTGACCAACATGCCCCAACCCATTCTGTTAGAAATAAAACTAATAATGCACCCTGGCTCTCAAACACCTCTAGGCAAAAAATCCTTCAGAGAAACAAATCTTGGGCCAAATGGCATAATACTAAGGATCCTACAGATCACCAAACCTTTAGACAACTAAGAAATCTTACAAAAAAAGCCATCCTCTTAGACAAAAAAGACTATTATTACCAAATACAGCAAACCTACCAAAAAAAACATAAAAGTTTTGGAATAGCATCAACAAACTACTATACCCAGGACAATGCAGCACACCTAACCCACAAGGCACTAGCCACAAGAATTCTACTTATACTGCTAATGCCTTTAACTCTGTCTTCACACAAGCCATCCAAACTCTTGCTAGTCAACTTTCTCTAAATACCTCAAAACTGCCTACAACCACAACAAGCCCACCTCCACCTTTTCAGTTACAACCAGTCTCTACTTCCTTTATCTGCTCCTTTCTCCAAAAACTAAAACCTACCACCCCCCCAGCCAACCAACTCCCAGCAGAATACCTGCAAAAAGGGGCTAAAGCATTAGCCTATCCCATCTCCATTCTTATTAACCATACCATAAGTGAAGGTACCATTCCATCTATATGGAAAATTTCTCATGTCACCCCACTACATAAAGGTGGGAACTCCTATGACTTTTCTAACTACCGTCCTATAGCCCTACTATCTCCCCTAACAAAAATAATGGAGAAATGTATCCATAAGCAACTACTTAACCATCTACTCCAAAATAACTTACTTGCCAACTGTCAACATGGATTCAGACCATTCCATATTACCACCACTGCCCTCCTATCCTTCACAGACTGCATTAATAAAAACCGGAACAACAATACTCTTTCCTCTGCAGTCTTTATTGATTTATCCAAAGCTTTTGATATGGTCAGTCACCAGCTCCTCATAAATATACTGAAATCCTTTTCACTTGAACCACTAGCGATAAATTGGTTCAAATCTTACTTAGACAATAGACAGCAAGCTGTGCTATGGGACAATAAACTATCTAACCTCCTTCCCATTTCTCTTGGCATTCCTCAGGGCTCTGTATTAGGCCCACTCCTATTTTCCATCTTTATCAATGACCTTCACTCTTCAATTCCTCAAACCACCTGCATTCAATACGCAAACGACTCTACAATAATCTGTTCAGCCACTTCTCCAACTGAACTACAGTCCCTTACCCAAAATGCATTCAATACTGTAGAACAATGGTTTTTAAACCGCTGCCTCCTCCTAAACCCCCAAAAAACTAAACTTTTACTGCTCACACCAACCCGAAAGTCCACCCTAATAAATTTCTCTCTCACATCTAATAATGGCACTTTCATATCTCCTGAACCTACCACCAAACTTCTAGGTATAACAATAGATAGCAACCTTAACTTCGATATTCATATAAACAGCACAGTTAAAACAATCAACAAAAAATTAGGATCCCTTTATAGAATCAAACCCTTTCTTACTCCAGTGGCCAGGACTGCTATAGCCAGAACTCACTTAATCTCCACTCTACTCTATGCTTCACCTATCTATACTAACCTTTCTAAGAACAACCTAAATAAAATGGCAATCTCCTACAATAATATTGCCAGATTTGCAACTGCCTCTTTTTTTCTTGAGATTTACTTTGCTATGCTTATAGAGGACCTTTACCTGGTTTCCATAACTTTTTTTGGCAGCAATCTGTATATTTTAATGTTTTATAAATATTTCATTATATATATTCATTGGGGTGGCACAGTGGTAAGGCAAGTGGTATTTTCACATCAGAGAAACAGGTTTTCAGTTCAGTTTTCAGCTGAGATGTCTTCGATCTGCAGATTGCATGTCCTCTGTATATTTGTGTAGATTTTCTCTTTGTGCTCTACTTTTCCACGACTCTACAGAGGTAAGCAGTAGGTTACTGGTAATTTTTTAAATTTCCTATGGATATGTGTGTTGTGTATGAGTTTTTGTATGTCTCTGTGTATGTACATATGTGTATGTGTGTCTTCTGCAATAGAACTTTGCCATGTCCAAAACAATTGTTAGTGCTTTGGGTCACTTGACTACCAAAATAAACTCCAGTGTGTCCATGATTCTATAAATGGTAAATTGGGTTATCAGAAAATGGATGGAGAGATGGATGGATGGATGGATGGATGGATGGATGGATGGATGGATGGATGGATGGATGGATGGATAGATGGACTTATTGCTTGCATAACTATGCTTGTGTACCATACACATTTTCCTTTATAATTTTGATCCATGCCATGGTTGTAAATGATCTTTCGACCAATACACTAATATTGCTAGCAAATACAAAATGCAAATACAAGGGAGATCTATTCCTTAATATATTAATTGATATATTAATTTTATCTTCCATGCTCAGATGATTTCCATATACATTCTATAGTTGCCCCTCCCCACAGTATCTATTTTCATTTATTATTTTTGGGGAGCATTGCTGCCATTCTTAACAATTTGTCTCAGGTTTTCAGACAACCCATAATCAAACTGATACCTTACTGGGATCAAGACAGCGTCACTTGTGATTTTGATTTTACCAGGGACACCAGCACTTGGATTTACTAGACAGTCTTTTCACTGGTCATAAGAGAAAGCACTCTGCCAAAAAATCCACAACTAGCAGGAACAGAGCAAACTGTACAGCATTCTGCACATAGTTGCCTTGTTGAAAACAGTGACCATAACATTTGCTGAAAGATGCCGCTGTAGTTTTCTTTTCAGATAAGATGATGCTTCACTTAAGTGTGCTGTAATATAAATATATATTCTTGCATATCTAGTTAAATGTCTTTGTGGCAATGTGGTGTTGCAGAGGGTTTACTATCAAATGTTTGAAACTTACCTTAATGTAATTCATAAGGTCGAGGATAAAGGTGCAAAAGCTGAAAATTGTGATTGGAAATCCCGTCACCTCCAAAATGTCGACACTTAGTTTGCATTCGTGGTTTTAAGCATCACTGTTTACAATTGGATCACACTACAGTGGGGATCGGGAAAAGTACCCTTTTCCTCACTGTAGTGTGATCTTGGAGTTAGAATATATAATTACCAGGTGGTGTGGGGGGCACAGGGGGGCTTGGCTCTCTGCAAAACATTTGTAGGACATCTCTAGATGCCCAGGTAAGTTGGGAAATGTCAATAATGTCGAATTCCACATACCGACTTTACCACGTTTGTTGCTGTGAATAAATGCTGTGCACATTATCATTGTTTCGGTTTGAGTAAATCATTACTCGCAAAACTGATTTGCAGAATTTTGATAGTAAACAGTTGCAGAGTTGATACGAGGATACTGGATGATAAATCATAAGCACCTGTGTTGTTCTGAAAAAAATATTTTCCAGTTCAGCTCATTTGGCACAATATGCAAAAGTGTTATGCAGAATCATTGAAGTCCTCTGAGACTGTTTCTCTCCCCCATCTCTCGAGGAAAGTCCTTTAAAGCAGGAGGATTTTCAAATTGAGTGTTTCTTCATCAAACAGTGCAAGCACAATACTGGATCCATACACTGATGTGAAGCAAATTGCTTAGACACAAGAAAGGATATGTGGTATATCACTTTTAAAATGTTTAAGACTAACTGATGGTTTTTTTTTTTTAAATAGAAGCAACAGCTTGCAGAATAAAGTAATAGGTATGCCTGCATTAGTCAATTTTTTCCAAACTCTCCATGCATTTTAACAAATTTTATTTTTGCAGTTTTCTGTGTTTTTCATAAAAGGTGAAAAGTTCTGTTGGATTCCATAGACTAATAAAAAAATGTTTGAAATAGTGCATTTAATTAGCTATCAGCTGTGACGTGTGTGTATGTGTGTGTGTGTGTGTGTGTGTGTGGGGGGGGGATTATACTGATAGTTGGAATATTTTTGTAGCAGTAAATAATTGAGGAGACACAGCCAGTCATGGAAGACGTTGGTACTAAAGTGGGAATAGCAATTTGAGCACAGAAGTAGGCTATGATTTGGACTGACAAGCCAATGAGTTTAAGGCAATGTAATAAATGATCAAATCAGTCAAAAATTGACTACAGATCTAGACACCTCAGTTTGCTAAGCCTCAAAACTGAGCTTCATTCACAATAAGTTTCTTCTATAACCAGAAGTACATTATCAGGGCTACTGGGCAGGCTTGCCAGCCATGATAACTTAATATAGTGTGTGCTCTGAGTCTGTAGAAATGCATAATCTTCCCAGTAAAGATGCCTGCTACTTGTATAAAGCAGAAGAATTCTTTGTTTTTATTGAATGAGTTACATTACAGCCAAGTGGAATATCCACCTTCTCTGGCATAAGGTCAGTCCTCCATTCATTCCACGGTATTGGTTGTTTATATGACAGTCATATATATGACAGCCATTATATTTTGTACATGATATTTTATGTGTTTTATTCACAACCACTTTTGTCTATTTAGAGAAGGTATTTGTGACATTTTTATTATATTCCTCCAAACAACTTAGTTTGGCTTGTTAACTTCCACAGTTTTTTTAAATAAGCAGGGATTAATAATACTTCTTAATTATGTCATAAATCATACATTGCAGAAATTAACACAGGCAGCATGAGTGAGCTATGTGTATAAGAAGTTACATCATGTGAGACAGACATAACACAGACATTACATCTGAGCTGTGTGTATAAAAGGTCATAACATATTAACACAGACATAATATACTTAGTATACATGAGCTGTGCAATATAAAGGATCACATCATATTCACACAGACATGACACATAGTACACATGAGCTGTGCTTATAAAGGATCACATCATACTAATGCAGACATGACACACGTAGTACACGTGAGCTGTGCATATAAAGGATCACACCATACTGCACAGAAATAATACAGACAGTACATGTAATGTCTGTGTTTTCTTTATTACATATTAACTGCTGTTGTGCATGTTTGTTCATGAACATACACAATAATACAATATAGTGGTAATATTTAAAAAAACAGACAACAAACAAAAATTACATGGCATCATGTGAAAGGTAATGCCATTATGGGAAAACTACAACTGGGATTTCATATATATTAACTATATTTCTACTTTCAGAAATACAGACATTCATTATGGATATTTTTAAAAATATGAAAACTGTATATATTTTTGTTAATGTCTCAAAAAATATTACTCAGAAACTGCAAGCTGTCATTTAAAAAGGTACATATGAAAAAATATCCATATTTTTGTTAATAACTCAAAAACTAAGCTTCAGAAACCATAAGTTGTTATTTACAAGTACACATGGTTGGCCAGCTTTAGAAAAGTTGCCACAAATTGGTTGTACACCTCATGGTAACAATTTGTGATTCAGAGACTACCCTACCATGATGCTTTAGCATGAAGGCGTGCAGTGCTGCCATGGGCTGTCTCTGCAGCCTTGCTAAATGTTAATGAGGCATTCTGGGGAAGCAGCCTATCCTAATTAGCCATGTGGTCTCCTCAGAAGTGTCTACTGTAAGGCATTTATACAGCTGACTGATACTTGCCCACTGTGTTAATGAACATGGCCAAAGGCTCATGTTCACCCATCCCATTAGAGGCAATTGCCAGAAAATTAGCAGATAAATAGTGTTGGGATGTGTGTGTGTGTGTGTGTGTGTGTGTGTGTGTGTGTGTGTGTGTGTGTGTGTGTGTGTGTGTGTGTGTGTGTGTGTGTGTGTGTGTGTGTGTGTGAAGGTTGTGTCCATGAGTGTGATCAGGTAGGGAGGGCTGTGTTTGTACGTTTGTGTGTGTATGTGTGTGTTAAGTGCACCCATGAGTGTGATTATGTGTGTGGGGGCGCTGTCATACCTTTACAATCCCCTAGACTAATCAGCAAGTTCTTCAACATTAGGGGGGATAGGACACCAGGGATAACTCTTTATATTGTTCCTTAATGATACTTAAAAATATTCAAACACAAAAAAATATTCAGCATACTCATACTGTTAGTACTCTGTGTCGTCACTAGGCAGTAGGAATGGTATTTATGCATTATTTTTGCATGTGTAAAAATAAATAAATAAACAGAGAGAAAAGTTTTAAACCTTGGACCTTTGCCACAGCAAGCAGCTGCCTTGACACAGAGCACTAACTGAACAGAGACTACAGCAGGCATTTTTTTGCATAATAAGAAATGTGAAACTCTAACGTCTGGCATGATTTAGTGATTGCAATCATCCATGTGTTATGAGACACAATGAGGGAAGGCCTCAGTACAAAGCTAGGAAGAACATTAGATTACACCAGGGAGAACAACTATTACTGAGACTCACTAAACAACAGGTCTAGCATTGCTACACCCAATAAGGAGAAAAAGAAGAATGAAACTCTAATGTCTGGCATTATTTATTGACTGTAAGGATCATTAATTTACCAGGGCAGGGACAAAAATAAGTATACATCAAGGATGTTCTATCAACTTAGGGAGACGTAAGAAGTATGTCAGTCTGTGTGTGTGTGTGTGTGTGTGTGTGTGTGTGTGTGTGTGTGTGTGTGCATGTATGTTTGAATGTGTGTGTGTGTGTGTGTGTGTGTGTGTGTGTGTGTGTGTGTATATGTTTGAATGTGTGTGTTTATGTGTGTGTGTGTGTGTGTGTGTGTGTGTGTGTGTGTGTGTGTGTGTGTGTGTGTGTGTGTGTGTGTGTGTGTGTGTGTGTGCATGTATGTTTGAATGGGTGTGTGTGTGTGTATGTATGTGTGTGTGTGTGTGTGTGTGTATATATGTTTGAATGTGTGTGTTTGTGTGTGTGTGTGTGTGTGTGTGCCTGTTTGAATGTGTGTGTATGTGTGTGAGGTGTGTGTGTGTGTGTGTGTGTGTGTGTGTGTGTGTGTGTGTGTGTGTGTGTGTGTGTTTGAATGAATGTGGGCTGTGCCTATGTCAATGCAAAGCACAGGCTGTCAGTGTTAACTACTGCAGGAAAGTTCTGATTTGCACTTGTAAGGTTGAGTCAGAGACATGTAAATTAGCTGATAATGAGGACTTTCCTCATTGCAGTTAACATGTCTCTGAACTGCATATTCCCACATGTTTAAAGAGCCCCTTGTGGCTGCAGCTGTTACCATCAGCATTGGGGTTCTTTCTGAATTCCCAGAAAAAACTTCCGATAGTTTCTGTATACCATGTATGCAATGTATGTGGATATGCAGTGTTATTTATAAGGCTATGCATACAATTATCTCCGGTTTACATAGTTTAATTAATAGTTCAGGCCAAAAGTGACTGCATAGAAATGTTATTGCATCATTTGAGTTAGCATTTTACATCAGATAAATGTGTATTGGTGCTTTTAATGAAATATGTATTTTTCCCAGTCGTGAAATCTGTGTAATTTGTAACAACATATTAATGACTCCTAAGACACTGAGGATTTCCTCACTGGAGATACTTTTGTGGGTAACAATCCTAGCATTTATATGGTACTTTATTAATGGCATGCTTGGTTCAGAAGATACTGACTGAGATAACATCTGGTTCATATACCCTGACTTGTGGTTGCTCATACTCACAGTGTACCACAGAGTGCCACTAAAAGTGTGTAGGATGCATGAGGTCAAACTCTTCTGAAGTGGAAGAGTTAAATCTGAAAGAATATCGGTGACAGATTCCAGAACAATTTGTACTCGGGGACCAGACAGTTGTCAGAATTTGGGACATTTACAGCATGTCATAAAAGGTCTGTAGTAACAGAATGCAAATGATACACAACCAGATTTCATTTCATGCAAATACAGTATGTCAGGCATGTGCATTATTCCTTAAATTGTCACAATGTTTTTCAGTCAGATGGCATCATCATGCATGAATCTGTACAGTATCTGACTGAGATGTAAACATTTGTATGGACTACAACAGAAATGTTATGTTTTATCAACACTATGTCCTATGTCCCACTGGGTGAGGTTTGTGTATTTATCGCATCATCCGTGGTGCCACGCATTGGTAAAACAGCCCCAGGAACATTATCCAGAATACTAAGCAATGTTTGTACTGTAATATCATAATTGCTGAGTATATCACTGACACAGATGCTCTACAAATGCCTAGTGATAGGTATCAAAAATCATATCTTACATAATGGTAAAAAAGATATGAAAATATTAAACATGCATTCCTAAGTACCACAACTTAGAAAAAAGAATCCTGAAACCAATTCATATTACAAATCTCTATGTTAAGCTGTCAAGTACTGTCAAGTTAATTTAATTTTTAAAATTTGTTTTTTTTTTTTAATTTTCATGTTAACTTTATTTTAAGTCCGCTGGTCCTGTAATGACTTATACAAAACACCAGGTTATTCCTACACAGTGACTATCATTAGTATAGACCTCTCAGCACACATTAATATAAGTGGTTTATGCCGGTGAACACCATGTTGCTCACCCAGTTATGGGGGATAGTCTGTACAGGTGAAGTTTTATTGCTTTTGCTGTAGATGGTTACCATTCCATAGCCCTGTCTTCCCTAATGGAAAAGATAATTATTCCCTACCAGAAGTGAGGCAGCATTACACGTATTTTACAATGCTAATAATGTATAAACAAATGTTTGAAAGGTGGGTATAAATTTAAAAACAAGCTCAGTTATATGAAATTAGCTGGTCTGAATTTTGTTAAATGTTCCTCCATAATACAAAATATCAGAACTCAATGACAACAAAATGAAAAAAGCACATCAATATTTAAATGCAGCTCTGCTGTATAGTATATGCAAGCAAATATTAGGCATTAATGAACCAAAACAACTGATTATAATTAGCACGTTTTATTTTAAAATGGTAACGCATACATCTTAAAAGGACCATTTTGAAAATCATGTTAGCATATTTAAGGTAAAATATAGCAAACGCTACTCTGATAATTCACTGAAATTTATTTCAGAGTAAATTGCTCTCTGTACAGCAGTTTTTAATCCATATTTTTTATCTTTCCAGATTAAGATCAGACTGAAAACAATGGTTGCTGGTCTAGAAAAGGCTTGTCACAGGTGCATTTCTAAAATTGCTGGCAATGGTAAGTTTAAATGTCAACTGCTAGTCATTATTTCTGGATTTCAAAATGCCGGTATGTAGCATACCCAAAAGTGCAAACTGGAGGCTTTATGAAGGAAAGCAAACTGCCATCCTAATTCACCCCGGGGATCACTTCTGTGGCTCTGCTTGACAGGGGCACAGGAAAATAATTTTCTTGGGTGGCAAAAGCCAGGGTACTGTTTGGCTAGGCTTATATAGCCCCTAGGGCCAATAGCCTAGTACCTGCCTATGAACCTATGAACCTATGTTTACAGTTTTTTGGCTCCTGTGGTGTAGACCATTAGCTGCCCCTGTTACTTTCCTTGATTTCCACTTATATTAATGTGTGCTGATTTCAGACATTGTGAGTCATTCTTGAATTCTCCAGATCTGATCCAAAGCTTTTCCCATTGCCTTGGAGGAGATTTAGGTACCCCAGTATTGCATCTTACTCACAGCCATTAGGATTTTTTGTTTATATGCCCTACCCACTTCCCACCCTCATGCCCAACTGGCAATGATATAAGGCCATTATGGCCAAAAACATCTGACAATGCATGTCCCAGGATTTTGTGTAAGCATGGGATGCATATCCTGGTATCATCAAAGCTGCCATCCCTATGTATAACCCTTCACCTGCCCCTAGGATAAATCAATGCTGACTAAATGGTTCAGTACAGAAATAAAATGTGTTTGGCTGTATTCAAGACCAGTTATTCTAATCTGTTGCAAGCAACAGATAGTATGTCACCTTAACCTAAAAACAGCACAATTATCAGTAGTGATGAGCCTGGTGCCTTTCTGCATTATTTCAAAGAAGGCATGGATTTGAAAAGAAGTCTGTAGATAAGCAAGCTTTGACGTCATATTCTCTCATATGATATAGAATCTTCTTATCCTCAGCCACATATGCATTGATCACAATGCAGAAGCAGTCTTCCGGTCATCATAGAAGTCCACTCTGTTTTTTGAGCTTGTATCTTTTTCCACCACTTATACACACACACATATACACAAATTTAAGAAAACAACCTCTTTAAGCAACAATATGACTAGTAAAATGCTGACAGAATAATGGCATACAACTATATGCAAATGCATAGAAATTTAATTGTTAAGTATGGCTCTGTATGTACATCTCGTGTGTGTGTGGGTGTGTGTGTGTGTGTGTGTGTGTGTGTGTGTGTGTGTGTGTGTGTGTGTGTGTGTGTGTGTGTGTGTTTGTGAACCGGCCTTAGTCACAGGTGAACTATTCAGCATTTTTGCTAGTGGCAATTTCACAATTTTATTTAGTTATTTTTAAGATGGTAGTGTTAAAAGGAGCTACAAGGGAGGTGAGCCTCTTCTCTATCCCACTCTTGAACTAGATAAATAATACGAGAGCCTCAAATGCTCTTGGATTGGTTGTCTAAATCATGGGTAGAACAGTAAGAAACTAAAGCCCACAGCGCTTTAAATAGGAAGTGGCTATGATGGCTGCTGTGAAAACAAAAGTAGAAGTCTATTGTAGGTGGTAGAACAGATGCATCTGAGAGATCAGAGAGTAGAATGGATCTGCTTTGAATGCCTCACTACCCTATCCCCTTTTTTGTGAGGAAAAAAAAGAAATACTAAAATGCAAGTCTACTATGAGTCACAATTTAATATCTTGCATGGTCCATCATTGTTAAACCTGCAGCAATAAAAATAAAGCAGATTCGTCCATGTGTTTACTTGGCAATGAGGGGCTGAGCAAACAAATGAGCATCTGAGTGAATGACTAAATGTAACACAATCTAGTATGGACAGATATCAAAATATGCATTATTCTTTTCAGTTAAAGATCAATGCAAACTGCATTTTATTTCTACAGGATGCAGTAATCTTGGAGATACTAGCATCTTAATATTGAATGTATTTGAAAACACCAAAGAAACGCAGTATCAAACATCAAACCATTGATCACATAAGATCAAAACTCAAAACACCTAAAAAAAAAAAAATCATAAAACTTTTTTTTTCAAGGAGCAAGCACCCCCTTGCACGCCTGTACCACCTCCTAATTATATACACCAATTCCAAGATAGCTCAAGAGTGGGGAAAGGATAAATTCCCATTCCAAACTGTACCCCACCCTTCCACGAAGTAATGCCATCGTTCTGTGAGCAATGACTATTTGATCACATCTGCTGGCATTACAAACATACGTCATTCTGAACATTCAACTATATAGAGTGCTCCCATAATTTAAGAACACTTCTCATAAGTTTACTGCTGGATTCATCCTCTATTATTGTACACTGAAATTATTTCTTTGAAGTTCCCACACTTGTGAACCATGTTGCCCTACATATCTGTGTATACTGTTACACAATATAATGTGCCATGAAAGCATGCCTAGTTTTGTGGCTGCCATTTTTTTTTCCTGCCAGCCACACTATTTCAGATCTTGAGCTTGACTTATATAATGGACAAATTCCTGCCTTAGATACCTAGAAACATTCAGAATGTTTGTATACCACTATATGATGAACCAAGACATTCCATCATTGTCTCTACAGAGAAGTATGATCTACTAAAATGCCAGGAATTTAACCTGATCATCCAACCTTATTAAGCTAAGGAAGATTGCAACTCAAAGTGTTCACATGTAGCTCAATGCCTTTTCCAAAGCATTTCATAAAATTAAATATTTCAGGACAGACCTCAATGACACTTCTGTGAATGTACTTCATTGTGGAAGTGACTGTCAGGTCTGTTGTGTCACTGCCTCACCCGTGAGTACCAAGGCCACAGGTCTGCACCCCTCATCCACTTTTGTGGGTTATGAGAATACTGGATGAAGTTCACCTTCAGCTCCCTCCTTGACAGGATGTGTCCTAGGGTGTAGAAACCTCCCATCGTGCAGTCAACTGGCTGAAATATGTATGCAAATAACAAGGTCATTTGCATATATTACATTACTACATATTTGTTCTGATCCTGGGGAGAGGTCCATTATTCACCTAGCCATAATTTATTGGTTGCACTCAGCTTAGTGGGCTGCTGTTCTCCCAAGGCCTCCTTCTCCTCCCCCTAGGTCCAACATATCTCAATGGACTAGGTTAAGTAAAGCCAACCAGGGCTTTCCTTACCAGCCATGAGGTTCAGTCCATAGAGTTCAGTCATCTGAAGTCCTGTAGGACTGTCAGTACAACTATTAGAGCATACCTTAATAAACATGACTTGGTGGCTGCACCATGTCCAGTACAGACCTCTCAGGTCATTACACATATTTTGTTTATCATGTCCCTCATTGCTAGCATCTTGTTGTCTAATATTTAGCACTGATTTGTTCCATGCAGCACCCCCCCCCCAAACATCATTTCTGCATAAGTATTTCCTTCTGGAGCTGGAAGAATGGTGTCAGTCTCACTGCAGTTAGCTTCTTGCAAAGAATCAGAGTGCAATGAGTCTGTTATCTAAGAAATGAAAAAAGGCTAATGATTCCTCCCTCTTCAAAGCTTTCATCTAGATGACCCTTCCTCCAGAAAAAAATTAGGCTCATAAAGTCAACCAACAACTGGCCTCTGGCCCAATTTCATCCAGCAGAAATGGTTAAGAGTAGCTCAGGAAGAAGGAGCAGGAACCTGGGATGAGCCTCTCTAAGGAGCCTGTTATTAAGGATGCCTTCAACTCAGTCTAAAACCACCCAGAAGGCAAACACCTTTGTAAAAGTCCCCTAGTTGAACCAAATTAGATCTTTAATATGCATCCAAGAGAAAATTACTGCACAAACTCTTTGGTTTGACATAGGACCTGCAGACAATATTGTTTTATTGCACTGCTATCAGAGAAGGAGTCTACAGTCTTTGGCAGACTGATTAAGAGAGTATTCTCACCTGTCATGTTGAGATTTAAATCCCTCAGCTGCTAGTCTCACTTATCCAGATTCTATTCTTCCCTAGTTGATTAGGTGCCGGAGAAGCCTTTAGGTTTCCTGCATCGAGGCTCAAGAAGGAGCTGGTCAACACTCTGCCTGTGGCTTCAGTAGTGGACTATAATGTGGTCCATTTTAACTGCTCAGCAATTCTGGCTACAGCATCAAATTCAGGTATTAACTTACCAGGATGGGATGGCTAAGGGTATCCTCTCTTAATAAGGGACTCAAGTAGTCCACAGTTTATATCTGATTTAAAAGGGAGGTCTTCGCTCGTCAGCTTTCCCGGGACCTCTCAGGACCTGGTAGATATGTCAGAACAAAAGAAGTAACATAATATTTGCGTCATTATCTATGCATTGTAAAATAGGGGAAAACAAACTGGCTCTGTTCTAAGTTCAAATTAAGTTATGAATTAAAACAGCTATTAAAAAAACAGATTCAGTTTGCGCAAAATAGAATTTGTTACACTTCTAAAGTAAATTAGTATGACTTAAAGAGAAGAAACCATTAAAATGATGGACACCTTTAATAAGACAAAAATGGAAAAACATATCACTTAGCATAATTTCACTTCCACCAAAAAGGAATAAAATGCATCCAGAATTTTTGGGTTGGCAGAGTCTCTTCTAAAGAGTCTTTGGACCTTGATGAGCACTTGAAAAACAATCCCAAGTTCTGTTTCCACTCTCTAGGGAAATTCTGAAAACCACAGTGATCTCCTTGGGAAAATCTCTGTTTAACTGAAGGGTAAAACTTGGCTAATTTCTTTCTTAGGCAACCTTCTTCTTTACTGCAAATACAAAAGGGGTGTCCAACAGGTGGCCCTAGGGCCATAATCCAGCCAACTGAAGCATTTTACCAGGCCCTCGGTATGTCACATAACAAACTGTTTTAAATGGACAGATACATGTTGGACCATTGTAATGTGGCACCCACTTTGCCAAGTATGGAAAGTGGCCCCTGAATTATATGGTAAGTGGCCCCTGAGCAAAAATTGTTGGATCCCCTGAAATAGATCTCTTTTGCCTGTGTGGTTGACCAGGGCCTTGGAATCAGCAAGATGAAATATCACAGCTTTAGTTCCTTTGTCAGAGGACACAGCTGTATAACAGTCCTCCATCATATACCCAAGACAAGCTCTTTCTTAGAGTTCAGCTGTGATTACTATCTGAGCAGCTCAGATGAGACTGCTATTGCTCAAAATGCTGACAAAAGAATCAATTAATGACTGTCTGATTCTCCTCAAGTTTATCTTCAAGAATATCTCTATTGCAGGATGATTCAGGCTAGGATTTACTGCAGGATGATTCAGGCTAGGATTCAAAAAGGGCTGCCACTAGTGATAAGCCCTAACATGGGTGGTGAGCCACTGATGCATGGCTTTTCTGATTCAGAGACAGGCCCACCATAGTGATTACACATGGTCAGTAGGATTAGCATCATGGGCTGTCTCCACAGCCATACTACATGATAATGCGGTATTTTGAGGGTACAGCTTGTGCTAATTAGCCTTGTGATATCTCTCCTTAAAACACCTGCAAGGTGGGATTTACACCACCAAGTGATACAGACAGTTGCTCAGCTGCATAATTTAGCATGGCTGAAATGCTGCTGCTGCCCATTTCTTCCAATGGGAGAGACAACATGACAGGAAAGTATCAGGGAGTTTAGTGGAAAGGTAGTGGTGGGAGGTGTGCGCATGCATATGTGTGTGTGTGTGTGTGTGTGTGTGTGTGTGTGTGTGTGTGTGTGTGTGTGTGTGTGTGTGTGTGTGTGGTGTGTGTGTGTGTGTGTGTGTGTGTGTGTGTGTGTGTGTGTGTGTGTGTGTGTGTGTGTGTGTGTGTGTGTGTGTGTGTGTGTGTGTGTGTGTGTGTGTGTGTGTGTGTGTGTGTGTGTGTGTGTGTGTGTGTGTGTGTGTGTGTGTGTGTGTGTGTGTGTGTGTGTGTGTGTGTGTGTGTGTGTGTGGTGTGTGTGTGTGTGTGTGTGTGTGTGTGTGTGTGTGTGTGTGTGTGTGTGTGTGTGTGTGTGTGTGTGTGTGTGTGTGTGTGTGTGTGTGTTGGTGGAAGTTCTGCATGTGTATGTGAAAGTACAAGAAGGGGTAAATGTGTCAGTGGTAATTACTGCTGAAATGTGATCTCTTCCTCACAGAATCACATTTCTTGTGACTGTGGAAACTGCAACTTTTGGCTGCTGCTGTTTCCCCAAGTGCAGGGAATTGATTTTTAATTTATTACTCTTGTTATTACTCTTTTGACCTCTTGGCACTTTAATGCCCCAGAGGAAGATAATGTCCAGCTCACCAGATCATATACCCGGCTTTGGAGTCCATGCCTTTGACTGGTGCCAGTTGGTCGGCATTCTTTTTGTTAGCTTAAAACAGATACCACAAGAGAACATTGCCAAGAGGCCCTTGAATTCCAGACAGAAAAAGATCTTTTGGTTTACGTGCCCTCATCTGTTCTGCTTTTCAATGCCTTCATTACACACTGTCATGTCATATATCAGAAGATTAGCAAGGTTAATGCAGAATAATATATTAGCAATACATGAAGGAGGAATTAATAAATTAAATCAATTCATGGTAACAATGGTATTATGCAAGTAATACACAGTAGCGTACACAATGGCATCAACAATAATAGCAATAACAGTTGTACAAAAAATAACAATGACTGTTAATATTATTATTTTTTATCAAAATGGCTTTATTCTCAATACATGACCTCTTAAAAAGGAAGCATGCCCTCACCACTGCTGATGACCTTTATAATTCCCTTTCAACTCCTTCCATGTCTTCTTCTCCCAGAGCAACCCAATTTCCCAAATAGAACAAACATTAACAGAATTTAAGGCGGGCCTCCAAGTGTCACAAGGTCTGTTTTGCTCAAGTGGGTGGTCCTGCTGGACCAGCCGTCACAGTCCTATTAGATATAGCTGGCTATGAGATGTGGCAGTTCTTTGAGTTTTCCCAGGCTAGAAAAATACCACAAAGGGCCAATACACTCTTTCCATGGTTATTTGTGGTCACATCTTAGAGCTTTGTAGTCCTATGTCGTTAAGGGATTTGCTTATAGGCCAAAGAGTCTCTACAGAGACTTACATTTTACTCTTCAAAGAAGTTGTAAAAGCATACATATCTCATTAAGAATGAGGGCAAGAGTTTTCTCCCACCTCTTTTTGGTTCTGAATGTGACAAAAGTCTTCTATTCAAGCATGAGCCTCAAATGATGTCAAATAAGGTGACTACTCACTAGGTCATTCCACTGTGGCTGTATGAGACCCATATTGTATTACTGAATATAATGAAAACCTTATGGCACATCAGTATTTGTGGTCCACTTAGGATGTTCCTTTGATTTGCATGTGGTAAACACCATTTTTAATACAACGTATTGCCATCTGATTTGGTCATAGTGTTCACAAAGGTGCTGGCCATGATGGCCAAAGCCATGCAAAGCCATGCAAGAGAAGGCACTCAAATGTGTTTCCCAGTCTGGATAATTGGATTATGGTGGTCCTACTGAAAGATTCCCTGGTACACACTCCTATGGCTTCAGTTCCTGGCTAATCATAATCTGGACATAACTCTCAACTTCTTAGAGCAAGAAATCTAGACAAAGCCATAAATAATGGGGGAACAAAGGCTCAAAAATAGGGGCAAAGAAATTTGATAGAATAACATGTTTTGTGTATAAATTTTCTGAAAGGTAGACAGTCTGTAGCTCAATGTCTGTCATTATTTTCTGACTTCACTACTCAAACATTTGCCAATGATTAGCTAGAAAACCAGAATTTTATAAGAAACAAACCAAAAATAAGAGGCAAATATCTGGACATTCTGTGAAAATATGTACAGTTGAGAGGTATAAAGCTGGATGAAGTCTACTTCTCAAAGGATGGGCTTCCCTTTTGTGGACATAGACACTTTACAATGGCAGTCATTCTCATTTAAAAGATGACCATGGATGTCATGTCTTTGACAAACTGGGTGGGGATGTAATGAAGAATTACAGCTTGGACCCCTTCTTCTGAGTTTGAATGTAGCCATGATTTTTACAGTGCTATTTACACACCTAAGGATATGAGTTTTGCAGTGGACCATGAGGTGTCAGAGCCTAGTACTCAACATTCACTCATGCATCTTCTCTATATCAGAGTTTGCTGTCAAATATAGTAATACTTGACTATCTACACTATCTTACTGTGAACCTTCTTTTCTGCAACATGAAACTCATTCCATTTTATGATGATATTTTCTTCACTAATGGTATGGAGAGATTATTTCAACTCCTCCTTGGTTGAAGTAAAGTATTCTGTAATGCCATCTAGAGTTTCTTGTAATTCTGTGAAGGGAAAGTTATTTGCAGGGCATCTCATGACATGGTCTGACAGCCAGTTGAGCATGTTGCACCTAAAAAAGCAAGGGAGTACCCTGTACTCCTATTTACTGGGACACCACATCTGACATAGGGTCACAGACAGAGGCATTATCATTTCAATAGTTCATACCCTGTTCCAAAGTCAACATTATGATGGCCTTCCTGAGTGTCCCCAGTCCTGTTTTGGAGATTCATATTTGGGACCTCTACCTCGGAACATGTAGTTCTTCTTATCTTTTACTCTATTCAACATAGCAAGGGGGTCATGCGGGATGCATTCTCATCCTGCAGCAAGGGAAATTCCTTTACACAATATATCCATCCTCCACTTAATAAGAAAGCTCAAGCAAAAAGATTCAAATGGTGTTGTTTCAGGCTCTGGGGTCTCTGGTGATATATGACTCACTCTCAGTTTTAGCCAAGGAGGTTCCCTCATAGTTGGGTAAGAAATGGCTCTATCATACAGCCTGGTTCTTGATGTAAAGTGTGTGCTCCCAGCTTGCAGTTCTTTGCTCAGATCACCTGAGCTTGTATTACATTTTCTCAGGCATGACTTTAGTTTTGTTATGAGTATTATATTTACTGCCAACATACAGAGGTCAGATGCTGTTGCTCGTATCCATCGATTTATTGGATGGTCCAGTCTTACAGCTTTCTGGAGAAAAGTGAGTTTGGACTGCCTGTCAGTGATCATTCTTTCTCTAAAGTGCATCTATTTTAGAATGAGAATAAAAAAGACTGAGGAGTGAGACTGTTTGCTTCCAACATGGGGAAGCGGCATGTTTTGCTCACATGCAAAATCCAATTTTATTAGATATTTGTATTGGCTAATATTTTCCGTGAGAACAAGTCCATATAATATGAGTTATAGAGTACTTTAGCGTATGCAATATGAGATATTTTTGCCATGCAGTTGTGTTTTGAGGAGTCATATCTTGAGAACATACAATACAATGCATCAACCCACTTCATCTTCCAGCAGGAATATCAAAAATGACTGAGGCTGCTAGAAAGCTTTCAGACTCTCAGACATACTTTGACAAGTGGAAGGGGTTCCTATTAGGGCAGCACGATATCTCATGTTGCCCCATTCAGAAAGTTCACAGCTTATCTTGAACTATTACACAGTAAAAAAGATTAATTCACTGAAGATTAAAAGGTTTCACCTCAATATTCAGAATAAAATAAAAATACCAATGTGAACATCTGATGTCACAGATCAGTCCAAACAAATATGAAAACACAGTCCTCCACAAATATCTACACTAGCATGTTTGCAATAAATAGTTAAGTTTAAAAACAACATAGAAATATACATCAAAGATAGAAATATTTAGAACATGTTTCCATATTCAAAATTTAAAGGAAACTTAAAAAACTATATGACAACTGTGTTATCATGATCCCACTATACTTGCAATGGATACATGGTCATTAATGCCAGGATTCAGAGTAGCATTCAACTTCATAGATTCATAGGTTCATAGGTAGGTACTAGGCTATCGGCCCAAGGGCCTAAGTAAGCCTAGCCAACAAGGTTCCCTGGCTTACGCCACCCAAGAAAGTTAATTTCCTGTGCCCCTGTCGAGCAACACCACAGAAGTGATCCCCGGGGTGTATTTCCTATTTCCCATCCACTCATCAAGATTTTTCTTGAAGAGTGCTAATGAGGAACTTTGCTTGATATAGATGGGTAGCTTGTTCCAGAGTATGGGAAGTCTCTGGGACAGGAATCTATCCCTCCAGCATGTCCTGTTTATTGTGGTGACAAGGTTTAGGTCCCTAGGGCATGTAGCTCAGAGGGATTGGGATTTCTTTAGGTGTAGCATGTCCAACAGCTCTGGGTTTGACATAGCTTTATATGTTAGGCATTAGGAAAAACTGGAATGAATGGTACAATAAGATTATTTAAAAAAATCATATAAATCCATGAGAAACATTGGAAAGTCATGTCATTGAAGCCGTTTGAAAAATGAAGCTAATGTTTAAATATGTGGAAGTATGCCATGATTTTTTTGTGGATGTTAACTATAATTATACAATGGTGCCTTGTTTGTATTCAAAAATGAGTATACTGATAGGACAGTCCAATTAGCGTGCCCATTGTAAATGGACTTTTCTTCTATGTCTGTGCTGTCCCTAGTAAGATCTCTTCAGGAAAAAAAAAATAGCAGCAGAGTTTCTTATTTTTCCGTTACTTCTCCTCGCACTACACTGATGTGCTGTGCAAGCTTGGGGATGCAATTCTCATAAGCATGTTCAGTACATCGGTAAACAAAGAACAAGGTAGAGGAACACTACAGCACCCTTATACAAATACATTATTTAAGAAAGATAAGCAATTTATTTTTTAAATCATGACATTGTATAAGAGCAATAACCCATTCCTGGATGTGGGTATATCAGGATTTTTTCATGGTTAGCTTTGTTTAATCACTCAGGCTTTGCCCTCATGATCAAACCATACCAATCATGAGTACATTCTGATGTACCCACACCCAGTCATGGGTTATTGCTTAAATAAGTTATAAGTGAAAGGAAATTTATTTCATAAAACTATGAATTAAAATGATATATTTTTGTAAGCAGATAGAAATGACAAAGCATGTTTTTAATATTTGAAAAGGTAACAGAAGTATAGAGATCTGTATGTAAAGAAAATATGTTAAAAGATTTAAAGAGGACAGAAGACAATATGAATATGATTTTACACAAATATTATGGGAGAAGGTATATTGAAAATAATGGCAGATAAAAAAACATTCTGGATAATTTGGGAAATATGGAATGAAAGGGTAATAGCTTTTGTTTAATAAAGAATGAGTTATTGTGGATATTTTAAAAAGAATAAGATTTTGGTTGTAGCAAAATGATTGGTAGATAGATTACATTAGTTATATACAAATTTAAAGGTTTGTTAAATATCAACATGAGAAGTGAGGACTGTGGGAAAAATGTCAAAATTGTAGAAATTGTAAGAGGTGTGAGGAGTATAACAATATAAGAATGCAAATATGTAAAAATGTAAAAAAACATGAATAATAAATATATGTGATGTATATATGGTATACATAAATAAAGAACCAGTACTTTTTTCAATAAGTGCAGTAGGATCATTCATATCCACCTGATCTACCATCAGCTCAGTAAATGGGGAATCAGTTAAATGTGTCATCCAAAGGATGGCACTGAAGGGTCACTGTTGGGAAATTAATCTGAATATCTGGCATGGGAATAGAACTCACAGACCTCTGATCTTCCAACATCAAAAATCAGTGGGCTACCTGTTGAGCTACTGAGACTGCTACAATCAATTGGATGAGCAATTAAATATTAGGGTCCCTATTAAATAAACAAAAAGTCAAAATGTCGAATGGCCAAATATCCGAAAAGGCCGTTCCTCGATATTGCTATTGTAAGATTGTGGTACAGTGAAGACTGGAAATTTTGCCTTTTCCTTACTGCATTGCGATCTCAGAGTTGGTATATATATATATATATATATATATATATATATATATATATATATATATATATAAACTAACGTGGATGGGGGTGCAGCCCCCCCCACAATACGCATTTCGAAGAATGGCCTTTTCAGATATTTGGCCGTTCAACATTTTGACTTTTTGTTTATTTAATAGGGACCCAAATATTATTATCTAGAATTTGACTTCATGTGTCCGTAATCCTTCGATACCTTGATACTTCAACACTCAATCTTTTGAGCCTTTTCTCATGGTTGTCCACTTGTTTTTTCCTCCCTGGAGATTTTACTGCCTATATCACAGTCATAGACTCAATAAAGATAATTTACTAGTTATAACAGTTGCATCTCACTGTAATGAGTTAAGTTACAAGAGAATCCTTCTGAGTGAGTCACTAATATCCTCAAAGGGGTCTATATCACTAGATCAAACTGTCAGTTCAGCGAATGGTATTTCATCGGAACTGCCATTCATTGAATTCTCCTCATGTGTGGAGCTGTGCCCCCCACACACCCCACTAATTATATATACCGTCTCCGAGATCACACTACAGTAGGAAAAGGGCAAATTTCTTGATCATGACTGTACCGTGAACTCAGTATGAACAGTTCCATGAACGGTATGTTCGATGTAAGTGCACTGAAAATGCCATTCACTGAACTGATTTTTCAATGAACAATAGGGACTCAAAGTGTCCCATTGTGCACAGATGACCCAAACTTCTACTGGTTGTTGACAATTATTATATATCTTTGTAAAGTATGTAGGTGTCAAATACTCATGTTTTGTTTTGTCTTTTATTTACAGAAAATGTGGTCACTTGGGGCTGGGAATGACATCCCTAGCATAGCAACTTACATCATAGCATGTGCAAATCTGTTAGATTCAAAGAAAAAAATGTCAAATGGGAATTGAAGAAAGGCTGAACCCATCATACACTCATTAAAAAGGTCTTCTCAAAGACTAGCTGATACTGATGATATAGATATTGTTTGTGAGCTATGCTATTTAGATTTTCCTAATGTTTTCATCAGCCTTGATTTAACAGATTTGGTAGTCTGAAAACTGAGAGGCAAACATAAATGAAAAGAGCCTGCCAAAGTGTACCTAAGAGCTTTCCATCTGAGATAGACACAAAAATGATTTTTTCTCTAAGATGGACTGGCAATGTACTTATTCACAGTTAAACTGCTATTGAGAATAGATAGGTGCTTGTTTGTTTCAGATAATCAAGGAACTGGGATGTATCATTAAGCTTTTACATACATTCCCTTCTGAATATCCCAAATGCCAGGTATTTCATATATCCAAAGAGCAGTGGGTAAGAACATTTTTGTGTGGATTTGCACATGTAGAAAAACACGTTCCTTTGCTCACAGATAGTGACCTATATGCATAGTGAGTGTTTCTGAGTGATCTGTCCTGGACTACATCATCTTCAAGGGCTTTTGTTTAGTTGCTGTGTGCGACTATTTTCAAACAAATCCCATATTACCCTAAAAAGAAGCCCAAAATATATTAAACTTCAATACCAAAGACAAAAGCACACAATAGTTTTTTCTACTAGATATCCGTCAAGTACATAACCCAGGGAAATCAGTCAACCACATCTCACCAAAAGCAATGCATGGTGCACATAGCCTTGGGTCCTGCGTAATCACATAGTCTTTGGACTTAATAAAAACAAGTTAAGGCAACACAGGGCAGTTCAGAAATAGCAACCAATCACATCTGCCTATCACACCAGCTGACACCTTGTGCAGGGACAACTGTTCATTTTGCCCTATCCTAAGTATGCCTCTGCATAAATTTGTCCATAGTAGTAAAGGAAACGAATGCTGCTACAAATACCTGAACAAATGCAACAAACTTCTGTGATATAACCAGACCTGCTGCTGCTTCTCACTCTGTGTTGATATCACCCCTGTTCATCAGATAAACTGTCAGACAATATAGCTTCAATTTCATATGGTTACCAGCTGTCAGTGGTAACAAAACAGTGCAAGTATTCAACCAGCATAAAATTGCTGTTAGTCACTCTGTCTTTCAGCAAGCCAGTTAATGAAATGGCTGACTTTAAAGCTTCCATACCGCTGACAAAGTTACCTCAGGATGAACATCAATATTCTTATCAAATATAAGATCACTTTGATCAACATCATAAATGTAGTGTCAGATGATGCTGACAGCATGTCATTAGTCAATCTGCATATTAATCAGGAGCAGTCAATAACAGATGCAGACCAGTGTTTAGAAGACCTTAATATGCAGCACTGTTCTGCATATATGTCAGCATCTGCTGGCAAAACAGCGTGGCTGCTAGCAGATAGATTTGGTGAAAATTTCACTCCCTTATCCACTCCAAACTTATCACAGACCTTCCCCCCAACTTCCCACCCACCCTACACATCTGAAGAGTAGGTCATTAAAGCCTTGCCCAAGGCAAAAACACAGCCTCTATGGGACCAGATGGCATCCTAGGCTGTCTTCTAAACAAGCTAAAACATGAACTAGCATTACCATTAAGTACCCTATTCAATCATATATTTTTGTCTGTGAAATGGAGAACAGCAACAGTTATTCCCCTCTACAAAGGTGGCCTAGCAACAGACATGGGGAATTATAGACCCATACGTCTAACCAGCCTCATCTGTAAGGCCATTGTACATATCATAATAGACCTCGTTAATAATGACATAGGCAACTTCCAAACCCTGGATCCAACTCAATTCAGCTTTATCAAGGGCAGATCCTGCCTGTTAAACCTAGTGGATTTCTTCAAAAATGCGACTAGGATCATTGATGAGGGCAAATCTGTATACACAGCACACCACAAGTTAGCAAATGCTTTTGACATAATCCCACATTCAGGCATTACCGATAAACTTAGCAAACTGAATGAAAACCCTTTTGTTGTACAATGGATTGCCAACTGCCTCACAAACTGGACACACACTGTCAAAGTGGGTGACTCCACATCAACCAGCAGACCTGGCACTAGTGGAGTGCAGCAGGGGTCAGTGCTGGCCCCCTTACTGTTTGGTAAATTCTTCTCAGAAGTTCAGGCCAAAATTAAGGGGTTGTGGCTGACCAAGTCTGTGGATGACTGCAAATTAGGTGCAATTATTGAATCTTCAAAAGATGTCAGCATACTTCAGGAGGGTCTTATGCAGACAAATGACTGGGTTCTTAGTCATGATCTCAAACTGAATGCAAAGAAATGCATTATCATTCCCTTTGGCAAAAACAATGTCCCTTCACACTATCAAATCAACAACAATACCCAAAGTACCTACAAAGTGGTAAGGCATCTGGGATCATAAGTTGAATGCGACCTTAACTTTGAACACCATGTGTTTACTGTAGTAAGGAAGGCTTTCTGTGTACCACACTTAATTAGTATAGGCATCACCTCTACAGATACTGAGGTTATAATCCTTCTATACTCATCACTAATCAGGCCCATAATTGAGTTTAACGCCCCTTTTGGCATGTACATACAAAGCTCCTGCAGCAATTGGAGAGACCTTACAGGTTTCTAACAAAGAAGATCAAGGGACTCCAACCCATGCCTTACAACAGACCAACTGAAGTCCCTGTCACTATACCCTGTATCATATAGACTTCTTAGGGGAGACTTACGCCTGGCTGACAGAGCAATCAGAGACCCAAACCTAATGAATTTGCTGCACATCTGCAAATGAAACAGGACTAGAGATACCCATTCCAGGGACCTAAATGTGGCCTCTGACTTGAATAGGACATGCTGGAGGGACAGATTTGTCTCTCAGCAACTGCTGCATCTTTGGAATAGGCTACCAATTCATGTGAAACAGAGCACCTCTATGACACTGTTCAAAAGGAACCTGGATGAGTGGATGGGGCACAATTCTTATCGGGGATAACATCAGCAACCCTCTTGGACATGGGCAGCCATTACTAAATTCAATCTTGGGTATCAACTAGAGTTTCTATGGTATTACATTGGGATGAAATGGCTAGGCATGAAATGACCTCCAGGTTGATAGCCTAGTAAACTCCTATGATCCTATGCGGAAGTCAACACAAAAAGATTTTATCATCTGTTGTTTTGATGATTTGAAATATACATGTTAATATTCAGATGAAGGAACAACATGTGAAAAATATGTGATACACCACAATTTCTTGATTAACTGAAACAAAACCCTTTCTTAGAACTGTCAGGCTGCCAGTCACAAAAGAAAATAGGTAAAGCACCACCACTGGATGCATGGAATGGATTTACTTCCTGTAATGATTCTGCCACATGAAGACAATGGTAATGGTTAACATACTGAGTAAGATCTTCACCAAGGTTCAGAGTTTGATCATGATCTCTGATTACTTGCTTTATGAAGTCTGTATTTTCTCTGTGTCTGTACTGTGGTCCTTCCACCTCTCAAAAATGTACTATGCATTTCTTCATCAAGGATAGAAGGTGCTAGGTTCAAACCAATCCCTGCCAGTTGATCTTGAGCATTTTTTAGTAGAATGTTCCCAAAAATGAATGCTCTATGTGGTGCCTAACAGTGGAACAGTTGTGTGGACTAACAGCTTTAGGCATCAGTTGTGGTGCTTAGTACTCTCTAGAAAGGATAAGACACATAGGCTGAGAGCTACATCAGGTCAAACCATTCACCGGTATAAAAAAATAGCTGTAGGTGATTTAGTCACATTAACTAATGTCACCTGAAAAGGGGCATGGGTATTTACTGGTGCTAGGTGGGTTTAGGACCTACTCCAAGGATACATGCTAATGGTGGGAGAGCTCTCTGCCTTCCTATTGGCAATGAATGCCTGCCATAAGGCCCAGTAGCACTGAGTCAGTAAGCTACTGGCCAGTTGGTATCCAGTTGTCCAGAGTGGATTACTTAGGATAGCTCTATTGAGTAAAAGCTGAACATAAAGGATTGCTTCACTGAATATAAGATCACTGACAGGCTGCAACTTGGAAATAGATGTCATGATGATAAGGAGGAGATTGTATTCTTTGTATCGAGGAAACAAGATGAAAGGACAGTGCAGCAAAGTTTCTTGAAATAGTATCTACATTCTACTACTCATGGGGAGGACACTAGAAAATGTGGTAAGACAGGGTTTTCTGAAGACAGTGATACATGTCATAAAATCAGAGACATATTCATGGCAATCAGACTTTAGTGTAGCAACAGGACAATCCTCATGTCCTTAACCTATGCTCCATAGCAGGGCTGTGCTAGTACAGAAAAGGCAGTCCTCACATTCTTAACCATTGCTCCACACCAAGCCTGTACTAGTAAGGAAAGGGCAGTCCTCATGTTCTTAACCTGTGCTCTACAGCAGGGCTGTGCTAGTATGGAAAGGGCAGTCCTCATGTTCTTAACCTGTGCTCCACACCAGGGCTGTACTAGCACGGAAAGGCAGTCCTCATGTTCTTAACCTGTGCTCCACACCAGGGCTGTACTAGTACAGAAAGGGCAGTCCTCATGTTCTTAACCTGTGCTCCACACCAGGGCTGTACTAGTACGGAAAGGGCAGTCCTCATGTTCTTAACCTGTGCTCCACAGCAGGGCTGTGCTGGTATGGAAAGGGCAGTCCTCATGTTCTTAACTTGTGCTCCACAGCAGAGCTGTGCTAGTATGGAAAGGGCACTCCTCATGTTCTTAACCTGTGCTCCATAGCAGGACTGTGCTAGTATGGAAAGGGAAGTCCTCATGTTCTTAACCTGTGCTCCACAGCAGGGCTGTGCTAGTATGGAAAGGTCAGCCCTCATGTTCATAACCTGTGCTCCATAGCAGGACTGTGCTAGTATGGAAAGGGAAGTCCTCATGTTCTTAACCTGTGCTCCACAGCAGGGCTGTGCTAGTATGGAAAGGTCAGCCCTCATGTTCATAACCTGTGCTCCATAGCAGGGCTGTGCTAGTATGGAAAGGGCAGTCCTCATATTCTTAACCTGGGCTTCATAGCAGGACTGTGCTAGTACGGAAAGGGCAGTCCTCATATTCTTAACCTGGGCTTCATAGCAGGACTGTGCTAGTACGGAAAGGGCAGTCCTCATGTTCATAACCTGTGCTCCACAGCAGGGCTGTGCTAGTATGGAAAGGGCAGTCCTCATGTTCTTAACCTGTGCTCCATAGCAGGACTGTGCTAGTATGGAAAGGGAAGTCCTTGTGTTTTTAACCTGTGCTCCACAGCAGGGCTGTGCTAGTATGGAAAGGTCAGCCCTCATGTTCTTAACCTGTGCTCCATAGCAGGACTGTGCTAGTATGGAAAGGGAAGTCCTCATGTTCTTAACCTGTGCTCCACAGCAGGGCTGTGCTAGTATGGAAAGGTCAGCCCTCATGTTCATAACCTGTGCTCCATAGCAGGGCTGTGCTAGTATGGAAAGGGCAGTCCTCATATTCTTAACCTGAGCTTCATAGCAGGACTGTGCTAGTACGGAAAAGGCAGTCCTCATGTTCATAACCTGTGCTCCACAGCAGGGCTGTGCTAGTATGGAAAGGGCAGTCCTCATGTTTTTAACCTGTGCTCCATAGCAGGACTGTGCTAGTATGGAAAGGGAAGTCCTTGTGTTCTTAACCTGTGCTCCACAGCAGGGCTGTGCTAGTATGGAAAGGGCAGTCCTCGTGCTCTTAACTTGTGCTCCATAGCAGGACTGTGCTAGTACAGAAAGGGCAGTTCTCATGTTCATAACCTGTGCTCCACAGCAGGGCTGTGCTAGTATGGAAAGGCAGTCCTCATGTTCTTAACCTGTGCTCCATAGCAGGACTGTGCTAGTATGGAAAGGGAAGTCCTTGTGTTCTTAACCTGTGCTCCACAGCAGGACTATGTTAGTATGGAAAGGGCAGTCCTCATGCTCTTAACCTGTGCTCCATAACAGGACTGTGCTAGTACGGAAAGGGCAGTCCTCATGTTCATAACCTGTGCTCCACAGCAGGGCTGTGCTAGTATGGAAAGGGCAGTCCTCATGTTCTTAACCTGTGCTCCATAGCAGGACTGTGCTAGTATGGAAAGGGAAGTCATTGTGTTCTTAACCTGTGCTCCATAGCAGGACTGTGCTAGTATGGAAAGGGAAGTCATTGTGTTCTTAACCTGTGCTCCACAGCAGGGCTATGCTAGTATGGAAAGGACAGTCCTCATGTTCTTAACATGTGCTCCATAGCAGGACTGTGCTAGTACGGAAAGGGAAATCCTCATGTTCTTAACCTGTGCTCCACAGCAGGGCTGTGCTAGTATGGAAAAGAGCATTCAGGCAGCAGTTGTAGAACCTCCTTGAAAAAGCATGACAAAAGGGCCTTGATGATGGATGATCTGGATGCTCATGTTGGGCTAGACCAAACAGGACACAAAGATTGCCTGGGTCCACATGAGTGGAGCAACAAGAATAAAGAAGGTGAGGCTACTTTGGGCTTCTGTCTGTCAAAAAGCTTAATGATGGCCCCACACATTTCAGCAAGAGAGACAGTCACAACAATACATACAAGACTGGCCAACATGCAGTGCAGGTAGAATTCCACCTAGTAAGGAAAAGACATTGGGGGTTGAATCAGAGATCATATAGCCATCCTTAGTGAAATGATCAATCCCCATCATAAACCCCTGGTGGCCACAATTAGCTGCAAGTAATGGTTACTGAAGTCCCTAAAATCAACAGTGATTTGACTGAATATCCAGAAGCTAACTGGAGTGAAAGCACAGGAGTTCAAGGAAATACGCATGACTCAAGTACCTCAGAAAGCGGAGGCAATGAGTGGAGCAGAAAAAGAATCGGAGTGTGTGAAGAGGATAGAACAAATCTGCATTCAAGCCAGTTGAAGAAATAAGATACATAAGGAAAGCTGATGATGGTGGAATGCAGAAGTCCAGGAGTTATCGAAAGAAAGGAAGAGAGCAGTAAGACATAAGAGAAAACATTCAGAGCAAGCTGGCAAAGACGTTAAGGCAGCAGTTCCAATGACAAAAAACAAGGCATCGTAGAACTTCAACAACCTTTGGAAAATGTCTCAGCAGATTGCACAAAGGAGCTGTACCAGGCTGTAAGGCAATGACAGAAAGAAAATAGCAGACATCATTCATAAGGGACACCAGTGACAATCTGACAGTCTGGAGGACATCATGGGCAGATGGATGCAATGCTTCAAGATATTTCTGAATGAAGAAAATGACACAGAAGCTGTACTGCTGCATACACAGCTACAAAGACAGAAGAAGGAGAACCCACCTTTAAAGAAGAGCAAGTAACTTAAGGAACAGGAAGTCAGGGAAAGCAGCAGGCTCAGATGAAGTCACAGCAGATATAATCAAGATGTTGAGTACATTAAAGGAGAAATGGTCCCTCAGGGTACTTATTGTGGTTGCGAGAAAGAGAGAGTTCTGTGCCAAATAACAATAAAATGCATTCCAATTCCACTGTACAACAATGAATTACAGGCAATACAGGGGTATCAGACTGCTGTCACATCAATGAAAATGCTGCAAAGGATGACTGATAAATGCACAGAGGAGTAGAAAGTAAGCTGGGACATGAGTAGTTTAGATTCAGATCAGGATGCAGCACAACTGACCTGATGTTTTCATTGACGTGTATAGCAGACAACAATCTGCAGATGAGGAATGATTACAAATGGACATTCCTAGACAGGGAGAAAGTATATGACAAGGTCCCAAGAAAGATGATTTGGGCAGTCCTGTGATGGTTCAAAGTTGTGGAAAAATTGGTAGTGCAGACTATGTACAATGACCTAGTCATGCAAGTATGAACAGTGATCAGATTCACAGACAGATTTCCACCCAGTGGGAGTGGACATGGAGCAGGGTTCAGCACTCTCCCCACTCCTGTTCATATTGGTGATGGACTACATTAGCAAACAGGTCAGAGAAGACAGATCAACAAAGCTGCTGTATGCAGTTGATGCGGCATTACAAGTAGACTCTGAACAGGAACTTCAGGGAATGATGGGTGACTGGAATGAAAAATTGAAGGCACATGAGATGAAACTGAGGACAGATAAGACAGTGATCATGGCAAACACTTGGGACCTCAGAAGAAGCTGAAAGCTGAGATACAGGGAAAATAGTACAACAGGTTAACAACTACAAATAACTGGAAAAACAACTACAAATAACTGGAAAGTGTGGTAGAGGAAAAAGGAAATCTGAATGAGAAGGTCAAAGCTAGTGTCAGAGGTGATGAAGCCAACTGGCAGAAAGTTTCAAGTATAGTGCATGACACAAGAATGCTGAAGAACGTGAAAAGTAAGATGTACAAAACAGTGGTGCGATCAGTACTTCTTTATGTCACACAAACCTGGGCAATAAAGGCAGAGGAACTGAGGAAGCTTGAGGTGATGGAGATGAAGTACCTGAGATGGGCAGTAGGATGCATGCTGTAGAACAGATAAAGAAATAAGGACATCAAAGTTTAAACCAAAATAACTCCACTTCAGAGGAAGTCATGCAAAATAGATTACTGCAGTTTTCTCATATACGCAGGAAAGCCGAAGATGTCTTTGTAAAGCACATGTGGGAGAGACAGGAAGACAGTAAGAGGAGTTGTGGATTTCAAGCTATAGAGTTGGATAAATTGCATGAAAGAAGAGCCACAACAGTCAAGCATGACTATCAAATAAAATCATACTTCTCAACTGTGCAGATTTCCTCAGAATGTCCAGATTTTTGCTTCGTATTTTTGGTCTGTTCCTCATAAAATTTCTGATTTTCTGGTGAATCACTTGGATGATCTGAGGACTGAAGTTACTAAATAATGAAATACATTTGAGTTTCAGACTTCATATCATTCAGAAAGTATATGTTAACACAAATGCTGTTACTCTAGCAACTTTGCAAGTTTAAAAGAGAAGTATTTAAAATCGGTCCCAATTTTAGGCCCTTTGCCCCCCCCCCCCCATTTTGTCAGGCTTTGTCCAAAGTTCTTGCACTGAGAGGTTGAGAGGTATGAAAATAAGAGTGTGACACTGATTTGACCGATACCACTACCTCATGTAAAAATTGGAAAAAGAGAATTTATGATGTTGACAAATGGTTCTGCCATGGGGTTGCAGAAATGCAGACTACTTTCAAGTTGCCTTCTGAATATTCACAATATTAAGCCAACGAAGCAAACTAGAATTCATTTGCTTAGGACACTAGCTAAGCACTACCATATATAGGGCTGCAGATTCATGTACCAACTAATTTGCACTTCCTAACAGCACTTAATGCTTTGCCTTGTGTATATGGAAAAGCTTACGCTGGGTGGAAATGGTAGGCAACATTGGATGAAACTTACAAAAGAATGGAAGCAAGTCTGATAAATCTCATAATAGTCAAAAATATGTATAAAAACAAGAACCCATGACGACTACTATACATTAATCCAGCAGAAGGGAGATTTAATCAACACACAAGTGCTTTTACACATCAAAGTGCTTTATCAAGCATTACAAAACATAATTTAAACATGCAATTCATTAAATGGTTATGGTACAAAAGTCACATGTTCACACAGACCAGTTACATAGCAGTCAATGTTTTTGTCTCCATTTGTGCAAAACAGGCTTAAGGCTATAGCATTTATTTAAAGCTGCATTTGACATTGCATTTAACTTAGTGATCCAGTTATATTCAGCATTCTCACTGATGACTCTATGATCTCCCCTTCACAAACTGCTACCAATAACTTGCAGCATCATAAACGTAAAAGCAGGATGGGCGCCCATTTTAATAACATGTTTAGTGAGTGCACTATGTAAGTTAGTTTTCTTAATGTCATATAAATATTGATAAATTCTTTCTTTAAAACATCTGTCCATTTTACCAACATAAAATGTGTTACATACAGTACATAATGCAGCATAAACTAAATGTTGTGTATTGATTCAATCACCTTTCTACTTGGTTCCCATATAGTAGTAGTCATGGTTTCTTCCTATTGTATGAAACCTGCTGTCACTAGTAAAGAAGTTGTATTATGCCGGACCCCAAATGGAGAAGCACTGAAATAACATACAGTGTGTAACTACTAGAGAGAGAACCAGAGAATCAGTTGAGCCAATTCTTTGAAATGTATTTAACCCAAATAATTTGTGTTAAGGTGCTACAGTATTCAAGATGAATTACTTTGTATTGAAGGATGCAAAAGAGAATGGTTACCCTGAAGTTAATGAGATAATGGACAGGCGCCAATCCTCCCTAACACTAAGGCAGATGTACTGCCTCCTCGGTGCACTTATTACAAATCTGCAGATATTATTTTACATAGTCTGTAATCCTTGTTGGTTGAGGATGGAGGCAACCATAATAATTTGATAGGGCATATCCCTATAATAGAAATAGCCTGGTTTGTCAACAGATTGCTGACACTGTAACAGGCATGTAACATGACAGTGACTTTACTTCCAAGATTCTGGGATCTGAAAGTTAGAGATGACCCAGCTAAACACTTAGATATTTGTATGCCTGAACAATTTCCAGTGGATTTTCCTTTGGGCCAGACACGACCTATGTTCATTTGTACGTATTAGATCACTTCTGGATGCTAAAAACATTGTTTTGATCATTCCTAGTTTACTTTAAGTCATAAATGTTGAACTAACTGACTAAGTTGAGCTTGACTGCTGTTGAGACAGTCAACAATCAAAGGAGAACTTCCTAATGCATAATTCATCATGTTGTTTATTCCAAGAAGTCTGTTAAAGAAGCCAAGTGCTATGGTAAAAGAGATCATATACAGAATGAAAGTACAGCCCAAGTACTGAGTCTTGGAAAACTCCTGATCATACTAAAGGAAGCAGAGATTGTCCCTGTTTAAGCATAACATGCAAGTAATTATGCTGGACGCAGCAAACTATTTAAGAGTAGAGGGGCACAGTCCATAAACTGGCAGCTCTTCAACCGAACATTATGGTCACAGTTCCAAAGGTCTGCCTCTCCACTGACTGTCTAGCACATGGTGCAAGTTGTACTGTAAATGACCAGGGCATCAACATTCCATTTACATTCCGTTAATGTTTCTGTGACACTGACAGCAGACTGTGTTACAGTTACAGGCATATAGTATATATTTCCACACCAAGAGCTAGACAGCAACTTTCCATGTGTAAATTGATATGACACACTGAAAAAGGAACACAACATCAAACAAATTGATACAAATGATTTAACATTTTTGGAGGACAGAAAGCTTTGCCCACTCAGCCATACATAAAGTTTGCCTAAGAAATGTTTGTTTGTTTTTTGACCCTAGTACATCTACCTCTCAGTGTCCATCAGTTGCCTGCCATTGTGCTAAGCAGGGGCAACAAGATGCAGACATACAGTTAGTTAATGATCTCACTTGTACTCAAGCCCATCTGTTTGAATTCTTATAAAATTCACATTAAGCTTCCTATCCTTTGAGTTTAACTTCGTAATCTTCCAAAAAACTCATTGCCATGAGAAAGAAGAAACACTGGGTCATCTTCAATGCTAAGAAAATTGTTGGGAATCTGTGATAGCATCAGTCAGCACAAAATCAACATGGTAGGAATTAAGCGTCCAATTCTAGAAATGTTAAAATCAACATGGTAGGAATTAAGCAGTCCAATTCTGGAAATGCTATCTGACTCAGAAATTATTCAGAATAGTACAATAATATGTTTGAAGTAGGAATCTAAAATAAAACTGTCCCACTTCAAAAAATCTTACTGTTTGACCTTTAACATATCAAGACAAGAAACTAAAATAATAAATTCTAGTCTTACATAATATTGAAAGTGACAGCTGGTGAAAAGGCAGCACAAACATTATAAAGCAGATTGTTGTTAGCATTTCTACACAATGTACATGTGATGTCAGTAGTAGTAAAGTAGTTAATGTTTATTTGCTTTTGCTGTACTTCCAAAACAGAATCATTATAGGTCAGTCATTGAATACGTTAGCTGTTTAATTGCTTGATTGAGGCTGTTAAGTTCCACATCTGTATGGCACAGGACTACATTAGGAATTGCAGGAAGACCTCAATATATAAAAAATATACACCATATGGTCTAACACAAAACACTATAAAACAGATGTCTCAGAGGGTACTACAGAAGTATACTGTATGCTTCAGTAAAGATGACTAAAGTTCAGCTTTGTTCATCATATCGCATAGGTTCATAGGTTCATAGGTTGGAACTAGGCTATCAGCCCTAGGGCCTATACAAGCCTAGCCATAGTAATTCCCTGGCTATTTCTTCCCACACTATTTACTTCCCTGGACCCCTGTCTAGCACGGAGACTGATGTGATTGATCCTTGGGGCGAATTTCCTTTCTCCCATCCAATCGTCAAGGTTCCTTTTGAAGAGGGCCAAAGAGGCACTCTGCTTGATATGTATGGGCAATCTATTCAAGAGTCTGGGGAGTCTCTGGGTCAGGAGCCTATCCCTCCAGCATGTTTTGTTTATTGTGATGACAAGTTTTAGATCCCTGGAGCATGTGGCTCTGAGGGATTGGGATTTCTTTAAGTGTTGCATGTCCAGCAGCTCTGGGTTTGACATGGCCTTGTATGTTAAGCAGAGATCGCCTCTGAGTAGACGATATGCGACAGAGTATAGCTCGAGTTTTTTAAGATGGTCAGCATAGGGCATCTGCTTTAGGCCTGTGATAATTTTAGTGAGGTATTTCTGCGGCCTTTCCTGTTGTTGCAGATGTCTTGAGAGGTACATACCAAACGGGGCGTTGTATTCTATAATGGGTCTAATGAGGGATGAGTACAGTGGGACAATGTCCTCCTTTTTTCTGGATGAAAAGCCCTTAGTGATGAAGTGTGTCACATAGAAGGATTTCCTGACTGTTGTGCAATGTGGTTATTGAAGGTGAGCAGTTGGGAAAGTAAGGATTATGAATCATACAGCTAGCCTTCTCTTACTGAAGAACAGGGATACACAATAGTCCCCAAAATGAAACCTGGAGTGTGTACACCAAATGGTCAGTGCTTGGCCGAGCAGTCTACATTCTGTAAATAGTCAGTGGTTGACCATGCAGTCTATATAGTGAAATGGTCAATGGCTGACCGTGCGGTCTATAGTCTGTAAAAGGGCATACAGTTGTTCTTACACACCCATTACATACCAGTGCATCTCAAGCCACTGGGTAGACACTCTAAACCAGTACAAGTGTTAGCTAGGCAGACATCAGTTGTCTCGTTCCTGGCACACAAATATAAATGAATGCTACATGTTTAAAGATGTCAAATGCACCTGGCCTCTCTCTCTCTAGATAGAATAGCTCAAGTTAGAGAAGGGAGGCTTATAAGTGTAGCAGGTAATGATGGTGTTTAGCTCCATTCTCTGTTTATTGGAAGTAAACTAAATAAATAAATATAAAGTATGGCAGTACAAATTACCTGACTTGTTTGGTGACACTTTATATCTACCTTACAAAACCTTCTTGAATTGAAAAAACTAAAACCCCTTTATCTGAGCATTGACAATCAATACCCTACAGCTTGTGGCAAAGCTTGCTATGCTAGCTTTATCTTTAACTTAATTTTTAAGCAGTATCTACCCTCATATTTAACAGTTTCAAAAATGTGTAGGCAGGAGTATTCTCCAAACAGTTCAAAGGATTATGTAATCCTTCTGTTAACTTTTTTTCATAAGTTGCATTTAACATGCATTTCTGACTAGTCCACACAAACATCAAAGCAGAAGAGAAGTATTCTAGCTACAGATGTTAAACATTAACTCTATCCTTCTTCTAAGTTATTTTATTTTTAATAAATTCTAGGTTGCCATGGGGAAAATATATCAACTGCTTTACAGAAATAAAGTATATGATCTAGATAAATAATTTCTTGAATTTTCAATAACAGGCCATAAAAGCCTTATTCGTTTGTTGTCATAATGAATTGTAGCACAGAATATGCAAAAAAAAAATATATATATATATATATATATATATATATATATATATATTTCAAAAATTAGGAAAATAGGTGCACTGAGAAAAGCACGCAATATGTTGGTTGTATCAAAATTTTATGCATTGCTTGTCTCAGCAGAACAGAGAAAAAAATTTTTGCAAAACATTAGAAAAGTGTAGCACATATTTTTATTACTATTTCTCACACATGAAAATTGTAGTATTTTCTAATCCTGTCTTAGTATGCATCAGTGTTTCTTCTCTACAATGTCTTATGACTCAAGTATTTATTTTGTATTGCATGGATGGCCACCTTGTCACTGGTGAACAACTCATTCTGTCTGCTATTTTTATGGCCCAAAACTGAATTACTAGTTCTTAACTTCATTGCTGCAGCTTCCAATGTACCATTTGCTGCAGTGATTCTTGTTATTTTTGGTCAAAAGCTCACACTGTCTAACATCTCCAAGTGATTAAACCATTTATGAAAAGGAAATACAGTACAAGTAATTTTCTGCCTACTATTACATCGGGAACCTCCATGGCAAAGCCTAGGTTTGTTCCGAATTAGTACTTAAAAGTATCACTTACACTGATCCTGTTGACTTAGCTAACCTGCTAGCAGATATGTTCAGTGCAAACTTCATCCCCTTCTCCCCCAAAGGCCCTTTCAACAACCCCGATACTTGCCCTGCACCTCACATCACCATAGATCAAGTGTTAAAGGCCCTATCCAAGGCAAAGAACACAGCTTCCATGGGACCTGATAGTATCCCAGGCTGTATTCTGCACCATCTCTAGCAAGAACTGGCTTCGCCATTGAGCACCCTATTCAACCAAATCCTAAGTACAGGCTTCATTCCAGCAGAGTGGAGAACTGCCATTGTCATCCCCTTCCACAAAAGTGGTACCACTATGACTCTGGAAACTATCGCCCCATTAGCTTGACAAGTCTGATCTGTAAAGCCATGGAGCGTATTATTATGAATCTCATAAATAAGGGCATAGGCAATCTCCAATCACTTGACCCTACCCAGTTTGGATTTGTCAAGGGCAGATCTTG
Source organism: Protopterus annectens (assembly GCF_019279795.1). NCBI lineage: Eukaryota > Metazoa > Chordata > Ceratodontiformes > Protopteridae > Protopterus > Protopterus annectens. The sequence continues at coordinate 1,848,673,246 of NC_056735.1, forward strand.
CCTGCTGAACCTGGTTGACTTCTTTGAGACTGTTACCAAGGCCTTGGATGATTGAAAGTCAGTACATACAGCTTACCTTGACTTGGTGAAGGCCTTTGACACAATCCCCCACTCGAGCATCATCAAAAAGCTAACACAACTTGGTGTAAATCCCTATCTCATCAGGTGGGTGACCCTCAAGGTCAAAATAGGCACCTCCAACTCTGATAGCAGACATTTCACTAGTGGAGTTCCCCAGGGATCTGTTCTCAGACTCCTACTGTTTGGCATCTATGTCTCAGAGGTCCAGACAAAGACAAAAGGCCTGTGGCTGGCCAAGTTTGCAGACGACTGTAAGTTGGGTGCTGTCATTGACTCCCCAAATGATGTTAACATACTGCAAGAGGGTCTCTCAGCTACTAATGTCTGGTGCCAAAGTCATGACCTCAAGCTAAATGCAAAAAAATGTATCATCATACCATTTGGCAGAAACATAGCCCTACTGATTACCACATCAATGGCAACCCCCTAAACACACAACCTGTGGTGAGAGACCTGGATACTCAGGTTGATAACAATCTCACATTTGACCATCATGTAGTGGTAGTGGTCAGAAAAGCCTTTTACTTGGTTCATCTCATAAGTAAACGGATTGCATCCAGAAAAAATGAGGTTATTACCTCTTTGTACTCCTCCCACATTAGACCAATAATTGAGCATAACACTTCGTTTGGTATGTACTTCTCCAGACATCTGAACCAACTGGAAAGGCCACAGAAGTACCTCCCAAAGAGAATCCATGGCCTCCAACACCTGTCCTATGCAGACAGGCTCAAATCACTATCACTCTACTCAGTATCGTACAGATTGCTCAGAGGTGATCTGTGTCTCGCCTACAAAGCAATCTCGGACCCTGCCCTACTAGAGATTCTCCATATCCGTAAGTCTAACTCCTCGCTCATTACCCACCCAAAAGGCCCAAATCTAATATGCAACATCAACAAAACCTGCTGGAAAGACAGGTTTGTCTACCAGAGGCTGCCCTGTCTCTGGAATAAACTTCCCATACACGTCAAACAGAGCACCTCATTGACCCTCTTCAAGTGCAACCTTGATGAGTGGATGGGAAACCACAAATTTGTCCCAGGGTTTCCACCCGTGCCCTCATGGCAAGGGCAATAAGAGCTGACTGAGGTTTCTTTTTGGGGATAAACTCTTGGCTAGGCTTGCACGGACGCCAGGACCATTAGCCTAGTAACCTCCTATGATCCTATACTGTTGCTATACTCTGTCTGCTTTATAGAAGATGAACTGTAGATCTCTGCATATACACAGAACATTACCCTTTACCCTGTGGATGTCTTGCATGCATGGCATTCAGCCAGGTGTCCATGTTTTACTTACTTAGCAATGAAGTGACATCTGTTCCGCAAGAAGCATTTCCTCAGAATAACTGCATTTGAAGGCACACAGTATGACAGTCACATTATGAAACATGTCCATGCCTTCTGACAACCACAGTTATGGTTTAATGTTTACTTATTTTTCTCTTTCTTTGATATTGTTGTTCTCCTTCTGCACTTTTGCACCTTAAATTACCATTCCATGTATATCAGCAACTGGGTGGGAAGGGGGGAAAGAGGTTCAGATAGGCATCATCATTCCTACACTGTTCTGGACACTGGCTGAGATCCAGTCGGACATTCTTCTTCTCAAATAAACTTTTCTAAATCTGTGATACATCTAATAAAGAATAACAGAGGTTGCCTTACAGACGTCAACTTAATCACACTTTTATACACTGGTATTTGCATAGCCCACTACTTTTTGAATATTTATGTAACTGTTCCTTTTTTCTCCTTCCCATTAATGGAAATCATATGGTGCTATACCTGAGATCTGTATTCAGGTTTCTCAGTGTGGACCCACCATTCTACTTTTTTCTTTGCTTCTTCTTAGCATCAAAAGTTCCAGAACCTTCATCTCCCAATAATGGAAGACACATATTCAGTCTTAGAAACAAAATGTGAAGTGAGCTTGATAGTTCCATTTTATGCAAACAGCATTTCAGCAAATTTTAGTAACACAATCATACTTCAAGCAACTTTAACATTGCATCAGCGGCAGCCTTCATCATGAGGTCTGAAATTGTAACTGTGCATTTTTTTTCTGAAAAACAAATTGATTCTCCACACAGACTGCCCTTAGCTGTGAGTTTGTACTGCAGCAGTGACTTCATTTCATGACATGGTCTACACTGAGTATGCAGAACACATGGACAAGCACTAATGAAAATGACAATGTTAGGTGTCTGCATTTAATGTGGTGAATGTTCCCATGTATGTTTACCACTTCTTAATATTCTAGAATATAACATACATAGCATGGCTTCTTTGAGGCCCTACCTTACCTCATGTGGTTTACTATTACCACTTTGTAGTTCTGTCAGCAGCTGTTGTTCTATAAAGTATCTGTAAAAACATATATCAGAAAGGAACCGCACAGTGGTGGTGGCATATTTTGTGTCTACTACAAGTGTTTGCATACCATTAGCTCACAACACACTTCCCAGCTTCCACTCTGTCATGTTGGCAAGTGCCAACTCCCACTAACTCGAGTCACACAAAGTTAGCAAAGACTAACTATCCCTCACAGAAACCTGGCCCTAACCTAACAACTCTCATCCATTCCCTAAACCTAAACTCCCGATCACTCCCTAAACCTAAAATCCCCCTCCCATAACTTTAATCTCCTGATCACTCCCTAAACCTAAAATCCCCTTCTCTACCCTAACCTTCTCTTAACTTCTGATCACTTCCTAAACCTAAAATCTCCTCATCTCCATAACCCTAATACCCCAATTTCTCCCTAAGTCTAAAATACACCTAATCTTCCATCAGTAAAGTCCCTCTCCCCATTTATCTTCCTCGCTTACCTGTTCCATAGCGAGCATTTGATGTGTTCAACCATTGTGGCAGCTGCGTCTCAGAACTGACGTTTGAGTTTGAGCACTTGTTCAGGCAGCTGAGTGGTCAGGTGGTAATAAGTATGTGATAGAGTTGCAGAAGGGGTAAACAGTCTCATAAGGGATGCAGAGACAGCCTTGCTGCAAATATAGCTTTCCATTTCTAATGTTCTGTGGAGTTTGCTCATTTAAAAAAATAAAAATCTGACTATTAAATATTTACCATAAAAACTAAATGTTAGATTTTGAGACATGTTGTGCAGTTATAAATGTATGTATGAATTTATTTATTTGTATTTTTTTGTAAAAGTGGGCTGGTGCTGGAACTATTTTTAGGCATTAGGTACAAAAATATTAAAAGTTGATTAGGTTTGCAAATAAGTAGCAAAGCAAGAAGAAAGCAAATTAAAATAATACCAATTATCTAAATGTTAACATGGGGAGAAATTAAATGAAAACCACGTAAAAGGCTAAAGGAGAAGGTAAATGTGAAATAATACAAATATACTGCAATGGAAAAAAAATATGTAACAGGAAGGAGGATTTGTACTGAAACAGATTAGTACAAGTGGAAATGAGAACTCATGTAAGTTTAAAATTTGTACTCAGATATGACAATAAGTTAAATTATTAGTTCCCATTTGAACAGAAGTCGGAGAACAGTATTCAAGGTCGCAGAATTAACATGAAATCTCTTTCATTCGTCATCAGTTTTCCCATGTCAAAATACTTACTGAAGACATGCCTGATGGAGGACATTAATATAGTAATAATATCCAGGTTTGCTGCTTAGTGTTTTGTGTTCAAACCTGAGCATGTATGCAGTGCACAACTCATTAAAAGAGTAATGAAGTAAATAACATTTTTTTTACTATGAACTTTCCTTAAGGGTGTAATAGTTTGTCAGCCTTGCGTTATTATTACTTACAGCACTCTGGGGATGGGTTTGTCACCAGCAACATATCCATGCTTGTGTGCTGAATCTGTAACCATTGGCACTTCACAGACCCTTTTAATATATGCTTCCTTAGGAGTGCATGTGGTACTATAAAGATCTTAATAGCTGTTAAACCCATAAATCCCTGCAGTATCTGTGTCTGTTTCCACATCTCCAGCCTCACTCAGGTTTTCAGATTCATGCCTTCCTAGATTTCTCTCTGGGTAGGAATTATCAACCTGGGAAAATGCCAAGCTCTGTGTCTACAAAGACAATCTTTTGAAGTGAAATCAGAAAGTATTTCTCTCAGTTCATGGCCACCACAGGGACTGCAATCATGAATGTAAGACCACACATTTCAAGGATTCTTTGTCAAGCCTACCAGTAATCAGTCATTCAGATGGGTAAAACTTAGTGATACTTTTTATACAAGGCGTTCACCACCATTGCCAACAGATCTGTAAACATTCAGGGTGCAATGAAAAGACCTAGTTGCCTTTGTATTAGAAATTAGGCTTGCCCAGATGACACAATAAATCTCCTGTGTAGACACCAGATGATGATGTGCCAAAAGGCACCTGTGATGATATGGACAAGTGCCAGCATAGCCAGCTGGAGTTTTGTAAAGACTCTTTTTTAATATCAAACTGATTTTGTACAGGTGCTTGTACTGAAAATGTATTTGTGAGCTTTGCTTGTGTTGAAATGTATCAACAGTGCACCCTGCTGAAATGGAGAGAAATGTACATGTATTATTGCAGCTGAATTAAATGTATATGTTTTAATAGAGGATACTGGCACAGCAGAGGTTAACTTTAAGAAAAATTAGGGAAATGTAAATGAGCTATTAAATCATTAAAAGGCAACCCACAGTGCTAGGACTGGAGATGGTGGGTCTGGGGAATAGCCTTTCTCCATTAGCTCAGTGAAAAGAGGGGAGGCCCCAGGCACTGCCATAAACATTTGGATGTGTATTGTGGCCGTCTGTGCTAACTTCCTGTTTCAGCTTCAAAAGAGAATACTGTGAGGACATAGAGTCGTGTGATCAGATGAGATCATTCTGCCAGCCCTCTTGGAAAATATATTTAAGATATTACAAAGAGAAATCTCAGAGTATATAGTATTCTGTTTTGGAAGCCTGACTAGAAAGACCCTTGCCCACAGCATCTTGCCTTGCGGTAGTAAGTAACTTAACTAGGGAACAGTAAAATTCTCTAAGATTCAGTCAGGAATATAGTGAAGCATAGTTTAGAGATTGTTTTTCTTTACTTGTATGAGTCTGCCCATCAATGTTCTTTTCAATATTTCATTTGATCTGAACTCTGTGTTTACTGTGACTATATATTCAGTATTTGAATGTACTTTTATTATTTATTATTAAATATATTTAAAACTTTTATTGTAGCTGATCCTTGCAGAAAGTACTTAAAGTTTGAGAGTGCTTATATTTGTTTGTTGACACTGGGTGGACCACTCCAGAAGGTCTAGCCATCTTGGTGAACTACTACCATTTGTATTTGGCTTGGACATTCAGATGAGTACCTAACCTTACAGCTGTACCAGTGGGGAGTCTTACTGGGGATCAGGAGGGAGACATATATAGAGATATCCAGACATCAGGCTAAGTGTGTTCCCTCTGTGCTGTTAAGGGAAATTGTATATGATGCAGAGAGGTCTGCAACTGGAAATACTGAGTGCATCCATTTTCATTCCAAGTGCACATCCCTCTCCAGTGTCAGTGGTGAGGATTCAGGCTCCTTGACTACTGGCCCAGTGCAGGGATAACACATATTGGTGACCATCACATATTTATAGCAGTGGTAGGCATCACAGCACCTTTTATATACAGTAGTACCATCAACACACTGTGTGACAACCAAAGCATGACCCCTAGATAATCCTCATTCAGAACCTCATGGATCCAAAATAGTGAGTCATGTTAGTGTGGTCAGCAATGGAGCAGAGCTCAGCAGAACTTCTAATCGAATTCTGAGTGAGAGATTGCCTCAGTAGCCACTCTCAGGTATACTTTCTGGGCCTGTCCCAAGAGCTGTGCCAAGGGTCTGGTCTGTTAAAGGATTTTATTCTTTAGGAAACCACAAAATATTACATACCACACAAAATTACATAAAAGTCTCAGCTTTCATTTCATATCACAAAATTACATACAACTCACATTTTCATTTCAAGGTAGAGTTTACAATATTACATACTCAGTTCAAATCTTAAAGAATGCATACAATTACTTATTGATTAACTGTAGTCACACCTGGGGAACAGGTGCAAGACTGACTTTCTTCAGGTTGCTTCCAATTGTAGTTGAAACTACTGCTGTTATGCTAGCATGGTCATCACCTTACTCATCTTGTCTGGTAAGGGGAAGGGCAAGATCATGTGACACTTTAATGCTTTCCCTGGTCTGTAGATAGGCTACTTTCTTTTTTAAGGTTGGCTGCTTTTATAACAAGTGTGATGCCCCTGTACTGGCCCAGTAATCAAGGAGCCTCAATCCTCACCACTGGCAAAAGTGAAGGACATACACAATGGGAGGATTACAAGTACACACACAGTAAAGCACAATTTCCATTAAGAGCACACAGAGATCACAGTCAGTCTGGGACTGGTTTCTCCCTCATTATCCAGATCCGCCAAAAAAACTCCCCACTGACACAGCTATAGGGTTAAGATCTCAGCCAAGTGTAAGACCTCCAGCACACTCTCTGTCAAAAAGTGTTTTATGTCCCTGCCCAAGTAGCTGATGCACACACACACACACACACACACTTTGAGATTTGATTGATACACACACACACCTGGGAAAGGTTGGCACAGGTTTACTAGCTATGCCCCTTTCTGCCCAGACTATAAGGTAGTACCAGCTACCCCCAGCCACATTTACTTATCACCTCTATAAGGCCCTTACAAAGGGTGTCCTATCCTACTGTGTAATGTTACTATTAATCCAAATGGTAGTTTTGACCAAGACTTGCAAGGCTATTTAGGAGTGGCCTGTACAGTGTCACCAAATGCATATGCAAGTACTCTAACAGCTTAAATATATCTCACAAATATCAGTCACAAAGATAGGTTTAAATATATTTAATAATAAATAATAAAGACAATACTCAGAAAACAAACATAGTCACTTCAGAGTTAAGAATCACAGGAAATATTTTAAAACAACATTGCAGGACAGTCTTAAATAAATACAGAAAACATCTAAACCAATCTTTACTATATTCCTCTCTATATCTAAGAAAGATACTATGCCCTGAGTCTTACTTACAAATAACACACAGGCAGAAGTGCTGAGTGGATGTTTCTAGGTTCAACACAAGACATAAGATGCATAGTCTCTCTCTAAGAGAGTTCTCAAATTAATATCAAATGTTACTGCTGGGTTAGCCTGGATGACATCACTTTTTTTTCACCTGACTTCAGTTCCCAGGCTAAACCAGAAATTTACATCTCTGTGTTAAAAATACATATATCTCAGATGTTCAGCTGCTAGGAACTGATAAAGCAATCAAACACTTTACATTTTTAACCTAGTAATTACTTTTCTTTTCAGACAATAGAAAAACTTCTAGCTCTAGACATTATGCCTGTTTGCTGTATTAAACTAACTTTTATAGCACGTTGTAAAGCACTTAATTTCAACTTATTTTCTTGAAATGTTGTAAGTTAATCTGCTGTGTTCCAGCAGGTTATGCTGTGGTTACATTCTTGAAGCTCAGTACATAACATACAGTTCTGTATAAATCATATCAATATTCACAAATGACATAGAATTATTTACAAAATTCCAGATAGCTGGGCTGGCAGTGTCACATTTCCTCCCTCCACACAAACTCAAGCTTTTTTTTCAAGTGACCCTTGAGAAACGTTGCTTGAGGGGGTTGAGCCTATCTAGGCGTACCTTACCCCATTCCCTGTCTTGAGAGTCCATTTGCATTGGCATTGCTAACCCCACTGTGGTGCTGCACTGTCATATCATATGTTTGGAACCCTAGGCTGCACCTTAGTAACTTGGCATTTTGCTGGCTGGCTCAATGTAGCCATGTTAAGGGATCGTGGTCTATAATTACAGTGAATTTCCTTCCATACAAATAAGGCTGAAGTTTCTGCAGTGCCCACATTATAGCTAGGCATTCCTTTTCTACAGCTGCATAGCATTCCTACCTGGGTTGTAGCCTATGACTGAGATATACCACTGGGTGCTGTTCTCCTTCTGAGGAAACCTGGCCAAGTACAGACCCACACCATGGTTTGAAGTATCCACCTGCACAGCAAATTCGTTGCTATAATCTGGACTGGCTAGCACAGAGGGTCCTCCCAAGGCTCCTTTAAGCTTCTGGAATGCCTGCTCATATGCTGGGGTCCACACTACCTTATCTGGCCTGTTTTTCCTTGTCAGGTCTGTGAGGGGAGCAGCTATAGTATTATAATTGGGGACAAACTTTCTGTAGTACCCTGCTGTCCCTAGGAATTCCCTCACCTGCTTTTTGGTAACAGGTGCAGGCCATGCCTGAATGCCTTCTACTTTGGCAGGTTCTGGCCTGATCATACCACTCCCCACTCTATGTCCTAGGTTGGAGCCCTCTGCCATACCCACCTGACATTTGCTGGGCTTAATGGTCAACCCTGCCCTCTGTAGTCTGCTTAGCACCTCCATGACATGCTGAAGGTACTCTTGCTAGGAATGGCTGTAGATATCAATATCATCTAGGTAAGCAAGGGCATAATATCCTGCTCCTACTAGGATATGATCTACCAGCCTCTGGAAAGTCACTGGGGCAATTTTCATCCCAAAGGGCATCTTTGTGAGTTCATACAAGCCAAAAGGAGTCACAAAGGCTGACCTCTCTCTAGCACTGGGAGTCAAGGGCACCTGCCAGTAACCCTTGAAAAGATCAATAGTGGTAAGATACTTAGCCCCACCCAGCTGCTCTAGGGCTTCATCTGTCCTAGGCATAGGGTAAGCATTTGACTATGTGTGACTATTTAATTTCCTGAAGTGCACACAGAACCTGGTGCTGCCATCTTTTCTTTGGTACCAGCACCAGTGGGGAGGCTCATGGACTGCTGGACTCCTGAATTACCCCTAGTTCCAGCATTCCCTGTATCTCCTCCCTCAGAGTCTGTTTGACTCTCTCAGGTACCCTATAAGGGGCCTGCTTAATAGGCCTTTGGGGTCATGTATCCACATAGTGCTGTACCAGGTGGGTGCACCCTGGTTTTCCAGTAAACATGTCCCCAAACCTCAGTAACACTGCTCAGAGTTCTTGAACCTGGGTAGGGGATAACTGCTGGGACATTACTACCCCTTCCACTGAGGTTTCAGTTCGAGTCTCACTGAGGAGATCAGTTATAATTCCCCCCTCAGATTCCTCCTGCCATTCACTGTAAATACTCAGCACAAGGGCCTCCCTATCATGGTAAGGTTTCATCATGTTAATGTGGTATAGTAGTAGTTTTACCATGTAGTTAACATCACTTTCATGCTGTATCACCTTGTAGGGTCCCTCCCAGGCTGTCTGCAGCTTGTTGTGTCTGACAGGAATGAGAACCATTCCCTGCTGCCCTACAGCATACTCTCTAGCTTGAGCATTCCTGTGATACCTGACCTTTTTTTGTTGTTGGGTTTCTGCCAGGTTCTTGTGGGTACCCATGAGTTCCCTGAGCCTTGTACTGAGGTTTAGGACATATGCCACAACAGACTCCTTCTTGTGGTATTCACATGCACCCTCCCAGTCATCTCAAATCAAATCTAGAGGTCCCCTCACCCTATGCCAATACAGCAACTCAAAGGGTGAAAAACCTGTGAATTCCTGGGGAACCTCTCTGTAAGCAAACAACAGATGTGGCAAATATTTCCCCCAGTCCCTCTTAAACTGGTCTGCAAATGCCTATAGCATGGACTTGAGTGTAGAGTTTAACCTCTCGACAAGCCCATTAGTCTGGGAATGGTAGGAGGTGGCCTTTGGGTGCTTCACCCCACAGTGCTTTCACAGACAAGCTAGCAGGCCTGACATGAAATTGGAACCTCTGCCAGTCAGTATTTCTTTTGGAAAACCTACCCTGCTGAAAATTTCTAACAAAGCATTTGCCACCTTTTCTGACTCAATGATGGACGGAGTCACTGCCTCAGGGTATCTGGTAGCATAATCTACTACCACTAGGATATACTTTTTCCCTTTAGAACTTGAGGTACTCAAAGGCCCCACAATATCTATAGCTACCCTGTGAAATGGCTCCTCAATCACAGGCAAAGGCATCAAAGGAGGTTTCACATTGTCTCCTACCTTGCCTACTTTTTGGCACTGCTCACAGGTCCTGCAGTACCCTGTTACATCTCCAAAAATCCCAGGCCTATAAAAGTTCCACATAATATGTCTCTGTGTATGCTTTATGCCCATATGACCTGCAAAGGAAATATCATGGGCTATGATTAGAAGTGCCAGATAATAGGCTCTGGGCACTATCAACTGCTGTATTCTCTCCCCTCTAGCCCCCCCTCAGGGGTCCACTCTCTATACAGTAACCCTTTGTCCCAGTATACAAATTCCCCTTTCCCTTGAGAGTCAGATGCCTCACTAGCTACCTCCCTCAGGCCTTGTAATGTATGGTCTCAGAGCTGAGCCTGTCTCAACTCTCTTAGTAACCCTTCCCAGCTCTCCTTCCACAGAATGTCTGGCATCCCCTGACAGCAGTGCCTCACTGTCAGCCTGGATACTACTACTACTACTACTCACTTCTGCCCTTGCAATCACTCTGTTCAGGGGATCATCAGTGCCCACAAGCAGCTGTGGCTCACCTTCAGTCTCACTGCTACAGGGTATCTCACTTCCTGAAGTAACCACCTCACCAGTCCTGGCTGCAAGTGTGCAGTGTGTCTGAGTCTCCCCCAGGCTACCAGGCCCACATGCTTGCCTTCAAGCCTGACTGCGTGTAACTGCATGCACACATGGGACTGCATTATCAAAAGCATTCCCTATCAGGACATCTGAAGGGATATCTTTAAACACACCTACTTGCTCACTTCCTTTTCCACTCTCCCAGTCAAGGTGAACTCTAGCCAAAGGTATTTGGAATGGAGTCCCTCCTAAAGCTCTGACTGGAGTAGACTGCCCAAGTAAGTAGTGCTCCTTTGTAACCATTGCAGGCTTCACATTGGTTAGGTCAGAGACTGTGTCTCCCTTAGCCATGGCCTCTTTCCTATCCACTAAGATAGGATATAAGCTCTTGGGGTAGTTTGGTACCCTTGTTGTCTGAAGACAATCTGCTGCTGGCATTTTGTCATTCCCACTTATTGGACTCTCCCACCTTTTGTTCCCCACCTTGCCTCTGTGGATTCTATATGTACATGGCCCCTCTGGTTGCATTTAGATCATTTAACTGTTGGTCCTGGATGTGTACCTGGACTAGTGGCTTCCTCTGCTACTAGTGCACTCTGTTAGGGCAGTCTGGGGTGCCCAACATGGGGACCCTTAGACCCATGAGCAGCACTCAGTGTCCAGACCCACGAGCAGCACTCACTGTCCCTTTCCTGTGCAGTGATGCCCTGCTTGCTATGTATAGGCCTCCCTTCTTCCCCAACTCATCTGCAGTATTGCATTGTCTAACAGCTAACCATATTCCCATGTCCTCAAGCAAAGTGCTAAGGGCTTTTTCCCTCAACAAAATGTCTGCCAGCCCATCAAAAGTGGTGACCTGACATCTACTCACCCACCTATGAAAATAACTTCTTAATTCAGCAATATATTCACAAACACTTTCATCTGCCTTGCGTCTGTGCTCACAAAACTTTTTCCTATAAGCTTCAGGTGTTAACTTAAAACATTCTAGCAAACAGTTTTTACAATATTGTAATTTAAATAATCCACATCAGACAGTTTAGAAATAACAGTTACAGCTTTACCATGGAGTAAGGGGGGTCAGAAACCATACCCAGAGCCCTTGGTCAACATTATACTGTTTGGATACTGTCTCAAACATATGAATGAAACTATAAAAATTATCTCCCTCTGTAAATTGTGGAAGAAATTTACTGACCTTTGTTGCTTCTGCGTTTCATTTACTCCCTTCCCCATTACCTCCGTGACTCTGACGAACAGTCAGCATCTCCTTTTCATGTTGCCTCTGCCTCTCCTTTTCCTCAGCCTCTAGCCATTCCAATTTCTCATTTTCCTCAGCCTCAAGGTGTCTCACTTTCTCTGCTGCTTCTATTTCCAAATGTTTGGCCTCTAGCTCAAGTCTCTTTAACTCCAGATGGATTTTTAAGTCCTCTGTGGAAAGGTTGATCTGTCCATTTTCTGAGAGTTGTACATCTCCATGGCCAGTCTGATTGTCCTCCTGGTTACTATTCTGTGAAGCAGCTATGACTGAAGCTGCAATCATGTCTGCTTTAGTCAGGTTGACATGCACCAGTCCTTTAGCCTGTAACATTTCAGCCAACTGGCTCCTTGTCAGTTTGCCATAGTCCTACACTGACATGCTTGCCTGCTGTCCCTGGCTAACTAAGCTAGCAAAACAATAAAACAATTGTGATATGAACTCTGAATGTTCACTGCATGGCTGAGAGTACAAACACCTTCAGTGACCACTGTACATGGGCTACAGTCCAATATCCACACCACTACAAGCCAATTAATATGTGATGCGGCTAACTCACCACTGTCAACCAATTAATATGTGATGTGGATATCCACCACTGTCCACCAATTAATATGTAATCCCCTGCACTGGCCCAGTAATCAAGGAGCCTCCATCTGCATGACTGGCAACAGAGAGGGAGGTACACAATGGGAGGATTACTAGTACACACACAGTAAAGCACTATTTCCCTTAAGAGCACACAGAGATCACAGTCAGTCTGGTTCTGGTTTCTCCCTCTTTCTTCAGATCCCCAATAAGACTCCCCACTGGCACAGCTATAGGGTTAAGATCTCAGCCGAGTGGCCAAGTTAAGACCTCCAGCACCTCTCTGTCCAACCAGTGCTTCGTGTCACTGCCCAAGTAGCTGACACACACACACACACACACACACACACACACACACACACACACACACACACACACACTTTGAGATTTGATTGATATACAAACACACACACACACCTGGGAAAGGCTGACACAGGTTTATTAGCTATACCCCTTTCTGCCAGACTATAAGGTAGTACCAGCTGCCACCAGCCACACTTACTTATCAGCTACTATAAGACCCATACAAAGGGTGTCCAATCCTATTGTGTAATGTTACTATTAATCTAAATGGTAGTTTTGACCAAGACTTACAAGGCTATTTAGGAGAGGTCTTTACAGTGTCACCAAACACATACGCAGATATTCTAAGAGCTTAAATAGGTCTCACAGATATCAGCCAGAAAGATAGGTTTAAATATATGTAATAATAAATAATAAAAGACCAAAACAATACTCAGAAAACAAACACAGTCACTTCAGAGTTCAGAATGACAGGAAATATTTTAAAACAACATTGCAGGACAGTCTCAAATAAATAAAGAAAACATCTAAACTAATCTTTACTATATTCTGCTCCATATCTAGAGATACTATGCCCTAAGTCTTATTTACAAACAATACACAGGCAGAAGTGCTGAGAGGATGATTTTAGGTCCAAGACAAGATACAAAATGCATAGTCTTTCTCTGAGAGAGTTCTTAAATTAATATCAAACATTACTGCTATATTATCCTGGATAGCATCCCTTTTTGTCACCTGACTTCAGTTCCCAGGCTAAACCAGAAACTTACATCTCTGTGTTAAAAATACATATATCTCAGATGTGCAGCTGCTAGGAAGTCATAAAGTAATCAAACACTTTACAGTTTTAACCTAGTAATTACTTTTCTTTTTAGACAATAGAAAAACTTCTAGCTCTAGACATGCTGTCTCCTTCCTGCAATGAAACTAAGTTGTGTAGCACATTGTAAATCACTTAATTTCAACTTATTTTCTTGAAGTTCTGTAAGTTAACCATCTATGTTCCAGCAGGATATGCTGTGGTTAATTCTTGAAGCTCAGTACATAGCATACAGTTCTGTATAAATCATATCAATATTCACAAATGACATAGAATTATTTACAAAATTCCAGATAGCTAAGCTGGTAGTATCACAACAAGAAAAAGAGATTGTCACACAAGAATGATAAACTTGGGCTGGGAATGTCACAACAAGAAATGGAGATTGTCACACAAGAATGAGAAACATTATATGCTGTATTAGAGGGACTGTTTCCTTTTCAAAAGATCATCTGTGAAGTCCCCAGAGAACAGTGTGAAGACAGCATACCTTGTAAGAACATACAAGACAGAGTTTTCTAAACCCCTCCTTTAGGGAACATAACCTCATCCAATCCATCCTGAACTATCACATACCTAAGCCTGCAACCATAATATCTGTTTAGTCAAACAGCACAGGGTTAAGTCCACTTAATGACCTAGAAAGATAAAACCCAGACTATGGCATAGATGAGTTATATTAGTAGTGCATGAGCTGGAAAACCTGGTCAAATAGGGGTGGATGTGAGTAACCCATATCAACTTGCTTATCCCAATTAAGAAGGATTGGTATTTATCCTTGCTTCAGGAGTGAGACCAGTAGATTAGTCACAAGTGTTCATAATATACAAGACAGGCAGGAAATCGGGGTGTCAATCTGACCAGGAAAGCATCACTCTCTAGTTGGACATAATAGGTATGAAGAAGTGTACATCTTTGCAGGATCTTAGCACAGCAGGCATTGCACTGCATATACCAGTCTGTAAGGAGGGGTTAGCAGCAGAATTAAACTGTCCTGACTCCTCTCAGGATGATGACCTGTAATCTCAGGCTGACACCTTTAATGTCCAGGGTCCCAAAATGTCAGGAAGTGGGGAAGAGATCAATGAGTAAAAGATGCCTTGATATTTATGGTGAAATATGGGCCCAAAAAAATGCAAAGAAATTGCAGTGAGCTGCATGGAAGGAATCTACTAAAGTTACAACCACAGTCTTGTCCACTTCCTACTTGTGTCCTGACTTAGGAAATAAGAAAATCTTTTCCAGAGCCTGGTTGGTCTAGTAGGAGACTAGAACTAAAAATTTGAGATGAATGGTTGAGGGCTTATAATCTCCTTGTCACTAAGGATATACTGTATTGGAAACACATTCCAGAGTATTAGACTCATCAAAATGATACATTGCTTTAGACTCTTATCCCTGTACTGTACTGAAAAGATTACATAGGAGTTAGCATGACTGTTTAAGAACTTATTCAACTTAGCCTGTAACACAGTTTAGGTACATACAAGCTGCACATATTGCATCCTTGTTGATGGACTTACCAGATGTGCATTATGGCATTTTTGGAATGAAGGCGTAAGAACTAGAGATGTTTTTTTAGAAGACCTCAGGAGCTTTAAGGTTTCCTCAAATGAGACGGTCAGAGCTGTAGGTTTAAGAGAAGTCATTGTCATTATCTGTCTAGAAGATAATGGCCTTTGAGTACTCAACCTGAAAGGACCAGTAAGTTTTTAGTGAGATTTTACACCATGGTTGAGCTGAGATATTTCTGTTTGTTGGGAGAGAATTCCACAGATTATTTGGTATATACACAGTATAGACAGTCCCAGTTATGATTGTTGAGTAAAGTCTATGTGTTGGTGCAGTGAATACAGTTCTCTGTGGGGGTGAGTGCCAGCTTAGTTGGCTGGTGGCTGTGTATGTATCTAGACTAAAGAAGATGTTTTGGGCACTTTTAATGTGTGTAGCTCAGGCCATTTAATGGACTGAAGTGCAAGACAGCGATGTATTGGTTAGGGGATTAATTGCCAATTTTCCAGTTTTATTTATAAGATTGCTCCACTTTAGCTGAGAGGACAGTGGTTTAATAAAAATTGATGAGGCATATAGAAGACTAGGGAGAAGATGGGTTTGAGCTATAGTCTTAAGTGCATGCTGTGATACAAAATGTTTGCCTTTATAAAAATCATAGTTTGTGTATTTTTTGAACTGTGTATTAGGTGTGCTGATTGAATATTAATGTACAATTATTGTATTCCATAGTTTTGTATTTTGCACTAGCACAATTCCAGTATTATTGAGTGATAATAGTTTTAGTTCTCAGTAGTTTTATTGCTGAATTGGAGGTGAAAATATAATTATTTTTATTTGAATTTAAGAGCAGTTTAGATTGTTCTAGCCAGTTTTCAGTTTTTTAAACGAATAATATAGTCCATCTTGGAGCTGTTTGACTGAAGAGGCTATGGCATATTAGTCTTCAGTCATCTGCACGTGGGATTAGATTTGCTGCGTAAAAGACTATAGATTTTATTTATAAATATATTAAAGAATAAAGGCCCTCTACTGAACTGTGTGGCACACCTTATGCTGTTTGCTGAGGAGCTAACAGCTCATCTGCTCAGTATATGGACATTGCATTCTGTGGCTAATATAAATTTTACACTGACTGACTGAACTTTGTGTGAGGCCCATTTCGGCCCATTTCTTTTTGACTAAGTAGTTACAATAAGGGCTATGTAACTCTATCAAATGCTTTGGATAGGTCTAGAAATAGGGATGCAACAATTACACCTTCATTACACCTTTCATGAATATAGTTTGTGAAAGTTAATACTATTTTATGTATTGCAGCTCAGCCAAAATCCATGATGTGTTGTGCAAAGTAATTTGTACTTTTTAAATAGTTGATTGAGAGTAGATGATCACATTTTTTAAGAATTTTTGATAGAACTGGCAAGATGGGTATAGGTTTGCAGATTTTCTGGTTAAAAAGATTTGCCACCTTTACGCAAGCGAATAATGTATGATTGTTTCCAGAATTTGGGGACTATAGCTTCTTGGAAGGAATGATTTATAAGTACAGATATTGGATATGAAATGGCTTCGGCAGCTGTACTGATATATTGCATTGATAGACTGTTTGCTGCAAGCATAGTTGGTTTAAGCTTTTGATGCATCTTTTTTATAATGGAGGTATTACTTGTGGTAAATAGTAAGGTAGTAGTCACATCATCTGCATCATCTACTGGTGGGTTGGGTGGATTATGTTTATTAAGAGAGCTAGCCACATATATGTAGTATGAATTTAATCTGTACAATATGTTATTGTTTGTTTCATCTGTGAAAATGCAGGCTTGCAATTTTTTATCAGACTGTATAACTTTGATTGTTGACCAAAATATTTAGAATTTTACAGTGGTTTTCCTAAAGACCAGAACAGTAGCTTTGCTTTTAGAGTGGCATTCTTAGGTTTTGCAAGTGCTTATATTATTAATTATTTGTTTTTGTATTATTTTTTAAAATGCCACTTTTTCCATGTTCTATCTCTGTTGTGCATTAACTTCTTTAAATTTGATGTAAGCCATAGTGTATGTTTGACATCAGCCATGGTGTGTGTTTTTATGTAAACCATGGTGTGTGTTTTGATTATTTTCCTGTGTTGAGGTAGAAGGTTTTGTTAAAGTAAATTACTACATCATCTAAATGCAGTGTTTTTATTGCTTCTTAGTGGCTATGCATAAGGATAGATACGAACATGTCCTTATCATATTTTGCTATATTTCTGACCATTTTATATTGGATATTTCTATAAATTTTGGAATGTTTCCATATGATGAAGACTGGGTTATGTTCTATTAATTGTATCAGGCACAGTTCCAGCATGGATAATTTTGTTGGAAACTGTTATCAGTATATAGTTCAAAATAATTTCTTTTCCTATCTCTTTATCTTTCCTTGCCAACACATGTATTAGTTGTGTTAATCTATATAGGTTGATAGTTTTATGAATACACTCAGGCCAAGTAATATTAAAGAAATCTAGTATTATTGTATCAAGATATATATTTGTAATTAGCCATGATAATATGTTCTCAGACACTTTTTCTTTCAGTAAATCTTCAGACAGGCTGGGGAGGTGAACAACTTAAGTCCAAGTGATTTATTTTTGAAGTTGCTGTAGCAGTGAACCACTGCACATTATGACAGTAATTAAACACCATTTTTAAACTAGTGATAGAAAGTGACATCTGTGACAAAATCTTTACACTTGTCAATACCCTGATATCATCAACCAGTAAATTCAGCCGTATATAGTCAGCAGCTTTCAGTTTAATGTCTATGAAGCCTTTCAAAGACTTTGACTAATGGCTCTTACAGAGTCATATTATAACAAGAACGCATACCTTAGTCCAGAGTTTGTATCTGATAGGCAGGATCTGCAAGTTAAAAGAAACAGCTGTTCCTAGGAATATTGACCAAGATGACTAGAAAAGTTACCTAAGAAAAGTTCAGTTGTCTGATCCTTTGGTTTTCTTTTCATGTAAACAAGCCATCAACCATTATTAGCTGTAATGTTTGTGTGATATGTAACAGTTAAGTGGCACATTCTTCTAAAGTAGGCTAAGTGTGCAGGTTTACTCACACACTTCAGCAGCAGCCATAATATGTAGAGCCATCCATATTTTAAGAGGAAAAGGATTAAAAGTATGTCTCGGAAATGTTGCTCCTTGGTCTAATAAATTATCACTATCTAGCACTTGTTACATAAGACCAGATGTCAGTGTTCATTTTAGTAAACAGAGCATATTAGTGAGATCCATTTGTCCATTCTAAAAGCATGTCTACTTATTTTTCTCATAGGAAGTATTACACTTCTGTTACTTATATGAGGTAGATTGCCAAAGGAACAGTGTATTTAGCTATCTTGTCAGTTACCATACCTCTTAATTCCTTTCCTCAAGAATTGTGGACAAAGCCAAAAATAATGGGGGGAACAAGGGCTGAAAATCAGGAGTAACTTGTAAATATTTTTCTAATTCACTTGGAAAGTTAACAAACATGTTTTGTGACAGTCTAGCCATAGTGGGTAACAGAACTTAAACACCAGGGTTAAAGAAGAGGGGCAAAAGATAAATAGGAAAGTCTACGAAAAAAGAGAAGACATAGTGTTTAGAGCAATTGCAAATTTAAGCATAGTATCATGGAATGTTAATGTACTGACTACTGAGGAAGGGAAATGTTGGATATTGGCATATATTTGTAATTGTGTATTGCAAGTGGTTATCCTGCAGGAGACCCACTTAAGTACTTATGTACACTGGAATATAAGGATTTAATGAAGATAAGTGGTAGGCAGTGCTATAGCACCCACTTGAATGAAAAGAGAAGGGGCTAGTAATCATTTTGATACAGAAGAACACTAACATAAAGATTCCATTTTTTCCAAACATGTTTTGACATTGTAACCTGCTTCTTGAACTAAATGTTGTACCATATTCTTGCACCTGTAAATATGTATATATATTTATCTATAAATATGTTTTGTTGATTTCTTATATGATCCAGTTCACCCAGGCTGTGCCTGAAAATGGTCTGTTGAGATCCTACCCTGCTAAACAAATATAAATAAATACATTAATTAATTAATTAATTAATTAATTAATTAATTAATTAACAAGGAGAGGGCTGATCTGAAAGGCAGATTTATTTTGTTGACAGGTTGTTGGAGTAGCAGGAGAATTACATTAATCGTGTTTTATTTACTCTGTAAGACAAATATATGAGACATAAAAGGCTTTCTTGGAAAAATAATTGTTTTTTCACAGGAGATATTATTAACAGAAGGAGACTGAAATTTGGTTTGTAACAAGGAGGATGTTTCTGGTGGACTGAGGTACAAAGTATTACCAAAAGAAGCGAGATACATGGACAGATAACTAAGACTTTTTGGGCTAAGGGATACCATTAAATATTATATGGCATACAGGAAATTTACACATCATGTATACAGAAAGACAAAAACTGGGTGGTTTAGTATGAGGTTCTCATCCTTGATAACCACTTGAATATTCTTTCTAACCATGCACCCATTATTTTAAAAATAAAATCTGTGTATCAGACAGAGATTTGAAGACATCGTCAGTATATCAGACTGTGATTTAAAGACATTGTATTTTTATGGTGCATTTACTAAGAAAACAGAACTTTTGAGACTGGGTCCAGGATGTTTTACATTCACAGCTGATTAAATTGGAACATGATATTAGTGTCAAGGTAGATGACTGGGAGAACCTTGAGGCTTGCTTTGGTAAGAAGTTATTTCAGGAGAAAAGGAAGAATGGAAATGAGTAATAGATGGTACGTTATTGAGAAGGTTTACAGCCATGCAGGGTAAGCAAAAGTAGATGAGAGCTCAGGAGAAGGATCTATGGAAGTCAGTCAAGGAAAAAACAGAGAAAGCATGCAGTGACTATGAATGAATACAGGTGGATGGCCTTAAAACAAATGTTATTTTTAAATGAGTTTCAAACCCACTAAAAGGATTCAGAAGATGAAAAGCTTTATAACTAAAGAAAAGGATTCCCATTCTAGTAGAACAGAAACAGAACCAGACAAGACACTGGAAATATTTATAAAATATTATACATAGCTGGGTAGAGATGAGAAAGGAGAAGAGGAGTGGATTGGGAAAGTATAGATTTTTGGGGGGATTAACAGTCCCACATATATCTGAAAAGGAAGGCTTAGACCTTTTAACAACAATAACTCAGGAAAAAATCATATGGGCAATGAAGCATCAGGTGACCAGAAAAACACCAGGAATGGATGGAATGTGGGCAGGGATCTGGAAGATGGGGGACTAATTAAATTATGGCAAACATAAATCAGTGGTCTCCTGCAGGAGGCCACATTCTGAAAACCTGGGCTAAAGCAGTCATGGTGGTGATATCTAAAGGTAAGGCTCCGTCTAGCCCATCTTAGTATTGAAACATGACTATAATGTATTTATGACTATTTTAGTTAAAAGGCCATCACAGATACTGACCAGAGTGATATATGAATATCAGTGCAGATTTATTAAAGGGAGACAAACAGTTAATAAAAAAATCAATAAAACCCTCCAACTTCAACAAGAAGAAGAACAGAGAAAGATAAGTTACTGATGACAGGGCTATGTGCTGAGAAGACATTTAACAGGGTGAGGCGGGAGTGTTTGTTTAATGTGATGCACAAATTTGCAACACTGGATAGGTGGATAGCAGTTAGGAAAATATATCCAAAAGCAGAGGTACCTAACATAACAGGTACCCGCTCAGAAAGATTTAAGGTTATGAGGGGGACCAATCAAGTCTTCCAGCTGTCCCCTCTGTTGTTTGCAATATAAATAAAACTGCTGTCAAGTGAACTGAGAAAATTAACACTTAAGACAATCAATATTGCATTGGGAATAACAGGTATGACAGTCAAGAGAAAGTGCTGGTATTTGCCGATGATCTTATACTGTACTTAACAGATCCCGAGAAAGATGTACCATAACTATGCAGATTCCTAAGGGGTTATAACAAGATAGCATTTTATGAAGTAAATGATGAGAAACCAAAGGCAGTACTATTAATTATGCCCCAACCATTGAAATGATGCAGACTAAACCTTTCTTTGGGGCCATGAAAAGATGAGGTATTTAAATCTGTATAAAAAAGGAGGTAGCCAACTGGCAAATATGGGATGAACCAGAAAAGAAAATAGTATAATGTATCAGGCATTACAAAAAAAAATCTGTTATGGTGAGGAAAGTAAAGTCCAGGCTGTAAAGGTATTCTTAGTCCCATTAGTTTTATAAACAGGACAGGCATCATTTTCAAGACCTGACAGTAAGATGTGGGAAAGAATAAACAAAGAAATAGCCTCCTTTTTTGGAATGATTCCTCCCACATTTCAAAGACATGCAAGTGGTTTGGACACCCTAAAGTGGCCATAGATATGGGTGCATGAATATGTGTGTGTGTGTGTGTGTGTGTGTGTGTGTGTGTGTGTGTGTGTGTGTGTGTGTGTGTGTGTGTGTGTGTGTGTGTGTGTATGTGCATCTGTATGTGTGGTATGGAAGAATTACTACAGCAGGGCTAGATACCTGAAAGTGTGACCCTTGACTCTAGGAGATGGCAGTGTTGCTGTGACACCTTGACACTATGTACAAAATAAGAAAAAGGAGCTTGATGCTGATACCAGTACTGATAAAAAACAAAAGTAAAATGGTATAAGTTAGTCCTACCAGTAGAGGAGGGGGTATTGGGCATACTGGAAGTGAAAACCTATTTATTACACAGCAACACAAATCAGGTTAATGTATTTACTCCAGTATAAGCAATATGTACCCACATGGAACAAATGATACAGGCAGAAGAGGTGAGTTGGAAGGGGAATATGGTTTAGAGTTCTGGACTCAAAAAACAGATCAGGGGCACAGAGAGACAGGTGGAACTATATGTTATTGGATCAAATATAAAGAGGCAGGGGGCCACAGATATTGAGATTCAATAAGGAATCTAAGGAGGGAGGCTAGATAATGGGAACTGGCTTCAAAAAGATGGAAATTCCTGGAAATCACATAAGAATAAATAGAGAATGGTGACACATTAATGAGTTGAGAAAAAGCAAAATATAAGTTTGGCTTAATGCAATGATATTGTTTTGTATACATGTGATTAACAATAAATTTTAAAAGATTTAAAGGGCAAGAATTGGGACAAGGTAATTTACAATTTAGGATAAACGTATTGATAGAAGGTTGAACATAAAGAGTAATGACAATAAAACTTATAATCAGGGTATATGTGTGCTTGATTGACAATTTTAAGGGTTGTGAAAATAATCTAAAACACAGATGGAGTGAGAGATTGGTGAGTGACTTTTCAAAGGAACACTGGAAAAGATATGTTTACCATCAAAATCAGTCATGAAGGTGAGAAAACCTAGAATCTTTGTATGATGTATATATGCAAATGTCTTTATATACTACAAAGACTACACAGAATACTCCCACAAATAAGAGCTTCAGGTATAATAATATGATCTTGGAACATGGGAATGCATTTATTTGAGAAACTTAAAAAGTGTATCTGCAAATCAGATACAAATATTATGCTTACATGAAAATTAATGCTGTTAAATTAGGCCATTGAGTTGAAAATCACACGCAGTACATAGGACCTGTGGAGTTAATGGAAGAAATAGAGAACAGGAATGTTCAGTAATAAAGACTAGAACTGGGAAACATGTTAACAAAAAATGGTAACAATGGCAAAGAGTATTAAATAATGAGTAAAGAGAGCTTGCATAGAAGGCAAGGATTGTTTAACTATATAAGTTCCTATGAACAAACCATGGAAGATGGAAGCAGAGGCATAGCATGTATATAGAGTGTGAGAGAGAGAGAGAGAGAGAGAGACATAGACAGAAATAATGTACTGTGTAAATGTAAACAGTAGGGCACTGAGATGGATGTTCTAAATCTGTTCTATAGTTAGTTTGTAAATATTAGTTTGTTTAAAATCATAGGGGCAATGTTTGGGAACAATTATGAAAATGAAATGATGAGGTACTTGCACTGAATACTAATGATAAAGATATAGTTAACTGTGTGTTAAATAGTAATTTAAATTTTATGAGCAATGGGTGATTGACATAGAGTTTTTTATCTAAATTGTATAAAAATATCATGACTTATAAATATAAAAGCAGTCAAGTGACACGTGTAACTGCACAGTGTGTAAGAAAGAATATTAAGCCATGTTGTTATAATAAACACTGGCACCTGATAAAAAGACCTATATTTCTGAAGATGCAGTTATGCAAAAAGCTGCTCTTGACAAAGCTGTGGCACAAGGAAAAATTACTAAAAACTGGGGACACTGGAGTGTTTGTGAAAAATGTTTCATCGCTGTACACCATGCAAAAAAGAAGCTTAATTATCCCTGCAATCGGGATGTCTAGAGACAGGTGGGGAGTTCAAGATGCTATATCCAGCTGTCTTCAAAATATTTTTTTTGGATGATCAAATACATTTTTCAATGCAGAACAGACTAAGAAGGAAATAAAAATGTTAGCCAACAAAGAGTAATTTAACAACCTCAAAAGGATTTTTCTTCTCATTCTTCTAACACTAACAAAGACCCTAGAAAGTATTTGCCAGTGCAGCCCTAGCCATTCTTCCAAGGAAAAAATGATGGTCCAACAGGAAAAATCACAGGAGCTGACTAGACAAATTAGGCATAACTTGGACATGAACCAGAGACCAGTGATAGGATGTTGACAGGAGGAGAATGAAGCCCTGCAATAATGTGAATTTAGTGAATAACTGGAAGAATTGTAAAGTGTCATTCCCATTAGAAGAAGTTTAGACTGGACATTTGATGACTGTTAAATTGATGATAGGATTCTAAAGCATAATTCCTACTTTGTCATTAATATATAGTAAGACAATGAAGGGACTAAAAATGAAAGTGTAAGGAAACATGCTTGTTTTAGTAATAATTGTATAATAAAGGTTATATTGGAAAGTAATTTTATTTAGTATCCAGTGGTATTTTAAAAGTGGGGTATGGGGGGAGTCTTATCAGTGGCTGCTGTTTATGCCAGTGACATTAAAGCAAGAAAGTACTTTTCTTGAGTGTAAAGTATCCATATTTTACCCTGTAGCAATATAAAGGCTGGATATAAGCAATATAATGTTATGATTCTGGGCTGCTGGGGGATGTAAAAGTGCACTGATCATATTATATGTGCAATATACATTTTCCCATTTTTATACTGTTTTAGTTTATATTGCAGATAAATTATTGTTTTTAATCAAACAGGCTAGAAAATGAAAAACATGACAGAAATTCCTAGAACTATGCAATAGAGTCAAAAAGCTAATACAGGAGGACAAAATCCAATACTAACAGTCTGCCCTCAACTCCTCCCAACAGAACCCCAAACAATTCTGGACCTCCATAAACTACATCCTCCACCCAGGTAAAATCAATACCCTACACCTAACATTCCTCACTCCCCAGAAAATATTGCTACCTCATTCAACATACACTTCACACAAACCATACTATCACTAGCTAGACAACACAACCCCCTCCCTTACACCCCACACCTTCACCCAGTAATTTCCCCACACTCTTCTCATTTTCTCCCATTCCTACCTCCAACATAAGAAAACTCTTAACTAAACTTAAACCCACAAAATTAGCAGTAGACAACCTCCCAAGTGAATTCCTACAAATTGCAGCTGATGCCCTAGCCTACCCAGTATCCATCTTGATTAACCGATCTCTGTCAGAATGCTACGTCCCTACACTATGGAAAATATCACACATCATTCCCCTTCACAAAGGCGGCCCCTCCACAGAACTAACCAACTACCACCCCTTAGCGATTCTATCTCCCCTCTCCAAAATACTAGAGAGATGCATTCACTCTCAAATCTCAGACTACCTCCTTACTAACAACCTCCTTTCTAATACTCACCATGGTTTCCGACCAAACCATAGCACCACCACTGCCTTATTCTCTTTTACTAACACTATCCTTCACCATAAAAACAATGGCCATCTCTCCTCTGCTACTTTCCTAGACCTATCTAAAGCATTTAACACGGTCCCACACAAACAACTCCTCTCTGTACTCAATAACCTATCCTTTTCTCAATCAGTCAACAACTGGTTTCAAAGTTACTTGTCTGACCGCCAGCAATCTGTTGTATGGCAAAATGACATATTTCCCCAACTACCTGTCTCTATTGGTGTTCCCCAAGGATCCATCCTTGGATCCCTACTCTTCTCTATTTTCACCAGTAATCTAGCCTCTGCCACCAAACATGGCACACTCATACAATATGCAGATGACTCAACCATCATCTGCTCAGCCCAGTCCCTACCCAAACTGCAAAAGGTCACACAGGATGCCTTTTCCTCTGTTGAAACTTGGCTATCCGATGCCCAGTTAATACTCAACCCAAACAAAACTAAACTCCTCATCTTCAAACCCACCAAACATACTCAAAACAACTCTCACTTTAACATCACAGCAAAAGACAATACCACTATCCACCCAACAGATCACACTACATTTCTAGGAGTTGAAATAGACACCAATCTCAAATTTGACATTCACATATCCATGACCATGAACAAAGTCCACCAAAAACTAGGAGCCTTATACAGAAATAAGCAACTCCTCACCAAAGCAGCTAGGATTTCAGTTGCAAATTTGCACCTTATCTCCACCCTACTTTATGCCTCTCCAATATATACCAACCTAAGGCAATGCGATCTAAATAAACTTGAGACTTGCTACAACAAAATCGCCAAATTCGCCACCAGGGCATCCTACCACAGTCACCACTGTCTCTCACTTACTGAAATAGGCTGGCTAGAACTCCCTCACCTCCTTCAATGGTATCAACTTGCACTCGACCACAAACTGGTTAACCATCCTCTAAAGGTCCCATCCCTCCAGTATCTACTCCAACCCTATCGCACCACCAGACCACTACGATCCAGCAACAAAAATCAATTGCAGGTTATTAGAGCCAATAACACTGCTGGAGAAGCACTATTCTCCAGCGCTATAGCCAAATTATGGAACACTCCCCCCACAATGACCACTCTACCATCATGCACCCACTTCAAAGCTTTACTTAAAGCGCACCTAAAAACATGCTGGCTATGCCCTTGTAACTCTCCCCTCTAACTTTTCCCACTCCATCTACCCTCTACCTCTCTTCCACCCCACAAACTACCTTTGATTATAGCAAGCTCTGATACTTCCATGCCTATCTACTTATTATATGGCAGTAACTTCTTATTGTAACAATTGTTAATATCTGCTATGACTTCATGGATAGAACAGATGGTAGTTATCTACTGAATGTACTATTTTCTTCATCTGTAACTATGTTTGTCATATTTTAATTGCTAGGATTCATCTGTAACTATGTCTGTAATATTTTAATTTGTGGAGCTTTTCTCCCCGGGCCTCCGCTGAAAATGGACCTGCATCCAGTCGGACATTCCCGGTCAACAAATGTAAATAAATAAATAAATAATAAATAAATATTCTTTTCCAGTTTCTGAAAAGAACTGTTTATTTTTTTCCATTAGCATGTGCTTTTTTAGCTGATAAAAGAAGAAAACAAGTTGAAGCAATTAATCATGAAAGGTCTGACCAGTTTGCAGTGAATGACCTGTACCAGAGTCCTCTCTAATATCTGTAAAACTATAAGCTGTTTTTCCTATCTGCAAATGTTTTCATTTGGAAACCATACAGATTAATCAAGAATGGAATGAACAATTTGTACTGAGTTATTTGTATAAGAAACATTATAAGTAGTATATCTAGCACTTGTTACATAAGACCAAATGTCAGGGTTCATTTTAGTAAACAGAGCATATTAGTGAGATCCATTTGTCCATTCAAAAAGCGTGTCCACTTATTTTTCTCATAGGAATTATCACACTTCTGTTGGTTATGTGAGGTAGATTGCCAAAGGAAAGACTCACAGTTCTCTGAACAGTGTATTTAGCTATCTTGTCAGTTACCATACCTCCTAATCCATTTTCTCAAGAACTGTGGACAAAGCCAAAAATAATGGGGGGAACAAAGGCTGAAAATCAGGATTAACTTGTAAATAATTTTCTAATTCACTTGGAAATTTAACAAACTTGTTATGTGACAGTCTAGCCATACTGGGAAACAAAACTTAAATACCAGGGTTAAAGAAGAGGGGCAAAAGACAAATAGGAAAGTCTACGAAAAAAGAGAAGACATAGTGTTTACAGCAATGGCAAATTTAAGCATAGTTTCATGGAATGTTAATGTGCTGACTGCTGAAGAAGAGAAATGTTGGATATTGGCATATATTTGTAAGTGTATGTTGCAAGTGGTTATCCTTATACTTATGTACACTAGAATATAAGGATTTAATGAAGAGAAGTTGTAGGGAGTGCTATAGCAATCAGTTCAATGAAGAGAGAAGGGCTGGTATTCATTTTGATAGAGAAGAACACTAACATAAAGATTGCATTTTTTCCAAACATGTTTTCATATTGTAATCTGCTTCTTGAACTAAATGTTGTAGAATATTCTTACATCTGTGAATATGTATATATATATATATATATATATATATATATATATATATATATATATATATATATATATATATATATATTTATCTATAAATGTTTTGTTGATTTATTATATGATCCAATTCACCCAGGCTGTGCCTGCAAATGGTCCACTGAGATCAGTGCACTACCCTGCTAAACAAATATAAATAAATACATTAATTAATTAATTAATTAATTAATTAATTAATTAATTAATTGAAGAGGAGAGGGCTGATCTGAAAGGCAAATTTATTTTGTTGACAGGTTATTGGAGTAGCAGGAGAATTACATTAATTAAGTTTTATTTATAGTGTAAGACAAAATAAGAGACATAAAAGGCTTGGTTGGAAAAATAATTGTTTTTTCACTGGGAATATTATTAACAGGAGGAGACTGAAATTTGCTTGGTAACAAGGGGGATGTTTCTGGTGGACTGAGGTGCAAAGTATTACCAAAAGAAGTGAGATACATAGACAGATGTCTAAGACTTTTTGGGTTAAGGGATACCATTAAATATTGTATGGCATACAGGAAATTTACACATCATGTATACAGAAAGATAAAAACTGGTGGTTTTGTATGAGGTTCTCATCCTTGATAACCACTTGAATATTCTTTCTAACCATGCACCCATTATTTTCAAAATAAAATCTCTATATCAGACAGGGATTTGAAGACATTGTCAGTATATCAGACTGTGATTTGAAGACATTATCATTTCATGGTGCATCTACTAAGAAAACAGAAATTTTGAGACTGTGTCCAGGATGTTTTACATTCATAGCTGATTAATTTGGAACATGATATTAGTGTCAAGGCAGATGACTGGGAGAACCTTGAGGCTTGCTTTGGTAAGAAGTTATTTCAGGAGAAAGGGAAGAATGGAAAATGAGTAATAGATGGCACCTTATTGAGCAGGTTTACAACTCAGGGTAAGCAAAAGTAGATGAGAACTCAGGAAAAGGATCTATGGAAGACAATAAAGAAAAAACAGAGAAAGCATATAGTGACTATGAATGAATACAGGTGGATGGCCTTAAAACAAATGTTACTTTTTAAATGAGTTCCAAACCCACTAAAAGGATTCAGAAGATGAAAAGCTTTATAACTAAAGAAAAGGATTCCCATTCTAGTAGAACGGAAACAGACCCAGACAAGACACTGGAAATATTTATAAAATATTATACATAGCTGGGTAAAGATGAGAAAGGAGAAGAGGAGTGGATTGGGAAAGTATAGATTTTTGGGGGGATTAACAGTCCCACATATATCTGAAAAGGAAGGCTTAGACCTTTTAACAACAATAACTCAGGAAAAAATCATATGGGCAATGAAGCATCAG
Source organism: Protopterus annectens (assembly GCF_019279795.1). Lineage (NCBI taxonomy): Eukaryota > Metazoa > Chordata > Ceratodontiformes > Protopteridae > Protopterus > Protopterus annectens. The sequence continues at coordinate 1,848,702,436 of NC_056735.1, forward strand.
GCGACCAGAAAAACACCAGGAATGGATGGAATGTGGGCAGGGATCTGGAAGATGGGGGACTAATTAAATTATGGCAAACATAAATCAGTGGTCTCCTGCAGGAGGCCACATTCTGAAAACCTGGGCTAAAGCAGTCATGGTGGTGATATCTAAAGGTAAGGCTCCGTCTAGCCCATCTTAGTATTGAATCATGACTATAATGTATTTATGACTATTTTAGTTAAAAGGCCATCACAGATACTGACCAGAGTAATATATGAATATCAGTGCAGATTTATTAAAGGGAGACAAACAGTTAATAAAAAAATCAATAAAACCCTCCAACTTCAACAAGAAGAAGAACAGAGAAAGATAAGTTACTGATGACAGGGCTATGTGCTGAGAAGACATTTAACAGGGTGAGGCGGGAGTGTTTGTTTTATGTGATGCACAAATTTACAACACTGGATAGGTGGATAGCAGTTAGGAAAATATATACAAAAGCAGAGGTACCTAACATAACAGGTACCCGCTCAGAGGAATTTAAGGTTATGAGGGGGACCAATCTAGTCTTCCAGCTGTCTCCTCTGTTGTTTGCAGTATAAATAAAACTACTGTCAAGTGAACTGAGAAGATTAACACTTAAGACAATCATTACTGTATTGGGAATAACAGGTTTGATGGTCAAGAGAAAGTGCTGGTATTTGCCGATGATCTTATACTGTACTTAACAGATCCCGAGAAAGATGTACCATAACTATGAGGTTCTTAAGGGGTTATAACAAGATAGCATTTTATGAAGTAAATGATGAGAAACCAAAGGCAGTACTATTAATTATGCCCCAACCATTGAAATGATGCAGACTAAACCTTTCTTTGGGGCCACGAAAAGATGAGGTATTTAAATCTGTATAAAAAAGGAGGTAGCCAGCAGGCAAATGTGGGATGAACCAGAAAAGAAAATAGTATAATGTATCAGGCATTACAAAAAAATCTGTTATGGTGAGGAAAGTAAAGTCCAGGCTGTAAAGGTATTCTTAGTCCCATTAGTTTTATAAACAGGACAGGCATAATTTTCAAGACCTGACAGTAAGATGTGGGAAAGAATAAACAAAGAAATAGCCTCTTTATTTTTTTTTGAATGATTCCTCCCACATTTCAAAGAGATGAAAGTGGTTTGGACACCCTAAAGTGGCCATAGATATGGGTGCATGAATGTGTGTGTCTGTATGTGTGATATGGAAGAAAAACTACAGCAGGGCTAGCTACCTGGAAGTGTGACCCTTGACTCTAGGAGATGGCAGTGTTGCTGTGACACCTTGACACTATGTACAAAATAAGAAAAAGGAGCTTGATGCTGATACCAGTATTGATAAAAAAACAAAAGTAAAATGGTATAAGTTAGTCCTACCAGTGGAGGAGGGGGTATCGGGCATACTGGAAGTGAAAACCTATTTATTACACAGCAACACAAATCAGGTTAATGTATTTACTCCAGTATAAGCAATATGTACCCACATGGAACAAATGATACAGGCAGAAGAGGTGAGTTGGAAGGGGAATATGGTTTAGAGTTCTGGACTCAAAAAACAGATCAGGGGCACAGAGAGACAGGTGGAACTATATGTTATTGGATCAAATATAAAGAGGCAGGGGGCCCACAGATATTGAGAATCAGTAAGGAACCTAAGGAGGGAGGCTAGATAATGGGAACTGGCTGCAAAAAGATGGAAATTCCTGGAAATCACTTAAGAATAAATAGAGAATGGTGACACATTAATGAGTTGAGAAAAAGCAAAATATAAGTTTGGCTTAATGCAATGATATTGTTTTGTATACATGTGATTAACAATACATTTTAAAAGATTAAAAGGGCAAGAATTGGGACAAGGTAATTTACAATTTAGGATAAACTTATTGATAGAAGGTTGAACATAAAGAGTAATGACAGTGAAACTTATAATCAGGGTATATGTGTGCTTGACTGACAATTTTAAGGGTTGTGAAAATAATCTAAAACACAGATGGAGTGAGAGATTGGTGAGTGACTTTTCAAAGGAACACTGGAAAAGATATGTTTACCATCAAAATTGGTCATGAAGGTGAGAAAACCTAGAATCTTTGTATGATGTATATATGCAAATATCTTTATATACTACAAAGACTACACAGAATGCTCCCACAAATAAGAGCTTCAGGTATAATAATATGATCTTGGAACATGGGAATGCATTTCTTTGGGAAACTTAAAAAGTGTATCTGCAAATCAGATACAAATATTATGGTTACATGAAAATTAATGTTGTTAAATAAAGCCATTGAGTTGAAAATCTCAGGCATTACATAGGTCCTGTGGGGTTAATGGAGGAAATAGGTAACAGGAATGTTTAGTAATAAAGGCTAATACTGGGAAACATGTTAACAAAAAAAGAGTATTATATAATGAGTAAAGAGAGTTTGCATAGAAGACAAGGATGGTTAAACTATACAAGTTCCAGTGAATAGACCATGGAAGGTGGAAATAGAGGCATACCATGTATATAGAGTGAGAGAGAAAGACATAGCCAGAAATAATCTACTGTGTAAATGTAAACAGCAGGGCACTGAGATGGATGTTCTAAATCTGTTCTATAGTTAGTAAATATTAGTTTGTTTAAAATCATAGGGACAGTGTTTGGTAACAATGATGTAAACAAAATGATGAAGTACTTGCACTGAATACTTATGATAAAAATATGGTTAACTGTGTGTTAAATAGTAAATTAAATTTTATGAACAATGGGTGATTGATGTAGAGGTTTTTATCTAAATTGTATAAAGATAACATGGCTTATAAATATAAAAGCAGCCAAGTGACACACGTAACTGCACAGTGTGTAAGAAAGAATATTAAGCCATGTTGTTATAATAAACACTGGCACCTGAAAAAAAGACCTATATTTCTGAAGATGCAGTTATGCAAAACGCTGCTCTTGACAAAGCTGTGGAACAAGGGGAAAGTACTAAAAATTGGGGACATCAGAGTGTTTGTGGAAAATGTTTTGTCACTGTACACCATGCAAAAAAGAAGCTTAATTATCCTGCAATCAGGGGATGACAAGAGGCAGGTGGGAGGTTCAAGATGCTCTATCCAGCTGTCTTCAAAATATTTTTCTTGGATGATCAAATACATTTTTCAATGCAGAACAGGCTAAGGAGGAAATAAAAATGTTAGCCAACAAAGAGTAATTTAACAACATCAAAAGGATTCTTCTTCTCATTCATCTAACAATAACAAAGACCATATAGAGAATTTGCCAGTGAAGCCCTAGCTATTCTTCCAAGGAAAAAATGATGGTTCAACAGGAAAAATCACAGGAGCTGACTAGAGAAATCAGGCATAACTTGGACATGAACCAGTGACAGTGATAGGATGCTGACAGAAGGAGAATGAAGCCCTGCAATAATGTGAATTTGAGGCAGTCACCAAAGCTGTAGATGAGGGTAAGGTGGTTCACACAGCCTATCTTGACCCCGCCAAGGCTTTCTACACCATCCCCCATTCTGGAATTATAGCTAAACTCACTAAGCTAGGTATAAATCCCTATGTCACAAGATGGGTTGCCATTTGGCTCACTGACAGAACCCACACTGTAAAAGTTGCAGACTCCAAATCTGACTTCAAACTAGTGACAAGTGAGGTACCACAGGGTTCAGTCCTGGGACCTCTCCTGTTTGGTATCTACTTCTCTGAAGTACATGATAATACAGAAGGCCTTTGGCTAACAAAGTTTGCCGATGACTGCAAACTAGGAGCCATAGTTGAGTCCCCAAATGATGTGGATACCCTACAGAAGGGCCTCATTGAGACAGATGCCTGGTGTCAGAGCCATGGCCTCAAGCTCAATGCCAAAAAGTGCATTGTCATCCCCTTTGGTAAAAACTCTGTACCCATGAACTATCACATAAGCGGTAGTCTACTTAACACCGAATGTGTGATAAGAGACCTGGGGACCCGGGGGGACAGTAGTCTCTCCTTTGATAATTACCTCGGCACATTAGTCAGGAAATCTTTCTACATGGCACACAAAAGGGTTCTCATCTAGGAAAAAAGAGGTCATTGTTCCCCTCTACTCAACACTCATTAGACCCATTATGGAGTACAATGCCCCTTTTGGAATATACCTCACAAGACATCTGCAGCAGCTGGAAAGACCACAGAAGTAGCTCACAAAGAGGATTAGTCACCTCAAACAGATGCCCTACACTGAACATCTCAAGAAACTCCAGCTTTACTCCATAGCATATCACCTACTCCAAGGTGATCTCTGCCTAACATATAAAGCTATGTCAGACTCAGAGCTGTTGGACATGCTACACCTAAAGAAGTCCCAATCCCTCTGAGCTACATGCTCTAGGGACCTAAACCTTGTCACCACAATAAACAGGACATGCTGGAGGGATAGATTCCTGTCTGAGAGACTTCCCATACTCTGGAACAAGCTACCCATCTATATCAAGCAAAGTTCCTCACTCTTCAAGAAAAATCTTGATAAGTGGATGGGAAATAGGAAATACACCCTTGGGATCACTTCTCTGGTTTTGCTTGACAAGGTCACAGGAAAATAACTTTCTTGTGTGGCGTAAGCCAGGGAACCCTGTTGGCAAGGTTTACTTAGGCCCTTGGGCTGATAGCCTAGTACCTACCTATGAACCTATGAACCTATGGATAACTGGAAGAATTGTAAACTGCAATTCCCATTAGAAGAAGTTTAGACTGGACGTTTGATGACTGTTAAATTGATGATAGGATTCTAAAGTATAATTCCTACTTTGTCCTTAATATATAGAAAGATAATAAAGGGACTAAAAATGAAACTGTAAGGAAACATGCTTATTTTAGTAATAATTGTATAATAAAGGTTATATTGAAAAGTAATTTTATTTAGTATCCAGTGGTATTTTAAAAGTGAGGTATGGGGGGAGTCTTATTAGTGACTGCTATTTATACCAGTGACATTAAAGCAAAAAAGTACTTTTCTTAAGTGTAATGTATCCATATTGTACCCTGTAGCAATATAAAGGCTGGATATAAGCAATATAATTTTATGATTTTGGGCTGCTGGGGGATGTAAAAGTGCACTGATCATATACATTTTCCCATTTTATACTAATGTTTTAGTTTATATTATAGAGAAATTATTGCTTTTAAGCAAACAGGCTAAAAAATGAAAAACATGAAAAATTATAGTTTTCTAGTTTTTGAAAAGAACTGTTTATTTATGTGCTTTTTAGCTGATGAAAAGAAAGAAAACAAGTGGAAGCAATTAATCATGAGAGGTCTGACCAGTTTGCAGTTAACGACCTGTACCAGAGTCCTCTCTAATATCTGTAAAGCTATTAGCTGTTTTTCCTATCTGCAAATATTTTCAGTTGGAAACCATACAGATTAATCAAGAATGGAATGAACGATTTGTACTGAGTTATTTGTATAAGAAACATTATAAGTAGTATTTAAAGGGGAACTAAAAGCAGTTCAATGAGAATAATGGAATCTTGAAGTGTGGAAAGTGAATGCTTTTGCAAGTAGTTGTATCCCCATCTATTTTAGCACTTCAGTGCATTAGCTACAAAAGTGCATAATTTATTTTATTCAAGAATAGTTTTTGCACTTTTTTCTTAAGAATAAACGTTAGTTTACTTAGAGTATGCACGTTGTTTTTAATATTTGGGAGGAAAATAAAAGAAGGACAAGGACAAATGATATGTGGGTAAGCATTAAGCATGATTAAACACAACTTTAGAATATTTAAAGACTCTGGGTGCAGCGATCAATTTAAGGCAACTGCCTCTATATGAGGATAATATCCATTTTTGAAAATATTTATAGTTTTGTTTATTTACTGTGAGTTAAAAGGGGTTGGGGTTTGAAAATGTATTCACATTTTATGTTTTTGTTTCTGGTGTGCTTTAATTTAAGCAAAACAGTCTGAGAAATTTGACATGGATTCAAATAAAGATATGAAGCAACAACTGCATGGAATATCAGTTTGTCAAACATTGGTGTATGCATGTAAATTGCAATTTGAAATCATTTATGCAAAAGAACTGGCATACAATATGTGGAAGTAACAGATTTTTTTTCAGAATGGCTGACTTATCAATACTAACATGGAATGTAAATGGCATTACAGGTAGAGAAAAAAGCAAATAGTGCTGAATTATATTAAGGAGTGTAGAATGTAAATAACAATATTACAGGAAACACCTTTTGGATGGAAATGAGCATGTGAGTTTGACAAATAAAGGATTTTAGAATAGATATTTGGCAGAGTACCTTGGATAAAGGAAAATGGAGTAATAAAACTTATTGTAAGATGGGTTACAATGTGATAGAAGCAGATAAAAAGACAATAATTATAGATCCATGGTAATAAGGGTTACTGGCAAGGAAGTAGGCTTTCATTGAAATGCATTTATACTCCACCTAAAACAGCTATTAGTGAACTTAAGAGAAGTTTGAAAGGAATAATAAGCTTTCATCATAAAATATTTATGAGTAGAGACTGTATTTATAATAATGAGGATATATTAAGATGGCCCTAGAAGGGAAAATACAACAAAATAAGATGCATTTCAGAAGAAATATATCAGAATATTCAATATGAAAGATGTGACATCAGTAGCAGGAAATCAAGCTTTATGTATTATTCCACAGGCTATAATAACTGGGCCAGAATGGACAGACATTATATTTCACAGAAAACTGGTGTTTAATTGAAGGCTGAGAGACACATCCAATAATTACTGTAGATAAATCACCAATAAAAATAAGATAAAAATTTACAGTGAAGAAGTGCAAAGAAATACTGGTTCTTTCTTATTTATATGTTAAAAAGAGAGGAATTTAAGAAATGGGTAGTGGAGATGATTTAAAAGTTATTAGGGAAAATATAAATTTGTTCAGAAAGATATCCAAGGAGTCAAATAAAATGTAAATAGCATTTAAAATATGGTAGAAATAGCAGAGAAAGAGATGTGCAAAAGAATTAATAGGAATTATCTGGCGGGGTGGACCTAAATATAATATTGCAGAAGACAGGCAATCTCACAGAACAGGAGCAATTGCTGAGTGCTAAAGGGAAAATAAGGATCATAGGATCATAGGAGGTTACTAGGCTAATGGCCCTGGTGCCCTTACAAGCCTAGCCAAGAGCTTATCCCCAAAAAGAAACCTCAGTCAGCACCTGTCACCCCTGTCAATGAGGGACACAGGTGGAACCCCTGGTACAAATTTGTGGTTTCCCATCCACTCATCAAGGTTGCGATTGAAGAGGGTCAGCGAGGTGCTCTGTTTGATGTGTATGGGAAGTCTGTTCCAGAAACGGGGAAGCCTCTGTGAGACAAACTTGTCTCTCCAGCAGGTTTTGTTGAATTTGCATATTAGATTCAGGACGTTTGAGCGGGTAATGCGCAAGGAGTTAGTCTTACAGATATGAAGCATCTCTAGTAGGCCAGGGTCCGAGATTGCCTTGCATGCGAGACACAGATCATCTCTGAACAATCTGTATGATACTGAGTAGAGTGATAGTGATTCCTTATATCCAAAGCTCACAGTAATACCAATACGCAGTACATGAAACAAAAAAAGTCTGGTCTGTCACTCCAAGTATTCCAAAAACACTTCTGTGCGCCAAAGAAAAAGATTTATTAAGCAAAGCTTTCGGGTTAACCACCCTTCATCAGTACATACTGATGAAGGGTGGTTAACCCGAAAGCTTTGCTTAATAAATCTTTTTCTTTGGCGCACAGAAGTGTTTTTGGAATACTTGGAGTGACAGACAAGACTTTTTTTGTTTCATGTAGAGTGATAGTGATTTCAGCCTATCCGCACAGGATAGATGTTGGAGGCCATGGATTCTATTTCTGAGGTATTTCTGTGGCCTTTTCAGTTGGTGCAGATGTTTGAAGTGGTACATACCAAATGAGACATTATACTCAATTATTGGTCTAATGAGAGAGGAGTATAGAGAGGCAATAACCTTCTTTTTTCTGGGTGTATTCCCTTAACTTATGAGATGAATCAAGTAAAAGGCTTTTCTGACCAGTGTCTCTACATGATGGTCAAATGTGAGATTGTTATCGACCTGGGTACCAAAATTTCTCACCACAAGTTCTGTGTTTAGAGGGTTGCCATTGATGTGGTAATCAGTAGGGGCCATGTTTCTGACAAATGGTATGATTATACTTTTTTTTTGCATTTAGCTTAAGGCCATGACTTTGGCACCAGTCATTAGTTGCTATGAGACCCTCTTGGAGTATGTTAACATCATTTGGGGAGTCAATGACAGCACTCAACTAAAAGTCATCTGCAAACTTGGTCAGCCACAGGCCTTTTGTCTTTGTCTGGACCTCTGAGAAGTAGATGCCGAACAGTAGGAGTTCCAGGACAGATCCCTGGGGAACTCCACTAGTGACGGGTTTGCTACTGGAGGTGGGGGTGCCTATTTTGACTTTGAGGTTCTTGTCGGTGAGCCAGTTGGCCTCCCACCTGATGAGACAGGGATTTACACCAAGTTGTGTTAGCTTTTCGATGATGTCTGAGTGGGGGATTGTTTATGCACAAACAACATCTATTGAGATTTTTATATATTTATATATGTATACTTGTGCAATATATTAAATATATGCATTTAATATATGTCTTTTACATATTTTAACATATATATATATATATATATATATGTGTGTGTGTGTGTGTGTGTGTGTGTTTTAGCTACTATATTCATAAATTTATGTATATAAAATGCATTGGGGGATTGTTTAATTGTTTAATTGATTGAAGATGTTGGGTTTATTTAAATGAGTGGCGTGAACTTTGTTGTTGACTCTAATAATGTTTCCGTGCTAGGAAATGAAAGTGCTTAGTCCGTTTGCTTTTTGTTTAAATTTACTGTCTATTGGAAATAAATAGTTGTTTGCTTTAGAGGTGGCCTTTATTGTGCTGGAAAACTACTGGACAATTTGTGGTTATGAGTGGGGGATTGTGTCAATGGCCTTGGCCAAGTCAAAGTAGGCTGTATGTACTGACTTTCCCTCATCCAGCGCCTTGGTGACAGTCTCAAAGAAGTCAACTAGGTTCAACAGGGAAGATCTGCCCTTGACAAATCTGAACTGGGTGGCATCAAGTGCTTGGAGATTGCCTATGTCCTTGTTTATGAGATCTATAATAATGTGCTGCATAGCTTTACAGATCAGACTTATCAAGCTAATGGGACAATAGTTTCCAGGGTCAGTAGTGGCACCACCTTTGTGCAAGGGGATGACAATGTCAATTCTCCACTTTGCTGGAATGAAGCCTGTACTTAGGCTGTGGTTGAATAGGGTGCTCAATGGCAAAGCCAGTTCTTGCTGGAGATGGTGCAGAATACAACCGGAGATACCATCAGGTCCCATGGAAGCTGTGTTCTTTGCCTTGGATAGTGTGTTGAACACTTGCTCTGGAGATGTGAGGTGCAGGACAAGTATCGGGGATGTTGAAAGGGCCTTTGAGGGGGACAGGGGAGTGAAGTTTGCTCTGAACCTATCTGCTAGGAGGTTGGCTAAGTCAGCAGGATCAGCATAAGTGATACTGGTAAGTACTAATTCGGAACAAACCTGGGCTTTGCCATGGAAGTTCCTGACATAACTGAAGAAGGCTTTCTGGTTTCCCTTTGTTTTAGAGGCTAGTTTTGATTCATAATTGGCTTTGGAGGTTTTCACTAGTGGTCTAATTTGCTTGTTGAGGCTAAGGAGGTTGTTTTTCCAACTTGGAATTTCTTCCTTTTTACCCTTGGACAACACTTTCTTCCTTATGTTGTAAAGCCTGTTGATAGAGGATGTCCATCAAACAGGTTTGTGTTTTCTTGAGGAGCAGGTTTTAGTTCTGTTGGGTATGGCTGAGTCCATGCAGTTGTACAGGTGCTTGTATACTGCATTGGAATAATGTTCAGCATAGTTGTCTGCATCGTCTGAGGGGAGTGGTGGTGTGAAGCTACAGATATCCTCCCTTAGTAGGTTATAGTCAGCTTTTGAAAATTTTTTTTAGCTTGATTACAGCAGGGGGTGGGATAGAAACTTTGAATGAGACAGTCCAATGATCTGATCTCACCAGGGAAGAACATACTATGGGAGTGGTATAGCGGCCGCTCATGTTGGTGAGAACCAAATCCAGAATGTTATCTCCCCTTGTGAGGGATGAAATGAGCTGGTCTAATGCGTTAGAACTGATGAAGTCAAAGAATTGTTGAGTGAGTGCATTAGTGCAGGAATAGTTCACCCAGTCTGTGGTGGAGTAGTTGAAGTCACGAAGGATCAGGGTGTTAGGTGGTACCTTGATGGAGTCAAGTAGATCCGGGTAAGAGGAGTTGGTGTCCTGAGACATGGAGGGGGGGTCTGTACCTGGCTATAACTTGGATGGGTGTCTTGCCAACTGTCAGTTGCACCTCAAGTAGTTCCAGTCCATCATACTGGCAGAACATTCTGGAGGTGTGCCTGTCCTTAATGAAGATAGAGACTCCACCACCCATAGTCTTCCTGACCTCATTTTGGGGTCAGAATATGTTGAATGGGGTATAGTATGGTAAGGCGGGGTGCTGTCTGCAGCCCTGAACCAAGTTTCCATGACCACACAGACATTGGCATCTTCCAATGCAAGGAGAGCTTCCAGTGAGTGCATTTTCAGGTTAAGACTCCAAGCGTTTAGCAGCATGAAATTCAATTTGCTCTTTGACAGATCTTTTATTTTGGAAGATTTGTCTTTGGGACCTTGCCTAAAAAAGGCACAATGGGGGAGGCAAAAGCCTTGGCCAAGATCTGGAATCCCAGTGGTGACAGATGGAGGCCATTTCTGGCAAAGCAATGAGGCCTGTCAGCCATGTCATCCCAGGCAGACAGATACTGGATCCCCTTGGAATGACCAGAAATTAAGCCTATTGTTGAAGTCAATTATTTTTTGTCGGTATTGTGGTAACATTATTTGTGAAGGTAGGATGCTGTTTAGTGCTAGGGTATTTGGATAATATGCATGAGTTCAAAAATGTTGCTATTAAGCAAGTATTTTTGATAATAACTCCAGAGCACAAAACATTTTTAGCACAATGACTTAGGCAACAGAAAGTAGAAAATGTGGTTGTCAAACTTAAAAAGTCTATGACAAGAAAAATAACTAGAAATCCTAGAAAATTATTAGAGATATTTCAGAAATTCTATGAAAATATGCATAAATCAGCGGCATGAAGAAACAAAGAAAATGCACAAGTGGAAATATTTATGAAAGATTTTACTATGCCAATGTCAGAGTAGGTTGAAGCTCAAGAATTAATAGCCATGATAGACAGAGATGAAATAAAACTTGTGATGTATAACCAATCAACCTGGAAGCCTCTAGGAGCAGACAGTATCCCTCTTAAAGTTTAGAAGTTAAGAGGGAAGAAAATTTTAAAGATCTTGAAAGTTTTAACGATATTTTAAAAAGGGGATAGTATGAACATCTTGAAAGAGAGCCATAGTGCCGGCATTACACAAAGAGGATAATGACCCTTCAGACCTAGCTTCATATATACCAGTTTCAGTTTTAAATCATGATTGTTGAGTGTTTACATCTATACTAGTTATGAGATTGGCAAAGCTGTTGCCAAAAGTGAGGTTTTGCGGAAAGGAGGCAAACATTTGATGCAGAGAAACATTCAATAGAGTCAGCTAGGATTTTATGGGATGGCCAATGGTAGCATTTATGTTGCCTGACAGAATAATGGGGTTAATAAGAAAGATATATGAACAGAGACAATAATTAAAGTGGGAGGGTTTCTCTCTCTGCCAAGCTGTATTGGAACAGAGGAACCAGGCAGAGATATCATCTTTCCCCTGTGTTATTTACCTTATATTTAGAACCATTAGCTAAGAAAATAATGGACTCACAGATTCAAGGATATGACTAGTACAGTAATCAAGAAAAGTTATCTTTGTTTGAGGATGATATTATTTTGTACTTGATAAATCCGAAAAAGACTTTTCATTGTTGCTGAGAGAATTTCAAATCTTTTCAGGGTATAAAATACATGAATACAAAACAAAGGCTATCGCTACAAATTATGTACCCACACATAAACTGATCCAGCAATACCCATATTTATGGGGGCATGATAAAATTAAGTATTTAGGTGTATGGATCAAAAAGTATTCTGTTACAGCAAGGATTCTGATGTGTGGGAACCGACTAAAAAAGTTAATACAAAAACAGAGAACATGTAATCTCTTGATTATGTATATAGCTAGAAAGATATGAGCAGTAAAAATGTTTTTAGTCCCTTTATGTAAAGGTCACAAATAAGTTTATCAACCAGAGGAGAATATGTATACATAATTAATAAAGAGATGAAGAAATGTATTTTGGGAGGACAAAGGGGGAAAGTTAGTTGGGGTATGTTGATTCCTTCATAGGACATAGTAGTTTAGGATTATCTGATTTGAAGAGATATTTTTGAGCTACATAGTTAAGGTCCATATACATAATTCAAGCAGAAAGTTATAAATCAAAGTGGTGATAAAAGGGGATTGAGAAATAAAAAGAGAGTACAATTTTGAATGCAATTTCTTAAGGAGAATGACAATAACCATACAGCATATTATATTCATAAATTGGCAGAAAGTATTCCAAAAACTAAGTCAACATGGGAATGGAGAAAAGTGATTTTACCAATAGGGATGACTGCAAGTAGGGGAGTAGAAAGCTGTCAAGAGGGAGCTGGAATTTACTAGAGAAAGTTAGCAAAGAAACAAATGTATTAAGAACAAATAACTAGACAGGGAAATATAATAGAGTGGGATGAGGCCAAGCAGAAATGTGGACTACAGATTAGAGCCTGCCTTCCCTACCAGGGACTAATAACAGAGTATAGGCAACGAAAAAGGGGCAGGGGAGTTTGAAGTCAAAGTCCAAGTCCATTTCAGTTTTAGTTGAGTCTAGAACAGAAGTGGCTGTTAAAAAAGTTATAATTAGTAGGGCATATAATATTGCCTAATAACTCTAATAATAAATCAGAGTAAATTAGAAAGAATTGTAAAGAGAGACTCAAAAGGCAATTTACAAAGGGGCAATATTAAGACTTCTGTGTGGCTTCCAAGCATACAACAGCCTGTAGAAATTTAGGATTGTTCATGGAAGTGTTTGTATAGGTACTTTTCGAAGCCTATGCAGACTTTAGAGAAATTTTCCTCAGGTCAATAATAAATACTGGAAGTATAATGGGAAAGAGAGAGGTAACTGGAACATGCTATTTGGGGAGTTGGCAGATTTTTAATAATTCCATACAGAGTACTTTAATGTTGGATGAGCAAATAACTGTAACTAAGAAAATAATTCTTTTGAGCTGGGATATAGGAATGGAATTGCCCAGACATAGTAAGGCATTACTAAGATTAATGGCGTCTGCCAAAAAATAAGTTATTAGAAAATGGAAATCACAATCTAAACCAATAACAAATGAAGTGCTGAATATTATAAAATAGATAAAAGAACTGGAGTTGTGATTTTAGAAAAAAGGAAGGAGCAAATTAAGTACATATAAATGGAATTTGTGAGAACAATACAAAAAGGAATAATGTTCAGGGGGAGGACTAAAGTTTGAGGGAAGACAATTAAGCAATTTTATAATGTTGGGTTTTAAATAAAAAAAAATAAAAAAATATGTGTACTCCATGAAAACAACAATGGAAATGTCATTATGGTTCATTTTCTATTATGAGTGTATGTGTACCTATGTCACTTTTCAAAACACTTTTTTAAACTGTCATGATTTAATAAAGTTGTTGAAAATAAAAAAAAATGTTTTTATTTAAGCTAACATTTTTACCTGGTGTAATGCACTGCATGGGTTGGATTCTGGGAAGGTAATGAGTATTTTGGCATTACACTCCACTTAACTTCTCCTCTGATACTGTTGCATGGTTCTCCAGCTGCCTCACTGATAGATCTCAATCAGTGAGATGGCACTCTGCACTCTCCCCTTCTCTCCCTGTAAAAATGGGTGTACCTCAAGGGTCTGTCCTAGGGCTTTTACTTTTAATATATTTACTAATCAGCTCTATACCTCCTGTAATCAGTTATTTTTAGTGCAATACGCAGATGACTCTACAGTCATCACCATAGCCAACTCTCCCTCTAAGCTCTTCTCAGCTACTCAGGCATCTTTTAACTTAGTTGAAACATGGCTCTCCAACAACCAGCTCATCCTTAACCCTAAAAAACAAAGCTGTTACTCTTCCTACCTAAAAATTCAACAATATTAAACCTTCCTTCTCCATACAGTCCATTAATAACACTCCCATGCAGGCAAAATTTAGCACTAAGCTGTTAGGCGTAACCATCGATGATCAGCTTAAATTTGACTTGCATGTTAATAACTGTATCAAAAATACTCATTCAAAACTAGGGCTCCTTTACTGTAACAAGAAAGTCCTTACCTCTGAAGCCAAGGTTACTCTCTGTCTTACCTACCTTCTACCCAGTCTAATGTACAATCTCACAAATCTTAACTCAACACTTCTGACCAAACTCGAATCTACCTGCAACAAAGTAGCTAGATTTGCTACCCAATAAAGCTACAAATCCCATCACTGTCTCTCTCTATAAAACACCTAAACTTTCTTGAATTACCCCACCAGCTTCTTCTCTCTCAGCTTCAGATCATCTATTCTGTCCTGTACTAGCTTTCCTACTGCCTGGCACTATCCCCTCTCATTTCCCATTATTCTCCCTCCAGACTTCTCCAAACCTCTAACCAAGACCTACTACAAATCTACAAACCCAAGTCTAAATTTGGATGTAAGCTGTACAGCTATCACCCTACTATTGCCTGGCATAGGCTCCCACTAGAAATCAGGACCCTTACACATCCTAAACAATTTAAGACAGCCACCAAAGATGACTTTAAAAGTCACTGGTCCTGCCACTGCACTCTCCCTCCTTAAACATCCCCTACTTCCCATACCTTAATCTACTTTCTGCCCTTAACTCACTCTTCTCACTAGCTCTCTCTAATCTTCCTTGACTACTCTTTCTACTGTCTTCTAAAATCTATTAAGCAAATCGCTTCAGAGAAACATTCTATAGTAATTGTCTTGTCTTCATGCAACTACATTATGATAAAACTGGGTTTTTGTAACCACTTACCCCAAAAATATATTCATCTTAATGACATTTTATTTATTTTTATACATATTGAATTAGTTATGCTATACTCCTGATTATTGACACTGCATAACATTGTATTGCTACTTAATGCCTTGTAATAATCCTGTAACACTGCTGTTTAATGCTAATTTATAATGAAAATTGTATAATATGTTGGAGCTTTGCTCCCCAGGCCTCCGCTGAAAAAGGGCTCTTTAGCTCAGTCGGACAAACTTGGTCAACAAATGTGAAATAAATAAATAAATAAATTACAGTGGTATAATGATACTTTGTGGATGCCTAAAAGTAGACCCACTCCTCCTCCTGATTTTTTGTCTTCTGTGACTTCTGTGATTGTCAAGCAATATAAATTCCCTGGAATATGGCTTCATCTTACCTTTTGCTTCAGTTACATACAGAAAATTGCCTTGATAGTTCACTGATGCAGCTAAAATAAAGTTTTCATTTTAATTATCTGCTGTCCTTTGAAATGAAAGTGGCTACCATTATATACATACTCATAGCAAAGGTAAGAGTATGAACTGTCATGGTACCTAATTAATGAAATAGCACTAGCGTTCTTCAGTCCACAGTGAATAGTATCTGCAGACATATTATTTTAATCCAAAACATATCATTGCCTGTTTCTAATGATGTCATTGCCCATGTCACTCTAATACTAGCTTTTCCTGTGTTCAAGTTATTGCATGTAGAACACTATCCTACTTTAGCCTATCCAGTAGAATCTGCTATACTACAGTATGCCTTAAAATCTATGGGACAGGACTGCTGTTTAAGATGGCCTATCTTCAGCACTGTAGCAGGAGATAAAACATTTATGAAAGTTGTCTTAGTCACATGGAATCAGTTTGCATAACATGCGAGGAAGGAGCAAATCTTTCATTTTTTTTTCAAAACCAAACTTCTAGATCCTTAATCAACTATTAACAAATGTTAATGTTTTAACAATAGTTGATAAACTATTTTTTTTGCTTTTACTGTCAATCAAACAGTAATTGTATGCAGCTTACTGAAATGCTTGCTCTGATATTATACCTGTTTTTTTATCCTTCACACTCCTGTTTACTTATCAGTCAGTTGTAACAATCTTGGGCAGGTCCAGTTATAGTACATCCCTTGCAGTTACCATTGTTTCAGTACTTAGAACTCAGCTGCAGTGAATGTACCTGCTGTTTTTCCCCCTGCACTGATGTGTGAAATGTTGTGTACAATCTTATTTATTGATTTGTTGTACTTTTTTCCATAATTTCACTAAATATGACATTTTCCAGTAATATGATTTTTCTTTATTTATGAAATGCTATATAATCAGTTCTACCTATGTCTTCTGTAACACAGATGTTTTCCTGAAATATTAAATGTTTTTATCTGCTGCATTGGGCTTGGATCATGCCAGAAAAGCATCCCCTGACCATACCACCTACTCAACTAACAAACAAAAGAATTAATAAATAAGTAAATCACAGTGATTCTGTTAGCCCCCCCCCCCCCCCATTTCAACCTCTCCCATGTCTTAGACCACACAAAC